>NC_138203.1:21836342-22436342 GCF_964194415.1 Vipera berus | reverse complement strand
CAATCCTTATGTGTCAGAAATCAAATGGCACCAGACTGTCTGTAAGAAATTTAACATATGATGGACTCTACAATCCATGAACCTTGAAGTATCACCATAAATGTGGCGTTTCCAGGAGAAGAAAGCAATAGCTTTATAGTTGATTTTGCATGAGATTCTTTCTGGGGGGGAAAAATAGTTTTGATTGATTCCAACTAGGAAACTCAGAGCAGATTCTATTTATTTTGTTCTCACTTCCGTATCTTGCCCTTTCTCCAAGAATTTAATGGTCAACAATTATTGGACAAAAGAAAATATTTCACATGATTACTTCCTGGAGTTCACTGTCACCAGATGTGGAAATGATCATTAGCTTAAATAGACTTAAAGAAGAAAAAGTCATGAACAATGGATCTTTATGTGGATTATGGGACCTACACAATGAGCTAGCAATCTGTCACTGAGTATCAGTTACTACAGAACAGCAGAAGATAACCTGTGCATAAACAGTTCTTTCCATCTGAAAGGCAGCTATGGGAATAGAAAAACCTGGAGCCTGATACATCTGTTGCCGTTATCAAATTGGAAGATGGTATAGCAACTGTTATAGGAGAAGTTTGTACCATATCATTAATGAGCCTATTTTTAAAAAGGAAAAACAAATTGCCCCAGACTCAGAGCTGGTTCTAACAGTATAGAGAACAAGGAACACAATGTTGACTGGGAATGATAATGTCACATTAGATGACCCATAAAGTTTTGAAGCAAATAAAACATTATTTATGAGTGTTTTATTACTTATATTGTAACCTATTAAATATGGTAGGCTAATCAGATGCTAGGCATGGTAAAGAATTCACAAATCTTGTGGCAGAAAGGAGAAGAAAATTGTTTTGCCTGGCCCCATTCATGTGGATTGCATTAATTGCTGATGTCTGACAAAATGGATGATTTATTATTGGAGAAGAGAACTGCGTTCCATATCTGTTGTCATTAAGAAAACTACACAAAATATTACTAAAAACAAAAATCAGTTCTGATTTTTGTTTACTTCCTTTCATCTTATTGTATTACAATATTAGGGTAATATATTACTGGGCCCTGACTGGATGCAACTGGAGAAGTAAGTGATATTAGAATTAATTTCTATGCTAATTACTATGAGTGAATTGTATAAAATTAATACTGTAACATAATAATAGCCCCAACAAATTTCCAGATTTATACAGTTAGATGCAGACAACCCTGAACCTCAGGATTTTTCTAGAAATCATCAATTATAACTGTTTTAGTATGACTTTACTCAAATGCTACTAAGTGAAAGGCACATGTTCTCATTACATATTGTATATTCTCTTTCATCACTACATTTCCCATCATGCATTAAAAGTGCACAGATGGAGAGAGAAGAGTTTGAATGGCAATGGTCATTTTTGGCATTTTTCCTCCAACTGCTTGTCTTTCTAATTTCTAATATCTCTTTCTTCTCCATTTTCTTTCTCTTCTTACACCAGACACCAGAACTAAAAAATTTAAGAAAACAAAATCCAAGGTAGAGCAATCCGAATCTGTAACACAGCTGTCCTCAAAATCCCTTTTTTTTACTTGTATCACCAGTGTAGATTAACCCTAATTAATGCTAAAGCCCTGGTTTGGAATATTAAACTATTACACAGAACAATTCAAACAGCCTGTAGAAGAGGGTGAGCCCATGGGAGGGGGTCAAATACATCATCAGTCATGATTCCCTGCATGCCCACAAGGGATCTAAGACTCTAAGTCCAGTCTACCTTGCATTTCTTCTTAAATCCCATTAATATCACTTGACTGTTAGTAGTTCAGATTCTGGAGAAACCCGAAGCTTGCAATAAATCCTTATACTCATTTGAACTGCTTGAATCTCCTGATTTCTCCGGTGCTTGACACAGCCATTATGAGCCAAATAAATGATATATCTGTAAATAGGTGTTTAGATTGGACAGTTAATCTGATGTTTCAAAGCTATATTTGGCTCCCAGTAACTTTGGATGGGGCCTCAAGAATCTCTCCAAAAGTTAGCACTGAATTGCAGTTTTCAGTATGAATAGAGAGTAATACATTTAACTACGGTAAATAAAATTAATGTGATTTATGTTCAATTAAAATTAATTGAAAATCCATTTCTTTGACCTCTGTCCACCTACTTTTTGAAATATGAATGGCAGGTGCCAGTGAAATACTGAGTATAAACCTCAACCTACAAATATATTTTATGTACTCCTGGGACAATAATTTTCCAGGAAATCTGCTTATAATGAGGCATTCCATAGACAGGGAAGCAGAATCAATCTGCCTTTTCAATTTAACGTTTATTGCAGGCAATGACTGTTTAATACAACAAAACAAAAATTACATAAACTACATGACAAATTAAAATATGCAGTATGTTATCATGCTAGAAGAAATGGGATGGAATATAAGCAATTTGAAATATATCACCTGGCCAAGATTTGAAGTTAAGTTGTTAATATTATCATTAAATAAACATAATATTGCTTACCCAGTTTGGGGAGATGTGGTGGGGGATAGAGAAAGAGGCAAAGACATCCACACTCCACAGAGAGGAAACTCTATGGATTACTTTTCTCAAAGAAAAAAGGTAAAACATATTTTACTGAAAACGAAATCGAATTTTATGTGAACAATGTGAACCATCAGATTTAGCTCAGCCATATTCTAAAATATAATTGCAAAAAACATAAAGTACAGCCAAGATATTTAATTTTATCTAAATATCCTATAAGGAATAAAGTGCTTGCCACTGTTTCTGCTTATCATAATGAATCTGCTATTCTATTGACATATGCTATAAATTTAATTCAATATTGTGGTTTAGATGTCTCTTTTGATAAATTTCATTGAAAATCTGTGCTAAGAAGAGTTGAGCTGTTTCACTAGTTAAGGAGTTTGAAAGGCAAAGAGAGGAAAGGAAAGATGATAATTAAAACAATGTTCATGCAAATCCATGCCATAAAAGTTTCTGGGGCTCATTGCCTGGTTGTTTTGGAAGTTAAAAGAATTTGAGTAGTTCTTGATCCTATTATACAAAAAAAGTTTATCTTGGTTTCCCTCAATCTTTTCTTTGTTAGCTCCAAAGTCTTAGATCTTGATCTGTGCTTGTCTGACTTTCTATCTGTTCTTGTGTTATAGGCATATTGGAAATAACATCTGTGGAAATTGGAGTGGTGGCTGTTAAATCCATTAACAGCAATTACTATCTTGCCATGAATAAGAATGGCAAAGTCTATGGATCTGTAAGTATATTTCACTTGAGTTCAAATTCTGTACCTACAGGACTTGCAAGGCAAGTTGTTATATATAAACAGGGAGCAAACCCCACTAATGATGTTACTATAGTTCCATTGTCAGGCAATGCTCTTCAGACTGATTGTAAGAAGCTCACGAGTGAAACGTAGACCTTCCACATCCAAAGAAAATGCTCTTCAATTACTTATACTCCATTATTTCAAGCTGTTGTTACCCCTTTCCCTCATGGACTGGGAATAACCCTCTATAGCTCAGAAACATGGAACATTTTTTATAGGTTGCTTTTACCTGGGATAGCATTAAGCTAATGTTTATAGCTCCAATAAATGTTTTTCATTTTTTCTTGGATTAAATAGCCTCAAATAGCAGTATTTTAACATTACTCTATCAGTAAAAATAAATTCTGCCCTGACAGGCACGTTTCAAAGTTATAAATAATGTGGATATGCAGCTATGTCGTTATCTATCTGTATACTACTAAAACCTGTAACCTTTAATTGGTTGAAACAGGGCAATGATTTTTGAACCAAGGTTCCTTAAGTAGATTAACTTACAGAATGTATCCAAAATCCAGGAGTCATGAAATGGAAATTTGGCAAATTTTATAAAACATTTTATGAATACAAATTATCAAAAACAGTTTATAACATAATACAAAATGTCATAAAACATTTTCTCTGCTAATGTTTGTGCTATGCTGTTCAACATGGGCTACTTTCAAGACAGGTACATCTCTGGAGAATGGGACAACTCACCATAGCCAACTTTCCACGGCCAATTTGCCATGGCCAACTCACCACAGAACAACCCCCTGTGGGACAATTCAACAATTCAGTTTAATTATTTAAAATAATTTGAAAAATATTTTAATTTTTGTCATTCACATTTTATTTTTTCCCTTCTTTGGCATCCTTTCTTCAATGATTCTATTGGACTATTTTTTTGATATATTAGTGTAACTCTTGTCCTGTGTGAATTGTCCCACAGCAAGTTAGCAGTGGTGAATTGTCCATGGTGAATTGTCCATGGCAAGTTATCATAGACCCACATCTCTGAGTGTATCACAACTTTTCCAGGGAAAGCAGCACATTGTCATTGTTGAAGACATTGAGGAATGTGATAAGGAAATATCTCTGAAAAGATGACACAAGAATGAATGACAGGTTGTCTAGGTTAATAATAAAAATAATGTTAAAACCCATAAAAGAAAATTCAAGTACATATTTAGCTTATATCTATATAATTTTTTATCCTTTTACCAAGCTTACCCTGACATTGATAATGATATTGATTATATGATTGATGCAACATTTGGATTTGTAGACAGTTCATATAGCTTACAAATGTCTGTTATCCTGGGAAATGTTTAAAAAGGTAAACAAACAAATCAGATTCCCAGATCTATTATTTTATCGGGATAAAATAATAGATCTGGGAATCTGATTTGTTTGTTTACCTTTTTAAACATTTCCCAGGATAACAGACATTTGTAAGCTATATGAACTGTCTACAAATCCAAATGTTGCATCAATCATACAATCAATATCCCCTTCTATAGTAGAATATGGGGGACATGGTGGCTCAGTGGGTTAGGACGCTGAGCTTGTTGATCAGAAGGTTGGCAGTTTGGCGGGTTGAATCCCGAGTGCCGCGTAACAGAGTGAGCGCCTGTTACTCATCCCAGCTTCTGCCAACCTAGCAGTTCAAAAGCACGTAAAAATGCAAGTAGAAAAATAGGGACCACTACGGTGGGAAGGTAACAGCATTCCGTGCGCCTTTGGCGTATAGTCATGCCAGCCACATGACCACAGAGACATCCTTGGACAAACGCTGGCTCTTCGGCTTTGAAACGGAGATGAGCACCGGCCCCTAGAGTTGGAAACGACTAGCACGCATGTGCGGGGGAACCTTTACCTTTACCTATAGTAGAATATATTTCATTGGAACCCACAGTACCCCAGAATTCATTTCATTCCAATTTTATCAGACATTTTTCTTCTGGGAAATTTGTCAAATCATCTGATTTTTATAGGCTTTGAAATCCAATAAATCCAGAGAATGCCAGAGTGGGGGAAAAGACTAATATGCAATGTATAAAATATTTGTTCATATTTAGTTTAGATCTTCTAATAAAAACCAGAGTCACTGATTTTTGTGCAACTTTACAAATATGAATAATGTCTTAACTGATGTTGCACATGTACAACTTTCACAATGACATGGTCCAATAAATTATGTTTAGCATTTATATAACTCATTATATTAATGGTCCTTAGTAGCCTTTATAAATTAATTTGCATTATTATGCTCATCTGCCAAACTCGGTACAGCAGATTTAAGGCTAAGAGATAAGTTTCTAAAGCTACTTGCTAAATTTATGGCAGAAGCAATATATTTATAAAGCAGATTAGACTAATGACTTTTATTTTTGCATTTTATTTCATCTATGATATAAAAATTAAAAATGTCCCAAAGATGGGAAGTATCACATGATTAATTTAATTGATTTGTTGCTGCAGTAGTCAACAACATCTACCTGGTGAGTCTAAGGAACTCCAAACTTTTTTTAAAAAAAAATGAAATCTCTCAAGATCATTCAATAATATAGAAATGCTAGTGATATTGCACGAAGTCTTGCAAGATTTCTGAATTCTCATATGATATCAAAATATATAGATATTATGGGAAATGAGCAAAAAAATAAAAATGGCAGGAGAAATTTCATGGTGAAATTGTTTTGCATGCATGAGATATATATTAAAAGGGGATGAGGCTTACCATCTTGACTTTCCTTAACCTCACCCCCCAAAAAAACTCCATCATATAAAATATTATAAGTGAGATTACCAAGTTTCTTAAGATTTGACTGTCCATAGGATTTTGGCCATTTTAATTTGTATGGAGGAGATGGATCTGTACAGATAAATCTGAATATACAGTATTTGTAGAAATTAAACATTCTAAGAAAAACACTTTCATTTGGATGGGGTAGTTATGTCACATATATTCTAAATAAAAAATAGATAATTTACTTCCTTTAATTTTAATTTACGTTCAAAGATGAATAATGTTTCATATTTATTTAAAATAACTTTTAGTATTGTAACTATATGGTTTTGAGCCATTTAAAAAGACTCCCTATGTGCCATCACAAAAATAGTGATTCATTTATTCAGCAACTCGGTTACAGAATTTCTACACAAAGAGAGTGTTTTATGGGTTTGCTTTTTCTTTGAAAGTAAGTTCCTTAGTTAAACTTCTTGAGCAAGTCTTTCTGGGAGTGATAAGCAATGTGACAATACTTTTATAAGTGAAACAATAAATGTAATAGATTAATCTGATTACTTGACTAGACCAAAATTCTAGAAGGAAGGCTGTGTCCCATAACCGTCAAAGCCCCTTAATATAGAAGTCAAAAATATCATAGTTGAAATGGTACTGCATTCCCCTAGTATCCATGTAAACTTACCAGGGATTTAATTATTCTTTTTCCACAACCAAACAAGGAAATGCTGCTAAAAATATTTGTTTTTTTCCAGAGGTCATCATGATTGCTTAGATCCACCCTGATCTCATCTGCTATGATTGTCTAGAACTGAAATACAGCTTTAGTTTGTAAACTACTTTCCTACTTAGGGCTTTGGCTTACATAATATTCTTATAAAATCAATAATTATGTCAGAAAGATTTCTGCAAAAGTTAAGATTCCTACTAAGACTGTCTAGAGTGGTTACAGAGTGATATAATAGAGGACTCTGGCTTTTGCAAGCTGATAGATACCCAAAATAGCATCAATAATTTTTTTCTTTAATTATTTTTCAACACAGCTTTTTCAAAAAAAAAAGGAGTATATGCACTAGTATTCACGATAAATACAGTCAAAGTTGTGTTTCTGATATTTGTCATCTTTTCTCTTGACAAGGAAGATAGAGATAGAGCAATGCCATTTCTAGAGATGAAAGCAATAATAGTAAAAACAACAAAACTACTTCAGAAAAATAAAATTAAATCTGTTCTAAATCCATGGTACAACTTGCTTCCAAGATAATTGAATCAATTACCAAAAGTTCTGAAATATATTTCAGAGCCAAGCTTTAAACTAAACATGATGCCAAATGAATCAAAAGAAAGCACTTGTGTTTGTTTGTTTGTTTGTTTGTTTTTAAAAAAGTAATAAGAAATAAAGGGGAAATTTTAATTAGAATTGCAAGGGATGGAATTTTAGTTGAAATTGACCAGATATGCATCCCCCATATATTAATGCATAACTGTAAGAAATAGTTGTGAATCAGATTATGGATTCTGGAATGTAGGAAATCAGATAATATTGTTAAACATAATCTAAAATGCTTAATGCTTTAGAGCAGACACATCAAACGCGCGAAGTCACGTGACTTCCCCTCGATGTATCAGAACTTTATCCTCAATGCCAGCAATGGGATAGGCACGGTTTCCTCGTGACGCGTCTGGCCCACAGGCCGGCAGTTTGACACCCCTGTTTTAGAGAAACATTGTATTTGATATGTCCTTCACTAGGTCATCTCACAAGTCAATCACTTCACTAAATCTATATACTATTTCTCTTATTTGGAAAATTGCTAATACAGACTTATCTGAATGACGTTAGAACCCTTCTTTTTTCCTTCTCAGTTCTTCCATCTTTTAATAGAATATGTCAAAACATTGCTTCCATAATCAACAGCCACTTTTGTTCCTAACTTCCAATTATTTGAAAAAGTATAAAGTATAACTTTAATAAATGTAGGGTCTAAATGGATATCAAACCCTATGATAAAAGTGAGGTTCAGACTGAGAAATGATTAGAGAAGAGCAATCACACCTGTGCTTTTTTCATTGTTTTTTGAAGAGTTTTAACTTGCCTACTTTTAAAAGTGGCTTAAGGGCTTAGTATGTTTATTGTGCATGCTAAAAAGCAAGCATAAAATACATGAAGAGAGAGAAAGAGATTAGTGGTGTTTCTCATTACAAAAATAAAAGCATATCCATATTTGTTATTCAAGGGGCAGAGTTTGGGATTAACCTTGCATCTCTCTCTCTCTCTCTCTCTCTCTCTCTCTCTCTCTCTCTCTCTCTCTCTCTCTCTCTCTCTCTCTCTCTCTCTCTCTCTCTCTCTCTCTCTCTTCTCCCTCCCTCCCCCTCCCCCTCCCCCTCTCCCTCTCCCTCTCCCTCTCCCTCTCCCTCTCCCTCTCCCTCTCCCTCTCCCTCTCCCTCTCCCTCTCCCTCTCCCTCCCTCTCTGAATGCTATCCATTTTGCATTTTCATCGACTGCAGGTCTTAATCCACCTATCTAGAGAGATGTTCATTGTGATCAACAGATATTTAAGGTTGCCTGATCTTGCTCTAAATCAAGCAAAACATTCAAGCTATATACTGAACACATCACTTAGAAGAGCTAGATCTATGAAACGCTGCCTCTACATTCCAGGCAGATGCGCCATGAGTTTGCATCCATTTTACTTTGATCTTCTTTGACAGATAGATGATACTGTTGCTGCTGCTGTTTCTGCAGCACAATGAGGCTGTACACTAATGTTTGAAATTAAGTGGCTAGGCAAATTATCATATTCTAACATGTGCGCTGCTTATTTGTCATATCTGTTTATCGAGCAAGAATGATACAAACAAGGGAGAAGAGGAAATGTCCAAGAAATGTTTATTGTGAGCTTTGAAAGTTGGGTCTGAAGATCCCTTTTCAGAGGCAAAAGAAACTTACCATTTATGGGCAATAGCCACTCTGACAAACAGGATATTTGACCTTTAAAATGGACCTTTTGGTCTGAAGCAAGTTGAGGCCATAAAATAAATGTTTTCTTGGATACTTTTATGACCATCTCTAGCTCACTGTGCTTTTTGCATCTACACTGTGGTTCAAGCCTTAATGGTGCATGGAGGGACACAATCCTACAGAAAGGATAGCCTCCCTATGTATAAAAATCAGTTCTAAACTGGTTCTCTTGCTTGAGCAGGGGCTGGATTAGAAGACATCTAAGGTTCTATTCTATTCTGTTCTGTTCTGTTCTGTTCTGTTCTGTTCTGTTCTGTTCTATAAATACCCCAAAGTTATCCACTTCTTTTTTTAAAAAAAATCCCATTTATATCCCGCCCTTCTCCGAAGACTCAGGGAGGCTTACACTCTAAGCACAAATCAATATGCTTAGCATTGATTGATTGTACTTAGTGGTCTTCACTCCTCACCTTCTGATATTGTCTGTGTTTTTGTCTGCTGTGGTTTTTTTTTTCCTCTTTTCATACAGAAAGAGTTTAACAACGATTGCAAACTAAAGGAGAGGATAGAAGAAAATGGATACAATACATATGCCTCATTCTCCTGGAAAAATAATGGAAAGCAAATGTTTGTGGCTTTGAATGGAAAAGGCGGGACAAGGAAAGGACAGAGGACCAGGAGGAAAAACACCACTGCTCATTTTCTTCCCATGGTAGTTGACACACAGATGAAGGACCTCTTCTACTGATAGCAGCTGAACCAAAGATTTTGTCACAAAGACTTTGTACTCCTCTCAAAAGGCAAAGGCAAAAACAGAGCAGATGTCTGCTTGACAGAAAAGGGGAAGGTTCTCTACTCTGTTGAATTATGAGTACCTCTAATTAGTTGCGTGTCATATCTTATAATCAAGACACAAGCTGGATCAAATGAGAACAGAGCTTTTTCCAGTGCAAGGAAATTATGATTATTATTTGTTATCTTGCTGATAGAACTGAAAGGATATGAGACAATGTATGGGGAAAGTTGGGGAAAGTTATTTATGGAATACTAACTCAAATCAAAGAACTTCATTCAAGCCTAATGATCCAATGAACAGTTAAGCATTTACTGTAAAGCACATGGGTCATATGCAGAAAAAAGAAAAGATTTTGGAATGGTTTCATATGGAAGAGATGAATAGGATTAAGAAATATAAACATATTAAAATTGTTCTAACAAAATAAATAGTATTTTTCCCCATCTCTTTGTATGCTAATGCCATGCCTTTGTATTTCTCCCTAAGTTATTTATTTAATAGGATGTTAAATATCTTTCTTTTCTTTTTTTTTTTTGATTGTTTGAAGGATTTTCTTAGTTGCTTCCTCTTGCATAATGGTTCTTTTCCTGCTGTCTATATTCTTTGCAAGACTGACAAAGTCAAACCTTGAAACCTTGCCCAAATTTCCATAAACAACACAAAAGAAAAACATAGGATTGTAAATTGTGTTCAGTTGTGTTTTCCCTTTTTTCCCCCTCTTGAAACTTATTTTTTTTAAGATTTGCACTTAAAATCAACAGGATCAGAAATGAATGGAAATGGCAACAGGATCTGTGTGTATTTTATCAGTATCTTTGATTATTGCTTCCCTCACAGATCCAAAACTTCCTATACATCTGAAGAGTTTTGCTGCTGTTTTGAAATGGGCAGAATTTATTTGGATACTCAAATGTCATTTAATGCCTGACCTCAAAGGTATTGAAATTGAATCATAATTATTCTCTTTTTTTAAGTGAGGCATAACTATATATGGCCATATATAGGCCATATATACCAGTGTTTTTTAACCTCAGCCACTTTAAAATGTGTGGACTTTAATTCCCAGAATTCAGCTCTGGAAGCTGAAGTCCACACATCTTAAATTTGCTGAGGATGAGAAAGGCTGTCTATACTAATACAACTTCTTTTCAGAAAGACATTGAATTAAGTCTATTCAGCTGATAACATCTGAGCAGATATTCCTTTACATCACCCAAACCCAAAAAAGTAAAAAGAAAAAGCCATTCCTTTGATTGCAGCCTACTTCAGAAAATAGCCCTGAAATACTTGGTGTTGAAAATTGCATCCTCAGTCTAAATAAAAGCCAATTCAGGATAGTTTCAAATATTACATAGGAGTTGCAGAAGAGAAAAGAAATTGCATTTAATTTATACTATAAAATCCAATGCAAAAGCATATTCCATAAACTCTTAAAGAGATGTCTTTCTTTCAGAATCTGTTATCTCTTTGCAGGAAAATGTACACTTTCCTGTAATGACTGGAACCATGTGCTATCCATGCTGCTCCTCTGTAGCGGTTCAATGTTCTTGAGCATATCAGTTTAAGATCTCTGTACTTGGTTCTGTTAAAATCTTACTGTTACAAATGGGAATAATACCTTAATTGAAGATAAAGAATTGGTTGAGAATTGGATATGAGCATTCACCTTTACTTAGGTGTGCTGATTGTCAGCTGTATTCCTGGGAACCTTGATTTTAAAAGTTTTAGAAGTAGTAGCTCAATTGATGATGCTGAAAAACTTTCCACGCAAAATGTAAAAGACTGATGGAAGAATATCGGGATCATATTGATCAAAACAAGTGATTATCACTTTTTACTTTGGTCATTATTTGCTGTTAATTTTTAATGCAGGGGTGGATAATCCATGAATCACATATTCCTATGCTCCATGTTCCTTTTGTACAATTTCTGGAGCTTTTAGGGCAAAACTACCAAACAATTGCAATGTACTTACCACCACAATCCTGCTACATAAACTCTCAGCCATGGGCCACCAATAAAAGTGGGTTCAAAAACAAAAGGAAGGTCCAAATCTTGCTCCAACTCTTCTGTGACATCATTTCAATCTTGGCCTACCCACTACATCCCTTGGCCACTAAGAGAAAAATAATTAAGCATGGCTTCCTAAGCTGAGAAATTCATCACTCCTACTTTAATGTTTAGAGGCTGGGGGGGTTGGTTTTTTTGCATTATATATTCAAATTAGTAATCCTAGTTCCAACTCCTGTGTATTGAGGGTGTACAATCTAGAAAAGGCTTCACAATGTGATATGTTGTCAATGTGAGCCCCAGAGGGAAAGAAATGCCTTGTCATCTTGGGGTGAATATTTAAGTTCTGAAATGGACAGTGGTGATCATACAGCCATTTCTGTCCATTTTAGCATAGTCTACTATAACTATATTGATGAAAATGGATCTGGTATAAATTATTTGAGGATTGCAGCCACTATTTTTCTTCTGTGTGTATATAACTCTTAAGAGCCAATCTACAAGCAACATCTTTCTTTGTCTATCAAAATATAAGCAATGGCTCTAAAGTGTAATATTGGGCATAATTTTAATGGAGAGGCGTTTTTTCTTCATAGCTTACACTGAAAAATGCAGTCTTCAGTTAAACATAATATCAACTTCTTTCAGTCTGAAAAAACCTGTATGAGTTTTGTTTGTTTGTTTTATTTTTCTCTCTCTTTAACATTAGAGAACTATGGATCAATATAACCATAACAAGATTCATTTTTATTAGAGCAAGTTAAGTAGAAACTGTACATCCAACCAGCATGTAGCACTCTCTTCACAGTGTATCCCACTAAATAAATGAAGAAATGCTTATGTCTTCTTTGCAGTGTCTATAGTGAAGAGCAAATGTAGTTTGTTGTTTAATTAATATTAATATTCAAAATACATTAAGGGACTAAGTGTATTGATACTGCAGGTTTTTTTTTCTTTAGTATTTTTTTCTCACAAAAAGAATGGGTTTAAACTGTTTGGAAATTGTAGTTTGGTACAGATGCTTTACAAATAGGGTCCTTTTTGAAATAATCATAGCTGTACAATGTTGATCATGTTGGTGATCTTTACTGTGCTCTTTTCCGTTCTCCAATTCCCTGGAAAATCAGCTAAAACTGTCCAATGGGAAAGTTATTCCAGAATGGAGAAGTTATTCCAAAGTATAATTTAGATTGGTATAAAATTTATAAAGGTAGTCCTTAAGTTATGGCCATAATGTTGCCTGCCCATCATGATGGTAACTCATGATGGTTGTAAAATGTGACCAACCTGATTTTATTACCTTTCTTGTGGATGTCGATAAGTAAATCTGTGGTTGTTAAGTGAATACTGCAGTTGCTATGGGCACGGTTTTGCCAAAAACTGGAAGTAAATGCAAAAAAGTTGTAAAATGGAGTGATGTGACTGCAAATAGACAAAAATGCAGCCTGGTTGCCAAATGCCCATAGTGAGGTCACATACTTGGGATGAAGAGACCACTGTCAGAGCTTCAAATCCAATAAGTACCCCCAGTTAGATCCATCAGAACTTCAAATGGTCACTAAGTCTACAAATGGTCGACTACTTGTAGAACAAGGAAAATTCATCCGTAATAAATATAATATATAATACAATATACTAAAGATAATAAAACACAGTCCAACTACAATTCCTGTGATACTGGCATATGTGCATGATAGCGCCTGTATTATATCATATTATTCTCATCTCAACCTCATCTTTTATCTGTTATACAATATTATTTGAAGGGTTTTTTTAATTGTTCTGTGGAGCCCATTTGCCAGCTTTCGCCAACCTAAGTGCACTCTGGAAAAATAGATTTCAAATCCCACCAGCCTGTTTGTGTCTGGGAAATCTCAAAATCAAATCTGACTAGAGATCACTGTGTGGGGGGAGGGGTGGGGGGGAAGATTGCCCTATACCAATCATCCTTATTTAGACACAACACCTACCCTCGGATGTATTTGGCCTTGCAAAATGTTCAGACTGCAGTTGCTTAGCCTTAAAAACAGCATGTGCTTTGCCTGGGTGTTCCCTCATGCAAGCCCCCCCAATAAACATGAGATGGTGGAATAATTGTCTTGCACAGCTCCCCCTGCTTTTCACTAGACGTTGCTGACTGACTTCTGCTTCAAGTCACGTGGGCAAAACAGTATTTGGCACAAGGCACCTTTCCTTGCCTGATAGAGTGAAATGCAGTTCTCAGAAGACTTGAGAGTTGCACCAGACTGGGAAAGGCTGAGCTAAAGTATCTCTTTATTTTTCTTGTGGTTGAACAAAAATGCTATATGTAAAACTACCAATACGTAGTTCGATTTGGAGATGATGCATAATGAAAGGCTTGTCCTATTAGGGAAAAGCTTTCCTTGTGTTACCTTTGTTGTTTTGTTTTCAAAGTGATAATTGCAACTGACAAGGCATGATGGACCACCCACAACAAAAAATAAATGTTTGGTTGACAGAGAAAGGATTGGATGACCACTCTTCAGAAGAGTCAATACGGTGTAAACGAGGTTCTCATGTCACAGAACGATTAGCATTGGTTTGGGGTCTTGGGGAAGGGAAGAAGAAGTGTAAACATTCATAATTACAGGACTTCAAAACTTTGTAGAAAAGCTTCTTGTGGAAAAAAAAGATTGGATATAAAACTATTTATTAATAAAACATAAAAGTTAAGGTGAACAGATGTAAAGATATACAAAGTGGGAGGTTAGAAATGTTGCTCTCCTTATAATAACGTCTATACTTTTCTTTCCAAATGTCTTTGATGTTTATTAGAGAAGGAAAAATAATCATTTTTTTTCCTGGTTTCAATTTGCTTTTACTGTGCAGAATGTAACCTCTGCCTCTGAAATGAGAATTATGTGTGCTGAAAATACAGTACATTAATGAAAGCAATTTTTTAGAACTTGGGAGTTTGAATTCAGAGTCATCCTTTCAAACAGGTAAAGTAATTGAAAAGGTTGAAAATAATGTAATTTGAAGGAAAAAAACTGAGAAGGAATGACTACATGTATTCAGAGTCTGCTTAGGTAGGTTTTTGAAAGACCTCTCAGCAGAGGTTCACAGCTGTTTCACTGATCATTGAGCTTTAAAACAAAACTTTAAAAATCCTGCTGAGGTAATGCGCTTTGGTGCCCACTGTAGCAGTTCTTTGCTGAAGCTGGGTTTTTCAGGAGTAATATTGTTCTACCAGAAATGGTGCATGTACAAGGAACTTTTCAATGTGAAATATTGTTTGAAATTAATCCAAGCACTGATATGACTCCCATCCATTTTAAAGGGACTTTGCTAGAGAATTCTTGGGTAGATGTAAATTATCTTTCTGTATCCATCATAAACCTGAGACAATCTGATCATAATTTTAAAAAAGGATGTGCACGTATGTGTGTTATTGTGGTTATTGTTTTTTTTTTTAAAAAATAGGTTGAACATGTACAGTATATTTAATTAATAAAAGTAAAAAATAACTACAGTTCTGAGAATAAAGACTGATTTCTTTGTTCAATTATCCTCAAAATATGAAGTGAGAAATGATTTTTAAAAAAAAAAAATTACACTGAAATTTTGTAGAAAAATGGCAAATTTGATAACCTGCCCTATGGAATCAATTGCCGGTGGAACTCTGGATCGCCCCCGACATTCGTTCGTTTCGCCGAGACCTAAAAACCTGGCTTTTTGAGTTAGCTGGCCTGGACTGAGGGGTTTTAAGGTTTTTAAATTCTAATTTTAAATTTTGGGGCTATTTAATTTTATTTTAATTTTTATATTGTATTTTTTAAATTTTGCCCTGTAAACCGCCCTAAGTCCTTCAGGAAAAGGGCGGTATATAAATTGAATTAAATAAATAAATAAATAAATAAATAAATAAATAAATAAATAAATAATTTATGGAATTTCTATACCTCCCTTCTCCCAAAGGACTCAGGGCGGTGTACAGGGCGATAAAATACAACATACAAAAGTTAAAAGTAAAATTAAATTAATTTAGCCCCAACAATAAATAGTTAAAAATAAACCCAAACCCTTAGTCCAGGCCGGCCTGTTCAAACAACCAAGTCTTCAGATCATGGCGGAAAGAGCGAAGGTCGGGAGCCATCCAGAGCTCAAAAGGCAGTTGATTCCAAAGGGCTGGCATGCCCACAGAAAATGCTCTCCCCCTGGGGGCCACCAGCTGGCAATCCCTGACTGACGGCACCCTGAGGAGGCCTCCTCTGTGGGAGCGCACAGGATGAAGGGAAGTTGACGCCGGCAGCAGGTGCTCCTCTAGGTAATCCGGACCCATGCCATTTAGGGCTTTATAGGTCATCACCAGCACCTTGAATCTCACCCGGAGGGCAACTGGAAGCCAATGCAGCTTGCGGAGGAGAGGTGTTACATGGGAGTAGCGGGAGACCCCCATCACAACTCGCGCGGCCGCATTCTACACCAGTTGAAGCCTCCGAGTGGTCCTCAAGGGCAGCCCCATGTAGAGAGCATTGCAGTAGTCTATCCGAGAGGTCACGAGAGCATGAGTGACTATACGCAGGGCATCCCGGTCCAGATAGGGCCACAACTGGCGCACCAGGCGAACCTGGCCACAGCTCCTACGTGGTCTTCTAAACTGAGCTGTGAGTCAAGGAGGATACCCAAGTTACGAGCCCTATCTACGGGGGGTAACGCCTCACCCCCCATAGTTAAAGATGGAATGAACTGAATTTCCCGAGATGCCGGTACATACAACCACTCAATCTTGTTGGGATTAAGCCGAAGCCTGTTCCTCCCCATCCAGACACGGACCGCCTCCAGGCAATGGGACATCACATCGACGGCATCACTGGGGTGGTTTGGGGAAGAGATAAAAAGCTGGGTATCATTCAGCATACTGATGATACCCCACTCCAAAACCACGCATGATCTCGCCCAGCGGCTTCATATAGATGTTGAACAGGAGAGGTGAGAGGACCAACCTCTGAGGGACTCCACAAACAAGAGGCCTCGAGGACGACCTCTGCCCTCCTGCAAGCACCAACTGCAAATGACCCAGGAGGTAGGAAGAGAACCACTGCAAAACAGTGCCACCCACTCCCAACCCCCTGAGGGGCCGCAGTAAGATACCATGGTCAATGGTATCAAAAGCCGCTGAGAGATCTAATAGGACTAGGACAGAGGAACAACCCCTGTCCCGAGCCCGCCAGAGATCATTCACCAGCGCGACCAATGCCGTCTCCGTGCTGTACCCGGGCCTAAAGCATGATTGGTACGGGTCCAGGTAATCAGTTTCCTCCAGGAACAGAGGGAGCTGATGTGCCACCACACTCTCAACAAACTTCGCAAGAAAGCAAAGGTTGGAGACCGGACGATAGTTGTTCAAAATAGCCAGGTCCAGGGCAGGCTTTTTGAGGATGGGCCTCACCACCGCCTCCTTCAAGGCGGCAGGAAAGCTACCCTCCCTCAAAGAAGCAGTTATTACTGCCTGGAGCCAGCCTCGTGTCCCCTCCCGAGCCGCATACACCAGCCAGGAGGGGCACAGGTCCAATAAACATGTGGTGGAGCTCAGCCTCCCCATGATCCTGTCCACATCTTCTGGAGTCACAGGGTCGAACTCTTCCCAGATAACATCACCAAGACCGCTCGTGTCTCCTCCATCAGACTCTGCCCAGTCGGAGTCCAGACCGGCCCGAATCCGAGCGACTTTGTCCACCAAATGTAGGCTAAACTCCTCAGCACGACCCTGCAAGAGCTCCCCCCTCACCTCCTGATTGAGGAGGGAGCGGGTCACCCTAAACAGGGCGGCCGGGCGATTATCTGCGGACGCGATGAGGGCAGTGAAGTGGTTAGACTTTACCGTCCTCATCACTGCAAGGTAAGACCTGGTGAAGGTTCTTAATCACGATTGGTCAGATTCAGACCGGCTGGATCTCCAACAGCTCTCTAGGCCCCGTCTCCGACGCTTCATCTCCCGGAGCTCCGCAGAAAACCACAGAGCCCACTGGGATCTGCACCGGGTCAGGGGCCGCATGGGCACAACGCAGTCAAGTGCCTCCGTAGCTGCCCTTTCCCAGGCTTCCACCAAGGCATCGGCCAGGCTGTGAGTGAAGGCGGCAGGCAGAGACCCAAGCGCCACCTGAAACCGCTCAGGGTCCATTAGACGCCTAGGGCAGAACCATCTGATCAGTTCTGTAGCCCAACGATGGGGGTGGCAAAACGGAAGGCCAGCCGCAGGAGATGATGATCGGTCCATGACAGGGGCATAATAGTTGGAAATCCCCCACCCAGATCATCTAACCACTGTCCAGATAAAACAACAAAATTGAGCGTGTGACCTCCCCATGAGTCAGGCCTGAATTACTTGCATCAGGTCCATGGCCATCATGGAAGCCATGAACTCCCGAGCCAACTCTGATGATCCCCCCAGGGATGGTAGATTAAAGTCCCCCAAAATCATAAGTTTGGGGAACTCAATCACCAACCCTGAGAGGATGTCGAGAAGTTCAGGCAGGTCTGCTGCTACGTGACTAGGCAAAAGGTACACCAGCAGCAAGCCCAACTAAGCCCTAGGGCCACATCTCAGGAGGAGTGACTCACACCCGGGTATCTGGACAACGGTACCCTCCCGCAGACATAAGGCCTCCCTCACAATCACCGCCATACCCCCACCCCTACCCTGAGCCTGAAGCCAGTGGAGCACCCGGAAACCTGGTGGGCAGAGTTCAGTCAGAGGGACACCACCCTCTAGGCCCAACCAGGTGTCCGTAATGCAAGCCACGTCTGCACGCTCCTCCTCAACCAAATCTTGGATGAGAGGAGCCTTATTAACTACGGACCTAGCATTAAAATGCACAAGCCTAAGCTCAGGTGACTGCTTACCCTCACTCCAGGAACCACGGGTCGAAACCGGAGAGTCAGAGTGCATCACCGCTTGGAGATAGCGGGGATGCGCTCCCGGATGTCGATACGGCCCTCCATAGAATTGCCTGCTGCCATTCCCAAACATCGTGGGGATCTGCAATCCCCCACCCCGCTCCAGAGCTCCAGAAGCGCCCGACCTAGGCCCCATCCTGCCGTGATCTGTCCCGAACCTGGACTGAACAGCAGTTGGTGGACACCCCCCAAATTCCAACCAAGGCCGCGATCTCTCATTCCTCCCTAACCCTTTAAAATATATAGATAACAAACAAACCAGGGGTCTCTTCCTAAATTTATACCGGAGACTCCTATCCCTGCCCAACCATCTCTCAGGGTCCCAACAATTGGGCCCGTCATCAAGAGGGGAGGTAAAAAAGAAGGCGGGTCGCACCCAGGAAGGGGGGGCACCCCTGAGAGCGAATAAATCCGTGCTAGAGTAAGATAGGTGAGCCATAATTGTCCATGTGAGTCCAGCAAAGGCAGTCCCATGATCGATAAAGATGGTCCAAAATCAGAAGGTAGATAGACATCCAGTCCGCCAAACCAGCTCCACTCTCACTCGAGCTGGATAATCTCCAAAGCAGGTCGGCCACCGTCCTCTCACGACCGTAACAGGCCTGATTGGGGAAGCGGAATGGAATGAACGTCCAGGGGAAGGCATACCCCCCATAGATCTCTCACCTCCAGGGAGGGTAGTGGTGGTACATCTGAGCCACCCTCTCACAGTGACTCAACTCCCGGGTCCTTCTGAGTCCTTTGGGGTCACGGAAGACAAAGGCACTAAGCAGCAATTGTCCAATGGCATAAAAGCCTTCTGATAACATAATAGAAAAGATGTCCCGGCTGCAAAAAAAGTCCTTCTCCGTAGCAGGAAAGGGTCAGGCAACAAGCGGGTCCAACACCAGCCAACAGAATGCAACAGGCCTGAGTCCAGCACAACACGCCACACCAAGAGGAGCCATGGAAAACCATAGCTCCAAAACGCAGTTGGCAGGCCAATGTTAGCCTAAACAGGCCAGCACTCAGCCCAGCTGACCACACATCCACGGTTACCTTAGGGCAGGTGGGGGGGGGAATTAAAATCAAAATCCCCACGAATCTTCCGCCAGGCCACAAACTTGGTCTGACTGGCTTCACAGAATGCGGGCAACACGAAGATGGCCTGTGCCACCCAAAAGCCAGCAACACAGACCATTAACAATCCAACTCTGGGCCGTAGGTCCCCAGGTCAGAATGGCCGCGGCACTCCGACTCACCTCCCTGCCAGCCGTTCCTGCCATTCCTGCTGTTCCTGCCATTCTTCCATTCCTGCTGTTCCTGCAGTTCTTCCACCATCCTAAGCTGAGCAATTTTAAGCCACGGCTCTATCGGCTCCAAAAATCAGCTGGTCGGAGCCTTACAAGCCGCGGCTCTTCCGGCCTCGACGGTCGCAGGAACTCACAGGAACACAGGACCCATTTCCTGGTACGGAGGGCTATGCCGCCGCAAAAAAAACGGCGACGTGGAGCCATCCGTTCATCTGTCCTAGCCCTAACACGGAGAGCAAAAAACACCGCTGTAGGGCTCCCAGGGCTGCAACAATAGCTGGAACTCCTCACGGAGCTCAGCCGAGCACATCCGCCATCTTGGGCATGCGCAGTGACTTTGAGAGGGATGCGGTGGCTCAGTGGGTTAGGACGCTGAGCTTGTCAATCAGAAGGTCAGCAGTTTGGCGGGTTGAATCCCGAGTACCGCATAACAGAGTGAGCACCTGTTACTCGTCCCAGCTTCTGCCAACCTAGCAGTTCGAAAGCATGTAAAAATGCAAGTAGAAAAATAGGGACCACTACGGTGGGAAGGTAACAGCGTTCCGTGTGCCTTTGGCGTCTAGTCATGCCGGCCACATGACCACGGAGATGTCCTCGGACAAGCACTGGCTCTTCAGCTTTGAAACAGAGATGAGCACCGGCCCCTAGAGTCAGAAACGACTAGCACGCATGTGCGGGGGAACCTTTACCTTTACCTTTTTTGTGACTTTAAAAAATCAATTCATCACAATACCTGGCTGTGTTATTAGCACTAACAAATAGTATCCATCTATATCTTTCTTCCACACTTGACCTGGCAGATGGACATAAATAAGGCCACCTTTTTTCACCATACAGGTAGTCCTCGACGTACAATCACAATTGATGCTAAGTAAGTTGCTAAGTGAGAAATTTGTTAAATGAGTTTTGCCCCATTTTACAACTTTTCTTCCCACATTTGTTATGTGAATCACTGCAGTTGTTAAATTAATAACCTCGTTGTTAAGTGAATCTGGCTTTCCCATTGACTTTGCTTGTCAGAAGGTCACAAAAGTTCATCACATGACCCTGGGACAATACAACTGTCAGAAAGATGAACCAATTATCAAGTATTCAAATGTAAATCATATGACCACAGGATGCTGCAATGGTCATAAGTGTGAAAAATAGTCATAAGTCACTTTTTTCAGTGCTGTTGTAACTTTGAACAGTCACTAAACAAATTGTGCTAAGTCGAGGACTACCTGTAGCTTAGAAAAGTGTTCTCAATCTTAACAATTTTAAGTTGTGTGGACTTCAACTCTCAGAATTCCCAAGCCAGCATATTGGCAGCATGCATGAAATACTAAAAGTTGCAGCCCACACATCTTGCCCAGGTTAAGAAACTCTAGAACAGGCATGTCAAACTCACAATGTCACGTGACATCACACGATGTATCACGACTTTCAGCGTATCACACGGTTTCAGTGTGACACATCCAGCCCGTGGGCTGGCAGTTTGACATGCCTGCTCTAGAACAAATCAAATTGTGTAGCACATGATGTAATTCAGCTCTTACACCTGAATCAACTAGGGTTACGGGCATGTAGGCTCTCTTCTGAAGAGTTTTGTGTTATGATCATAAAACAGACACACCATCAGTTCAAAGCAGTGTTTTCAAGACTGAGAATTTGATAGGGTTTCATGAGAAACTAAGAGGGGAAAAGTTCAACCATATTCTATCAATATAACTTTGCCTTTTGATCAGAGGTTGTGGATTTTTTCCCCCCTTTTTAACAAAATGTCCTGGAAAAGTTTGAAAACCCCTGAGCTAAAGTCACTCAGGCAGCCTTCTCTCCCCAAAGCCTTCTGTTTGGAAGAAAAACAAAAGTTTCAATACTTCATTTCTTCATCAGAGGTTAGAATAATCAGTCCATAATTGAGTCTGTATGTATCAGTCCATGACTGAGCTCTGTATGTCCTATACTTACCATTGTAGAATCAGTTTTATAGTAATTCTTTCCATTTCAATTTTCACCTGTAACATAGGATGACATGGGGAAGGGTGCAGGACATTTATATCTGTTCTGCCTTTTTCTCCAGTTTCTCTTATTTAAAAAGCCTGGATAATTTTTCAGCCATTTGGAGTAAGCTCCAATTTTCATATATATTTACACAACTGCATAATTCTATATAATTAAACAACTTTTTGATATCAAAACACTTCTATAAACTTTTGCAGGTGAAAATATATTTGCTAGTTTTAAAAGGAATTGAAATGATCAATAGCATTTTTCTTCTCAATGCTATGGGTAAGCATTTCCATTATGTGCTTTGAAGGAGCAGGCAGGACAGCAGGTTTTAAACAGAACTTAACTTTATTCTGAACCAGGCAAAGAACAACTGAACAGCGCTTCTATTTATACTTACAGCTGTCAACTGTTTAACCAATCGGGGCTGAGCCGGTTTCCCGCTTAGTTTGTACTAGCCAATCGGTGTTGGGCCGGTTTGACAGCTCGGAGCTGTCAAACTGGTGGCGCGTGCACGGCAGCCGGCGACTTTGACAGCCGAGAGCTGTCAACCGGCTTGCGCCTGCGTGGTTGGTCTCCGGCAGCTTTTGACAGCTGTCAAAAGCTGCCGCGGCTTTACCTCAGCCCCGTTGAACTATATAATGTATGATTAAACAAGTAAATACATAACACCCCTTACCCCTCCCTCTGATTGGGTCGGACGTTACCCCGGCTGTTTCTTTGCGGTTTTCCCCATTCAAAGTCTTTCAGGTAGGTGGGGGGCTTCCTTGCTCTTCCAGAACGTCGGGGTGTTTTATCTGCTCGTTCCTCAACCCCTGGTGTTGTGTCTTTGTTGGATTCCAGCTCGGGGAGCAGGGGGTTTGGTTCCTCTGTTTCCGGGTCCCTCTTGTTGGATGCGTGTTGCTGGAAAAAGTCATTATGCTCGGGGTTTTGTTGTGCTGGCATTTGTTCGGGGGGGCTTTGGTGTGACGGTATTTGCTCGGGGGGGGTTGCTGGCATTTCGTTGCTCCCCCTTCCCCCCACGTTTTGTGGACTGCGTTGCTGCAGCTGATCGATGTGTCTACGGAGGTGGTTGTTGTCCCCGGTATCGACGATGTATGACAAGGGTCCAGTCTGTTCTATAATAACCCCTTGTATCCACTTATTGCCACCTCCGTAGTTCCTTGCCCAGACGGCCTGTCCGGTATTGAGAGTTCTGTGCCGGATAGGTAGTTCTGGGTCTGCGGGGGTTCTATCTGGGTGTAAGCGATCTAATCTAGTCGTAAGTCATTTGCCCCAGCGGAGTTCGGCTGGGGATTTTCCGGTGGTCGTGCAGGGGGTGGTGTGTTGTGCTAACAGAAATTGTGCAAGTCTGCGGTGCCAATTGCCGTTGATGATTTTCCGCAGTGCCTCTTTGGTTGACTTTACCATCACCTCAGCCAAGCCGTTCGTCGAGGGATGAAACGGAGCCGTGGTGGTGTGTCTAATAGAGTTCGCCGTTGTGAAACTCTGGAATTCGTTGGAAGTAAATTGGGGGCCATTATCGGAGACTAATACATCCGGAAGCCCATGTGTGGCAAACAAACCCCTTAACACCTGTATTGTGGCTGCAGAGGTCGTGCTTGTGACTGGGGCCACCTCCAACCATTTGGAATAACTGTCTACCACGATTAGGAACATTTGTCCCTGGAAGGGACCTGCAAAGTCTAAATGGACGCGGGACCAGGGTGTTTTTGTTGTTTCCCATCTGTGTACTGGAGCTTGGGGCTGGGCGGCTCTGACAAGTTGGCAGGGGTAACACCCAGCCACATGTGTTTCTATTTGCTTGTCGAGGCCAGGCCACCAGACGTAGCTTCTGGCTAAAGCTTTCATTTTGACAGTTCCCGGGTGACCCTCGTGCAGGCTTGCTAGGACTTTGGCTCTGTGTTTTTCAGGTATTATTACCCTGCTGCCCCATAATATGCATCCCTGGTGGGAGGATAATTCTTTTTGTTTTAGAAAGTAGGGTTGGAATTCTGGCCCTGGAGGTGTGGTTTGCCACCCTGAAGTCACGTAGCCTAAGACTCTGCCCAGGATTTTGTCTGCAGCTGTGGCGGAAGAAATGTCCCTGACTGATAAGGGGCATTCTGGTAATTCAGAGATAGCTAGTATTTTTCCAGCTGGTGCGGGGTCCGGGTCTATCTCTGGTAGGGGAAGCCTGCTAAGCCCGTCTGCGTGACCCATGCTTTTCCCTGGTTTGTGTTCTAATGTGAAAGAATAGGCTGACAAGAAGGTAGACCATCTGAGGATGCGGGGAGACAAAATTTGGGGCGTTTGTTTATTGACTGTGAAAATCCCTAACAGGGGCTTGTGATCTGTAAAGATGGTGAATTGGCGCCCATAGAGGTAGTCGTGAAACTTCTTCACGCTGGCCACTATGGCTAAAGCCTCTTTATCGATTTGAGCGTAATTGCGCTCAGGTTTTGACAGCGTTCTGGAATAGAACGCTATAGGAGTTTGGGTTCCTTCCCTTGTCAGGTGGCTTAGGACTGCTCCGATGCCGTAGGGGGAGGCATCACAAGCCAAACAAAGGGGTAACTGTTCGTTGAACAGTGCTACGGTGGCGTTGCTGGACAGTAAGTTTTTTAGGAGTCTAAAGCTTGAATCGTGCTGTGGGGACCAAGACCACAGGGTGCCCTTGTCTAAGAGTCTATGGAGGGGTTCTGCTATGGTAGCCTTATGTGGCAAGAAGGTGTGGTAAAAATTAACTAACCCCAGGAAGGCTTACAGTTCCTGTTTGTTTTTTGGAACTGGGGCTGTTTTGATGGCTTTTATTTTAGACTCAGTGGGGTGTATCACTTTTGCATCGATTTTGAAGCCTAGGAATTCCGCTGAAGGCACCCCTATGGAGCATTTGTCCCGCCTTAATTTAAGCCCTGCTGCTCTAAACCTATGGAGTACCTTTGTCAGTTTGGTCGCTAGGTCCCTTTCGGATTCCCCTGCAATTAGGACGTCATCAAAATATGGGCAGACCCCAGGGATTCCCTTGAGTGTTTTCTCCATGATTTCCTGAAAAATCCCTGGGGCTGCAGATATGCCGAATTGTAGGCGGTTAATTTTGAAGGCTCCCTTGTGCGTGACAATTGTCTGTGCTAGGGCGGTGTCAGGGGTGACAGGCAGTTGTAAGTACGCCTGCGCCAAGTCTAATTTAGCGAAAATGGTGCCTGACTTAATGGCTGTGAGGATGTCTTTGACAGCCGGAACCGGGTAAGCGTGGGCATTTAATGCGCGGTTCAGGGTGGCTTTATAATCCGCGCAGAGTCTAATTTGTCCATTGGGCTTGATCGGGGTCACTATAGGTGTTTCCCATTCGGCCCCTTCGACTGGTTCTAAAACTCCCAGTTTAACTAGCCTGTCAAGTTCGTTTTCTGTTTTTTCTCTTAAAGCAAATGGGACCCTCCTAGCCTTAATTCTTATGGGCATTACGTTAGGGTTCAGTTTTAGTGACACCGGGGGTCCTGTGTACTTTCCTAACGAGCCATCAAAAACGTCCGCAAACTGATGGCAGACGGTGTCTAAGTTTGACAGCTGAATGGCATTGACGCCTGTTAGTGCTATTCCTAATGCTTCAAACCAATCTAACCCCAGCAGGCTGGTCCTATTTTCTTGTGTGATTAATATAGTGAGGGGTCCCTTAAATTGTCTAAATTCCGTCGGGACTGAGGCTTTTCCCTTGAGCTTAATGGGGGTTTTTTGAAAATCCGCCAGGCGGAGTTTAGTGGGTCGCAAAACAGGTTGCTGCCGACTACGGCTGCAAATGTTTTTGTAAGTTTGCCATGAGATAAGAGAGACGGAGGACCCCGAGTCAACCTCCATCTCGCAAGGAACTCTGTGGATTAGGACGTCCACCTTAACTTTGGGCTTAAGGATGGTGTGGATCGTATTTTTCCCTGTACTCCCCTTAACATTTAGTACTAGGGGTTTACAAATTTGTTTTTCCCTGGGTGAGGGACGGTTCATACCTGCAGACGTCACCTCCAGTTTTTTCTCGGCTTAGGCTACGGCACACTGCTTTGAGGTGACCTGTTTTTCCGCATCCGTGGCATTTGGCACTGCGGAACCGGCACGATGCCCTCGGGTGGTTTCCCCCGCAGCTGGCACATTTGACCTTGCTAGGCTGGTAGCTGGGGCTCTTGTTGTTGTTGAAGGAACCCCCTCGGCTGTTGCGCTGGGACTTGAGCCTCTTGAACCGGCGTTGAACGGCATCGATGTCCAAGGAGACGTCATCGTCCTCTGGGGCGCTGTAGGCACCGTCCTCCTGGTGCACGGACCCGCTGGGTCCGCTATCAGGGGGTCGGGGGTTGTCGCCGTGACTGTCTTCGTAGGCGATGACTTCCATGGCTACTTCTGCCAGCGTTAGAGTGGGTTTGGCAATTAGTTTTCTTCGCAGGCGCTCATCCTTCAACCCGATAACGATCTGGTCATGGATCCGGTCCTCCAGGTCAGGGAACCGGCATCGCCGTGCAGCGTGCCTGACTCGAGTTATGAAGTCGTTGGCAGGTTCGTCGGGGAGTTGTACGCGCCAGGCGAAGTTCACTCTCCAAAACAGTTCTGACTTTGTTGGCATAAAATGTTTGCTCAGTCCCTCGGTGAGTTCTGCGTATGATATGGTCGCAATGGGTTCCGGACTGAATAGACCTACAGCGGCATCATATACGGCGGGCCCGCTGAGCCAGAGAAGTGCTGCTGCTTTGGCCCGGTGGTCAGTTATCTTCTTTACCACCAGGTACCCTATCCACCTGGCCTAAATGTGATTCCCAGCATTCTGGGTGGCGGGTGTTGAATTCGCGGATATGGCCGTGGTTCGTCATGCTGTCCGGTCGTGGGTGCTGCTCACGTTATAGTGGAAGCTGTGCTTCCTGTCAGTGACTTCAGCTAGTGACTTAGCTCGAGTCTTAAGGGAAAAAGTCTCTTCTCCCCTTAGACGGTGACTTCAGCTACGCGAAACAGCAGATCCCACCTTCGTCACCAGTGCTTTGAAGGAGCAGGCAGGACAGCAGGTTTTAAACAGAACTTAACTTTATTCTGAACCAGGCAAAGAACAACTGAACAGCGCTTCTATTTATACTTACAGCTGTCAACTGTTTAACCAATCGGGGCTGAGCCGGTTTCCCGCTTAGTTTGTACTAGCCAATCGGTGTTGGGCTGGTTTGACAGCTCGGAGCTGTCAAACTGGTGGCGCGTGCGCGGTAGCCGGCGACTTTGACAGCCGAGAGCTGTCAACCGGCTTGCGCCTGCGTGGTTGGTCTCCGGCAGCTTTTGACAGCTGTCAAAAGCTGCCGCGGCTTTACCTCAGCCCCGTTGAACTATATAATGTATGATTAAACAAGTAAATACATAACATTATGAATATATACAATTAAATCTATAGACCTATTCGAATACCCATCTTTCCACAATGCAGTAGTGCAATTACATTATGACACTGTAAGATTCTAAATTGTAGAGCCATTCAGCAACTATATATGAGAAACAAATAATGTGCTGCAGTGCAAAAGAAAGATATTTCTTGGTTCCTTTAGAACCAAGATTCACTGTGAATCAACCAAATAATGGTCTGCATTAAGAAACATAGGAATGAAAAGAACATTTTCCCACCTGACAATAGAACTCTTTCTTCCATCCATAAAAGTGCTACAATTTAATATCCTGGAAAGTCTTTGCACAGACAGAGAACCTTGAAAAATGTTCAATAGGACACTACTTGGACATCTGCCCTTGCTTCCTTCCTATACAGATGATATCAAATAGTATATAAACCAGCTCACTTTGCCTCTGATGATCACATTAGTGCTGCTTGTAAGAAAGAGCAGGATAAATGTGGTTCAACTGGATGTGAGAAATGAAGCAGAGAGATAGTAATTGGGTTCATGTGTGTATGTGCATGTCCGTATAGCCCAGGAACTGTTCCAATGGGTCCTAGCCCCAGATCACTGCAATAACTTCAATAAATGCAATCCATAAAAGATTTGCTAATAAAATGGGCTCATAAGTTCTATGCCAGAGAATCCATGGTTTTCCAGCTGCTGATAAACCACAATTAGTAGCATTTTGAAAGAGGCTATTGGAAATTGTCATTCATAAAACATAGAGAACAACAAATAGATGAGCTCTAATCCACACTATATGAGACTGAGTCAACTGGATTTAGTCAGGTGTTCCTCTATCTTTTTAACTGGTTCATTCATCCAAACTATGTGATCTTTCAGTAACTGGTTGACTTTTCCTCAAAAGTCAACTGAGTTCATCAAGAACAGGCCTTCTGGTGGCCCTGATTGATTAGTAAATCAGCCTAATCTTGAGAGCATTATCTTATCCATCCTTATTTATTCTTGGTGAAATGAGACTTCATTGGTTCTTGTGGATGGGATTCCTTCTGTGGTTTCCTTTGGCCAAAAGTTAGGGTTTAATGAGCTGGCTAAATGCCTATCATATTGTATTATTGAGTTCATTAATTTCAAACAAGAGGCAGGCCAAAATCCTGACATTAGCTATTGGTTCTCCACCCAATGTAATGAATACCAATGATAATATATAGCTTTGTCACATGATTTTGAAGATTTAAATATGGATTGCTTACTATACTGTCCCAATTTACTGTTAGAAACCCTACATTCACATACAAACTGTTGCTCCCCAGATGATAAAAATGCAGTTTTATTTCCCCACAAACTACTTAGAGGATTCTTTCTCTCAATAAACTTATTTCCAAGGAATTTAACTTAAGTCTTTAGTATTACATTATAAATGGATTCTTGTTAAATCTGAATCCCACAAGTAGGAAAAGGGGCAAAATGTTACATTTTAATATATCATGCACTGGGTTAAGAGGCTATGAAATAATAAAAGAACCAGATGTTTGTAAGAAAGAGCTCATGCAGTAGAAGGTAGGATGTTAAATCTTTCACGGTGCTTTATTTCTCCACTGAGACAAGATCTTTGGCATGCTTATTAAGTATGACTCATATCTGACAGTTATCTTGAAAAGACGCTCAAGGTGAAACGCAATCACTAAGACAAAGACCACTTTATTATTTTCTAACTGTTCCAGTTAGCAAATGTGATTTTTGTTGTCTACTTATTCAGTTTTTTGTACTGGTTTGATTTTGACTTGTTTGACATCTCTTGCCTTGACATTAGAATGTTTGATCAAAAATGGAAGATATGATAGTTTTGGCAATAGTTTCTCAGAAGGGGGTAATTCTTCTGCAGTTCTCTTCATTAACCTCCATTTCAATTGTGACATTTCGTTCTTTTTCTTTTTCTTTTGTAGTGCTCATTTTAGTAGGAAAGTTCCCTGTCTGTGTTTCTTATTTAGAGACAAAAAAAATCTGAACAAATATCACCAAACTCAATTGGGTCAATTTGAAGATTGTATTTTCTGATCCATCTTGTCAAACTTTAGTCAATTTTCTGTTTGTCAATTATCTGTCTGTCTTTCCTAATATATAGTGGAACCATCAGGTGGCATAGAATTTGAGTACTCGAGGAACTGCAAGCTAAGACTTGTTTTGAAAGATAAATAATGTTAGAAGAGATGTTTCACCTAATTTATACATATTTTTAAGGAAACATGGGCCATTCATCTGTCATGGATTATTCAGGAAGTATAATCTCTAAGATCTGTTCCTCAAATAATTTGGTAAAATTCTAATAGAGTTCTGATCTTTCTTCTTGCTACTCACATATTATATTCACCAAATAGGCTGCAGAATTTCTTCTATTTTTAAAAAATGACCTAGTCTGCTATATATTTGTAGAATCATCAGATGTCTTGTTCTTTTTGTTCTTTTGCAATGTGAGTCAAGGTGTGATAGCAAATCCTTGCCTTTTGGCTTCTTCAGTTGAGAAGTACAGCAACTAGGAGGTATCATCAAGATGAATGTAATATACCATCCACCAAGCTTAGATACCACCAAACGAACTTCAAAAGAAACTCTTAAATGGCTTAAATATAAAATTAAAGTTCTCCCCCCCAAAAAAGACTTTTTTTCACAGATGAAGGTTTTGTTTTGTTTTGTTTTGTTTTGTGAAACCTCCAGGTAGATTTCAGCACAACATAGTTATCATTCACATCAAAGAATGATTTTCAGTGACTGACAGCAGCTTTTCCATTATGCTTCTCGAAAAATAAAGCGATTGACAGTTTATTACCTGTTGGATGGATGGCAAAGAAGAAAATTTAGGTTCTATGCCTATGTAGCCGTCAACATCTATTGAGACTACTAGTCAAATTCAATAGTTGTGTCTATTTTATGATATGATATGATATGATATGATATGATATGATATGATATGATATGATTGATATGATATGATATGATATGATATGATATGATATGATATGATATGATATGATATGATATGATATGATATGATATGATATGATATGATATGATATGATACGATGATATGATATGAAAAAGGCTACCTGTCTACAGGGAATAAGACTGAGACCACCAAGCATGTAGACCTATGTAAAAACTGCTACACAGTATTGATAATAGTTTTTATCATTACCAACATGGGGTCAAATAGAAGGCAGCTACTTCAGAGAGGAAGTGTGCTATATCCCATTACAAATCTCTTGAGCCTTCCAGTCTCCCAGAATTAAGTGTACAAAAGTGCTTAGAGAACCGAAAGCTTGGGAAACTTAAGCAGCTATGGTTTTAGAAACTTAAAAGGAATGAATGCAATTCACAACCAGTTATGTTCAAGGGAACTTACAGCGGTGTTTGGGGATGGGGAGGTTGGGGATGGGTTGCTTCTGGAATTCAGAAAAAAAAATACCTTGAAAGAGTGAACCCAAGACCTTCTATTGCTATTAAGCTAGAGTGCCATCCTAACGAAGTCTACACTTCCAAAATAAAATACACTGTCAACAATTATGAGAGCATTTCCTTATTACCTTTCCATTCAGTGTTCAAAGGTTTTCTTCCTGCCTCACCAAAAAATTAATATAAAATGGTTAGAAGAATAGTAATTGGCCAAAGTAAGCATCATGGCTGACTGGGGAATGGATTCTTGATCAGGGGTCTTCAAACTTGGCAAGTGGCTGGCTGAAGAATTCTGGGAGTTGAAGTCCACAAGTCTTAAAGTTGCCAAGTTTGAAGACCCCTGTTCTAGATATTTTTAGTCCGGTCCCATACTCTGCACCAAGACAGATAAGAGAAGAGTGATCTCTGTTCACTGCTCACATACCCAAAGTCCAACGTCTATTCCCTTCTAGACCAAAGCATTGAATTGTGGATTCCATTAAAGAAAGATACATTTCAGTTGAATATTGTGAAAAACACCCGAATGGTGGGTACAAATAATGGAAACAATTGCTATGCCTATGCAGATCTTCAAGAGCCAATTTGTTTGAAGAGGTATAAAAAGCATCTCTTTGAAACTGCTTTATGAAATAGCATGCATGCTATTAAAAGAAAAGGAAAACTGTTCCATTGCTTTTCTTTGGTTGCATTACTCTGAGTCTCTCATTCAGCAGATACAGATTTTCTACTGGACATATAACCCACAACTCATGAGTAGAACTATCTCACAGAGTCTACCCTAATTATCAAAGGTAGTAGGTTTCCTTTACTATTAAAGAAAGGCTAGAGAGTTATCTGTCAAGAATACACTCCTACAAAAGCAGGAAATTGGATTCAATTCCTATCCTTGGGATTTATTACTTTATTTCTGAAGACTCCTTAGAAGTAGCTGAACTCTGAAAAGCATTATAAGGGTAGTTTCTATTACTAATATCTTAATCAAAGGTCCTAAGATCAAGAGTCCTTGAAAGAGTGTGGCAAACTGTATGAACTTGGAAATACAAATACAACAGGTCTACCTGTTCTCATTAGAATCCCACAAGGAAGTGTGCTATGGATAGAGAGGTAAAAATTTATTCTGTGTCCCTTCTTTGTTTATTACTCTTCTGACTCTGTATCCAACAAATTACTTATCTAAGGTAACTTCTTGCTGACTTTCTTCCCTGGAAAATATGCACAAACCACATAATCTTGGATTAACCCCACCCCCACCCCTGCCCCAGTATGACAAAACTAGCTAGGATTATATATTCATTTCTGCAAACAAATATTTTTTTCTGCTACATTTGTAAAGCATGATTCACTCATCTTTTTTCATGTTAGATTCTCTTAGGAATACACACATACACATAGACAGAATATTCAATTTCCATCACATGGCCCCTTCAGTTGTACAAAAAGGAATCTATAAAGAATTTGGTTCAGAAAGTATCAACCTGCTTGGTTTTGTGCAAGCCTAGATTTTCACATGTATCAGCCATCTTGCAAAAGCTGTATTGGCTGCCAATTTGTTTCTGTGTACAATTCAAGGTGTTAATTTTTCAAAGCCCTACATGGCTTGAAACATCTTTTCCCAGTCATATCTACCCAAAAAACCAAAGTGGAGAGGTAGGGAATGCTATGAGTCCCTTTTCCTAAGGGGGCCATCTAGTCCCACTAGATTCTAGATTCTAGTGGACCAAGAAGAAAGGGCTTTTCTGTAGTGGCTCCCTTCCTGTGGAACATCATCAGTCTAAGATAAGATTGGCCCCCAGTACAAGGCCCTATAAATGTGGTTCTGTCAATGGGTCTGGTGACCCCACAGTGATATGGAGCCCATCAAGTGGCTCATCTGATTTTTGTTACCAGGGAGTGAGGGGTTATTGGTTTTTGTAGTGGGGTTTTATTCTTGCTTAGAATCACTGAGAATAAGTTAGGCAGCCATAAAAATTTTCTTAATAAATAATAGTAATAAATAAAACATCATCCTGGAGAGCTGAAGGGCAATCTAGCCTGACCTCCTCCACAAGTCATATAGTCTCCATAAAGGGAGAAATTGTGAAGGACTTCTTTTCATTCTCTTTTCGGATTGGGCTGAATAAATTTACAGGGTGAAGGAAAGTGATAATACAGAAATCACTTGCAGTTGTAGCTTCTAACACTTCCAAGTAAAAAGATCAAGACACCACCAAGGTAGATTTTAAGAAAAAAAATCTTAAATATCCTAAGACTAAGATAGAAAAACAGAAGTGTCTTTCATAGGAAAAGAAATATTTAAGGAACTGTAAAGCAGATTTTCAGCACATCATTAATTCTGGCTTTCTCCATTAGCCAAACGAACAACAGCTATAATTTCTATTTGGGCAGGAGTGCCAAGAAGAGATCAGCTCAGCCTAACTGCATTTAATTGCCTGCATATTGCTCATCACTGCTTTCCAACCCCGAAAAACTATCTCCTCCTTTCTTTGAGAGAAAATAAAGGTCTGAAAAGTAAGAAAAAAACAAAGTCAATGCATGAATTCTGAAGTTATAACTTCAAAAGTTAAAAAAAAAGACAAACTAGGGGTAGCGTTTACTAGAGATTTTGATCAGAAAACCTGTAGATCATTAAAGTGTATGAAGCATAATTGGTACACTGTTTTCTTACCTGTTGGCTAAAACTCAGAATTATGAGACGAGAAGGAGTTAAGAGTTAACATTTCCAATACTTCCATATACCCTGCTATTCTTGTTAAAGTTCACAAAGTTTGGGTCAAAATTCTGTGCTATCTACACTGCTTCTCCTCTCCGCAACATGCATCAAACTATTTGGTTTTAATTATTGATGTTGTCTTTGTTTGTTTGAGGCCTTCCCAGTTTCTCTATGTTGTTAACATTTCTTCAGCAACATTGCTCTGCTTTGTGTAAATACAAAGAATTTTTTAAGCTGAGCCAGATCACATTTAATACTCCATCATACAACTAGTGCAGCCCTAATTAAATAGAGGACAGATGGCAGTCCTTGTGTAATAAATAGAAATCTTGTGAGGTTTGCTTTTTTTTATTGAGCATAAAATACATAACAGATTTCTTGCCACCTAGGTAGAATTGAATGAGATACAACTTTCCTCCGCCCTCCGTCAAGTCTTCATAACAGCAGAAAGCAGCTTTGCAGAACTCCACACACACTAGAAATGGCAGACTACACTTCACATAATCCCCAGCCAACATAGTTGGGATTATGAGTTACATTCCAACATCTGGAAGGAACCCATACTGAGTCCTTTGGAAACCTGTCAGGCAAGGCAAATTCACATTAATTTAAAGGGAAGATTAGGAGATATTAATTTTTAAAGACCCCTGATTAAAGGGAAAAAAGAATGAGAGTTAAGATATCACTTTGGAGAACATGTCAGCTGGGACCATTTAGAGGGAAGATAGTTATAGCATGATACAGATGATATATAAAGATAGATAGATAGATAGATAGATAGATAGATAGATAGATAGATAGATAGATAGATAGATAGATAGATAGATAGATAGATAGATAGATAGATAGATAGATGGATGGATGGATGGATGGATGGATGGATGGATGGATGGATGGATGGATGGATAGATAGATAGATAGATAGATAGATAGATAGATAGATAGATAGATAGATAGATAGATAGATAGATAGATAGATAGACAGATGACAGGTGATAGATAGATAGATAGATAGATAGATAGATAGATAGATAGATAGATAGATGATAGATAGATGATAGATAGATAGATAGATAGATAGATAGATAGATAGATAGATAGATAGATAGACAGATAGACAGACAGACAGACAGACAGACAGACAGACAGTAGACAGTAGACAGTAGATAAACAGATAGAAAATAGTCAGGTAGACAGAGCACAATTGCTAACAAAAATCAAAAGCATGAATTTTCTTTATCTAAACATGGGCATCCAGGAAAGAAATTTTACATGTTTTATGTGCAAAGTATTGAACTCATGGATCATATGTAAAGGTTACACTACAATTTTCCTGCAACCAAAGGACATAATCCACATCTGACAAGAGGCCCCAGGTCTAACCATATCAGAAAATTTCCTTGTCTAAAATATAATTACAGAAAGTGAACACAACCCAGCTGACTTTGACCTATAGGCGTTCCAGATAAGTGGCCAGCCTCCAGAATTCCACCGTCTGCATGGCCATTCCTGGACTTTGGGGGAATGAAAGCCCCTACTTCAAAAGGGTAAATGGGGAGGTCTCAGAAGAATGGAAATGGTTGTAATAGAAAATAAGAAAAATCCAGAGGTAACATCCTCTGCGACCTTGGACCATAAAAAAAGTTCAAAACAACATCAGAAAAAAATAGAAAGAAATTCTCAGTAATGCTGAGAAGTAGATATAAAAACAGAAATCTCATTGCCAGGAAAAGAAAATATTTGAGAAATTGCAAAACAAACTTCAGCGTAGAATTTCCTCCAGGACCAGAGGCTATTGTATCCAACTCCTGGGTCAAGTGAGGAATCCAAATTAAAATATCTGCAGTAAATTGAGCCTCTACTAGAACAGATTCAGGTTTCCACCTTTCCAGGTAATTAGCTTTAATATTGTTCTTATTGTTAGGAAGTTTTCCTGTAACTTAGATCCCATTTTTTGTCAGGCATTCTATTCCCCCATAAATAGGATTGGGGCACAATTGGGCCACAATTCTCAACACTGATATCCTCCAAATATCTAACTCCATTGCTAAGCATTTAATGAGTTGAAGTCCACACGTTTGTAGTGTGCCCAAAAGTAACTTCCTGAAAACAATATGGGCTTCACTTATTTTGGATCTGTCCCTTCTCTCACTTCATTCACTCTCCTTTTAGTTTTGGTCTCACCATCACATACATCTCTAAGTATGGGGAGGAATTACACACTATGTTGTTACCATTCACCTAATCTGAAAAAAAATCTTTTGAAGATCTTCACACTCCACTTCAGTTTTCTTTATCCTGAACTATTTGATTGAAGAGATCTATGGGACCCTCAATAAACCACCACTCCAAACTGCAATTAATATGCTGCTTAAGCTTCTAACAACAACCCATTCTCAACCCTGGTATTTATGCGTTGAAGTGAGTAGGTCAAATGTCAACATGGTAGCCATGAGCACATGATCAAAATCCTGTCCTTTGTACATATATGTGACATTACAGCTGCCTTTTTGACTTTTTGAACTCCCCTCCCCTCAGGCAGATATCTGAGTGTGGTGATTAAGAAAAAACTTTTGTATCCCTACAGCAGGATGTGGAATTGACTTTGTATATGATAACAGCTGCAAATATACTTTATGTACCTTATTTGAAATCATACATAATTCCTTCTCTAGAAAATGGCAGACCAAACCGACAGTATACATCAATGACAAAAATAACTTCATATTTCAAAAACAGGTCTTAACTGAACTGAATTTAAAGTGGAGATAATTTATAGATTATAATCTGTATAGAGTTTTATCACATGTAAAGTTGGGGTTCTTTTAACATAAGGATTTTAAATACTAGACTTTGCTTGCCTTTTTAAATTAGATAACAAACTCTTGTTTATTGTTTATTCTGATCAGTTATTGTTATTCTATTGTCTGTATTTGTTAGTTATTGAATATTAATCTGATTTTAACAATGGCCTTGTGATGCCAAATTGATATAATCACCTTATATATAGTATTAATTTAATGTTACTCCAAAGATCCTTATTCAATTGGATATAGCTTATAAATCTCTATTTTCTGTTGTTATTTTTTTTAATTCCTTTTTCTGACCTTTTTCTTGGTTGTGTTTTCAAATATCTCTATCTATCTATCTATCTATCTATCTATCTATCTATCTATCTATCTATCTATCTATCTATCATCTATCTATCTCTATCTGCTTTATTTATAAAATTTTAGATATGATATGATACGGTGATATATGATATTATATGATGATATGAGAAAGTCTCAGAGAACAAATATTGCAAATAAAATGGCTGGAAATATTTAATTAGGTTACTTCAATCACAGGTCAGTGCTAATAATAACCCACAAATACAGTTCAGACTAAAGGGAAGCAGGTAATGTGAATATCAATAAAACAATCAGAACCTAAAAGCTTATTAATTATGATTGTTTTCCCTTAAATTCCTTTGAAGGAAAATGTTGAAAAATAGCTGTTTCCACTTTTAATACAGAAGTTTTTCTGATCTTCTCAATCTTCCAAGAATTCTATTCATTCCATAAAGATTAGGATAAATAATGCTAGACTACTCATTGTATTTAACAATTCTGGTTTCTTGAACACTTGAAGAATTTATTCGCTGTTTATCTAGACACTTTATCACAAATTATAAAAAGTTAACTAACATATTGTTTTACTTTGTCCCTGAGTGCCAAATCACAAGAGAGTTAGTCACCATTCAAATATGCATCAATAAACAATGCAAAAACTCCATGTACTGTAGCTGTGTATGGTCTGTGAGTGATTTAGCAGAGGTATTCGTGATCTTCTATAATTATAAGTATACTACTTGTCTACTAATCACTAGTAGACTTTTTTCAGGCTTCACTAGCCTTTTTTCAGGCTTCCGCGCTTTCTTTAAGGAATGCACTCCATAAAATAATTGAATGCTTAACACATCATCATCTTTCTTTCAAGCATTTTTAATTAAAAATATATTTAATAACAATAGCACTTAGACTTATGTACCGCTTCACAGTGCTTTACAGCCCTCTCTGAGCAGTTTACAGAGTCAGCATATTGCCCCCAACAATCTGGGTCCTCATTTTACCAACCTCGGAAGGATGGAACGCTGAGTCAAGCTTGAGCTGGTGAGGATCAAACTCTTGGCTGTGGGCAGAGTTAGCCTTCAGTACTGCATTTTAACCACTGTACCAACATGACTATCAGAAAAGTGTTGGGCTGATAGGAGCAATGAATCAGGCAATCAGTATGAATCATATTTTCTGAATTGATCAGGATAAAATGGGAAGTAGAAGGTTCATTAATGATTTGAATTAGTCAGTTATTCCAACAAGAGAAAGACTGCTAAAGAGAAATGGCCAAACCATTGTGATAGCTAAATGTGAACATAAAAATAATGATTTTTCTGAAAGATGATTAATGTTCAGGATTGGGCTCATTTTTCCTGACTGGCCAAGTCAAAAATTCCTCACATGCTGGGTTGATGATTCCTACTTAGATAAAGCAATACTTGATCTTACCACCTCAGTGAAATTCCTCTCAGGAATACGCGTGTATATTTTCCACTAATATAACATGGATTTTAACTCTCCTTTTCTCTATCTAAGTAAATGATAGTATAAGACTTATGGAGGGCTAAAATGCAAACCAAAAAATGTGGCAGAAGATAAGTTTCCCTTTCCAGTTGTGACTATTAAAGAATTAATCCAATGAAAAACAGAGGGGAATCAGCAAATAATAACTTCCCACTCTCCTTTGCTGTAGCTTGGAAAACTTATTAAAATGGCTGCGCCATGGTTGACTCCGTGGTTTATGACAGGGGTAGGCAACCTCGGCTCTTTTATGACTCATGGACTTCAACTCCCAGAATTCCTGAGTCAGCATAGCATAGCTGACTCAGGAATTTTGGGAGTTGAAGTCCATGAGTCATAAAAGAGCCGAGGTTGCCTACCCCTGGTTTATGAGAAGCAGCTAGTTGTCCCAAATGTGCTGTTTTCAAGAGGCAATTTGACTTCCTTTGTTTTTCCTTGAAGACATTTCTCTTCTCATCCAGAACCTTCTTGGATAAGAAGTGAAATGTCTTCAAGGAAAAACAAAGAAAGTTTAATTGCCTCTTGAAAAAAGCACCTTTGGGACAACCATGACTTGGATGACTAAGAATCTCCATTGGCAAGCAGCTAGTTGTACCTACTATTTTTTTTTAAAAAATGTGCTTTTTCTTTTTCTTAAGAAAATAATTAAGATGCCTCTAAAGCAAAGCTGCAGTTTTTTTTCCTTCTTTTTTCCAGCCAGCCTGTAAGGGAAGGAGGAGATGTGGAGAAGAGCTTGAATTTCAGCCTACGTCTAAATCCAACAGCTCTAGATCTGAGACAAAAACTCCATCCTTAATGGCACCATTGCTTCCACGTGCTGGGACATTAGCATGTCTAAGTCATAAACTTCTAAACAGACATTAAGGAGGTGCTACCCTAGGAAGCCATAGATCTGTCTTCATCCTGTTTTTTTACATTAGATAATGAGAAATGCGTATTTAGGCTTTCCTTCTCGGCCTTCAGGAACAAGGGATCAAGTTCCCTTAGAGCTTCTGTTTAGTTCCCAGTGTCTCTCTGTACCTTGCTGTTCAGGACAGATCACATCTGCACTTTGAGCAAAAGCTTCTTCTGCTACACATATTGCTAAATCTTTTATGAGAACTGATCATTCAAAAAAGAACAACCAAGGAATGGCGTGTTTGCAATGGTCTCTTCTTCCGCTTTTGTTTTTTCCCCCATCATTTTCCAGTGCTTAAGGTTTCTTAATTAAAACAAAATCAGAATGAACCCCCTGTCCCCTGTTATCAGAATTAAAGCAGCATGGGAAACTTTAGGACAGTTGTGCCTTTGAAACATGAGCCAAACTTTGTTTGCTCAGACAGAGGCCACAGCAAATTCAATAGAACCTACTCCTTTGTAATTGCACTACAAGCTACTGGCTTAATTCTAATTGGCACAACAATAGGCATGGGGGTCCCTCAGTTTGTGTACTGATGTATGTGGCATGTATCAACCTTTTTGAAATATGTTGAAAGGTCACTATCAATGACATCATTTCTTGGATGCTCATGTATCCCATTGTTTCCATAGAGTCAGAACCAGTGCACACACATTGCATAACATTCAGGATTCTTGGAAAATTGGAATTCTTAGAAAAATCCCCTTCAGTTTTTTTCAAGCATAGTTTGACCTCAATTAAGCAAAGAAGAGCTTACTTGGTCTAAATCAGTGCCTGTACAGTCCAGCTCATAATGATAATATTTTAAGTATTAATTTAAATGTAGCAAAAACTACTGGGACCATCAAATTGAAAAGGTTTTGGGAAATGAGCAGGTTAAGCTCTTATGGGACCTTAAGATCCAAACAGAAAGTATCTTGTTCATAACATGATCTGAAGAAGAGTTATTGTAAAGAAGTAAGTCTGCTGAATTGATGTTGCTACATCAGCTGATGCCAGGACTAAGGAAAACCAATTGGAAAAATTATGAAATAATGGGACCTGCAGATCAAAATTGAATATTTATGGAGGGAGGGGGAATCCATCATTATTCAAATTGTGATTGGAGCCATTGGAGTGATACCTAAAGGACTTCCTTGATATTTGGAAATAATGAATTTATGAGATTGAACACCTTCATTTTACAAAAACAAAAACCCCATCCTGCTTATAATAGTGAAACCCTATCCAGGACCAAAGACAATAAACAGTTGGACACAGAAGGCCAAGCCACTCTGTCTTACTATGATTCAGTTGAAGTCCCCATCCAGAGTCCTAGAGCCTCCAGGCACCTCGAAAAAGTATCCACTGCATCACTCACTTCACCTGGGATGGAGATATATAACTGGGTATCATCAGCATTTTAGTGTTACCTCGTTCCATGCTTATGATTCATTGGACAGAGCAAGATACTAACAATTGCCCTAAATATTCTAATACATCAGGGAGTTCTTATTGAATCAACTGTGTCTTTGCAGGCTAAATATTGTAACAAGATTTTTTAAAAAGTTCCCTATATTTTATACAGGCAACTCTCAACTTATGACAATTTTGAGCCTAGAATTCAGGTTGTAAGTTGTGGTTGTAAATTCAGGCATCCTGTGATTGGATTCAAATTGATGACTACTTTTTAAAAATACAGATAAAGTGAACATGGCAGTCATTAAGTGAATCCTTTTTCCCCAATGGGAATTTTTTCTTGGAAACAGGAAGTAAATGCTGGAAACTGGCAAAAAAGTCACAAGTCATGGTGACGTGACCAGAGGATGCTGCAAATGGCTGTTAAGATGAGCCAGTTGCCAAGCAACTATGTGACAGTGGGAGGATATTTTTTCAGAGGTCATAAGAAAGTGTCTGGGGATATCCATCGTAACTATTTGTCATCATAGTCATCAACTGTACTGGCTGTACATTGAGGTCTACCTGTAAAACATTCAAAGATCATTCAAAGTACTTGATATACAGACATATATTTATTTTTATTTATTTTATTTTAATTCCATTTATATCCCGCCCTTCTCTGAAGACTCAGGGCGGCTTACAAGCTTAGCAGTAGCCTTCATTCTATGTATATGCCTGCTTATTAGGGCTTTCACACACCCCAAGCGGCATTATTACAAAGTCAGCTTATTGCCCCCAACAATCTGGGTCCTCATTTTACCTACCTCGGAAGGATGGAAGGCTGAGTCAACCTTGAGCCTGGTGGGACTTGAACCTGCACTAATTGCAGGCAGCTGGTGTTACTTAAGGAGGCATTAGCCCACTGCTCCACCAAGGCTCTTATTTAAAAGACAACATATGGTCTTAAAAAACATTCATATATGGTGTCACTTACTGGCAACTCATTTATCATTTCATTTGATGCTTTTGTAGTATTAGCACAGTGCCAGACTAATGCACTTTGATATTCTTATAATTTCCAACCTTGCCTTGTTTTGAGAAAGTTATGGAAGGTATGGCCTAACATATCTGAAGGCATAAAGCCTAAGTCGGTGGCTCATCTAAGTACTAAAGTTCACAGATTCTCCTACCACAGAAGTGGGGAATCTGTGACCCACCCTGCCAGTTAAGTGTTAACTCAATATCCCTAGTCATTGGGGATAATCGTAAAGAATGGTAGAGATTGTAATTAGAGATAGTAACTAGCAACAGTAATTCAGCTGCATCTTTAACAACATTGTCCCCAATTTGTGCTACATTTTATAGTGTTTCTTTAATGAATTTTCCTGTAATATTAGCTTCTTGCAAAAACCAAGTGCCACAAATATATTAATTTTAACTGGAAAGGATAGCTTCCGAATATTTCACTTGCTTAATTCCCAAACAGAATTATTATTAAGTAAATTATGTTTTCAATAATTGACATATTTTGCATAATCTGTCATAATATTTGTACTGCCAAGCTTCTACTGTGAATTTAGCTCAGTTTCTTGGGAGTGGGGGCGCAGAATGGCATTTGGGAGTTTTCAACCTTAGGTGAACCCTAAAGTAGATGTGTCAAAACAAACTTAGAGAAGCAGTTCCAAAATGGAGTGATAATATACATGCAAAATGTGCCGAATCCAAATATATCAGAAGATGGATGACATACTTTGAGTTCAAAATGAATTTAAAAATGAATTGGGCAATCATATGTGAGACCCACCTCCCAAAATCAGCTCCAAGCCAAAGAAGTCCTTTCCTTGTGGTGTTCCAGATATATGTATGAGTGTCCAGACCAAATACAATATATGGCTAATAAGAAAACCTAGGCTAGCCATTTCATTAAAGCATGTGGTGAGTTTAATTACTGTCTTAATGAAACTTGACTCCCAAGAATCTTTGCAGGATAAATTCAAATGACAGTTCTTACTATTTTGCTTTTATATTTAGAAACCTCACAAAAGAGAAAAGATTAAGCAAAATTTTAATGAAGGAAATTGAATTATGGAGGAAAGGTACAAAAAGGTCTTTAATGTAACTTCATTTTATGGGCATTTTTTTTTACCACGGGTGATTTTAAAATAATTATGGTCTCTAAGATCGAAAAGAGCATTGAAAACATTCAGTGATGGTCCTGCAGGGAGGTAAAATATTTTGCTCAGAACAGAAAACCCCCCATTTTGGGATAAGGTCTCATATAGATGCTCAAACCTTGTGGAAGCTTAATGTTTGAATTTCCACTAATAAAAAATTGTGCCATCTAAATTTGCCATTTCAATATCAAAATTCACATGTGAATCACATGGAATATTATCAATACAAGATATATTTCTTGAAAATCAGAATTACTGCACACATTATTCTCCCTTACTAAATCCAAAAATCTAATAATCAGACTGAGCAATGGGATTTCAAAAGCAACAGGCTTGGTTTACTGCTTCCTAAAATTAATATAAATTACCTTGTATATTACTAACCTCAAATTTTGAAATCCAGAATCTAAAATTATTAAGGAGAGTTTTGGCCAGTGCATATGAAAACCTAACTTGTTCTACAGAAGAGTCCCTTGCTTTAGGCACAAGTCTTTGGTAGGAAAATTGCTTTGTCCAGTACTGATTTTTCTGCCAAGAAGTTATATTTTTGGAAATCACAGATGAATACAATCAACACTACCTATTGTAATTTTTAATGATTGTGGAATCAAGTCATTTTTATCTCTTACAGACCACATACGTAAATTTTCTCTATGGTGATCTGTTGCTAACCTGGTCTTTCAGCTCTCCCAACAGCCTATTCATTACCATTTTAACTGTTGCTGTTAGCCATCCTCTTCTCTTTCTTTCTACCTTTCTACCTTTTCAAGTATTAGAGCCATTTCCAAAGACGTTTTTTATAAAAATATATATAAATAAATAATGGAATTCTTTCCAGTTTTTAAATTATTAGGATTTTATGTATGCAAATCATGTGTTCCACTACTGAGATATTCTTTCTCAGAGTAAAAGGCCAGCTTAAGTAAGAATTTCAGTAAAAACCATGTCTTTATTACTGAGTTTTATGGGACCTTATTATCAGAACAGAAACAAAAATCAAACCATTTACTAATAGTTTAAAATAGAATAGAGAATAAAGTGTGGAGTCAGTTGGCCACTGGGTTTCCAAAAAAGGGGAAAAAACTAATAATTTTTAAAAGACTTAACAATACAGTTGGAAGAGGGCATCAAGTTCCATCTTCTTTTTAAGCTGTTGGATGTAAATGACTGTAAACTATTGTAGCAAAATTTTTTCTTTTTATGATTGAGAATTAAGCCTGCTGAAAGAAATATAATAGTTAAACCAAATTGTCTGCAGTTGTTTGTGTGTGTGGCAACAATAAAGGCCCATTTTGCTTTGTAGAATTTGTTTTTATAAAGAGGTTATTACAATGACCACTTGTAAGAGATACACCTCTCTCTCTCTCACACACACACACACACACACACAGAGAGAGAGAGAGAGAGAGAGAGAGAGAGAGAGAGAGAGAGAGAGAGAGAGAGAGAGAGAGAGAGAGAGAGAGAGAGAGAGAGAGAGAGAGAGAGAGAGAGACTCACACAAAATAGAATTTTCTCTCTCATTCTCCCATCTTTTTATCTTCATGCTTTCTTCCAATTATTTCAGGACCTTCTTGTGGTTTCCTGAACAAAATTATATCCTGAGGTCTAGCATTTACCACAGACAAGGGATCATTTTAAAAAGCCAACAATAGAAAATAATAAGGTTTATATGTGCATTAAACAGTACACAAATCAGGAAGATATTAGTAAGTGGCACTTAATTAGGGTATTTTTAGTTTCTAATCATATTTTCAAAACTAAAAGATCTTCCTTTGAAATCATTTTCATAACTGGATGCACAGATTGCAAGATAAAACAACTTCATATAGAGTCAAACTGTTGTCTTGATCTAAAAATCAAACTAGCCTATAGCTTAGTTACAGATTTCAACAGAACATTGGCAGAAATGTTTTGTAATAGAAGCAATTTGAAATAAAATCTACCTCCAAGAGAACTGATGCTTTCCCCGCTACCAAAAGTCTTTGGGGGAAAAATGGACAATAAACCTATGGTTCATACTTTAATTCTCAATTTCCTGTACTAAACAAAAGTTTGGACCTTCCAACATCACAATTTCCTACAAAGGTACAAGCATAATGCGAATTGGGGCAGTCAAGAAGCAACTTCCCAACAGTACTTGTTCTGCTTCTTTCAAAAACCAACTTTCCAAAGAGTTATAAAACCTGAGTTTATAACGAGTACATACAAGACATGAGTAGTGTTATTGAAAAGATCTGGGGAAATGCCTCTGCAGAAGTCTCTCTTGTAAATGGCCATAATGCACAGTGCTTATGACTAAGTTCATCATGCTGAATATATATACTTTATAGCATAAATATTCACAGATATTCCAGATAAACTTATGGTCACAATATGGCAAGGAACTGCCAAATCTCTGAGCATATAAATCAGAAAACATTAGCGGGAGTATTCTCCCATTAGAAGAGCTGTTGTTCCAGCAAAAACCTGCGAGCAACTAACAAAAGGCCTGATTTTTCCATAGCTCCATTTCTGTTGAGTACTGACTGTGTTTCTTAGAAGCCCATGGCAGCATTCCCATGCTCTACTGAAGTCAGAAAGTTGTCAAAAGGGATGTTAAAGGTTTGACCTGTATGAACAAACATGAAAAGGCTTGACCTGTATCTTGATGGATCCTGAGCCACTCTTGGTGCAATATGAAACCAAATCCAAGACACAGTATAACACTTCAAGATACAACTCTCAGATATGGCCATTTTTTGGCTCACTGAATCTCCAAAACAGATTTATTCTTACATAACATATTTATTCATGTTATGCTTAACATACTTATTCTACAGCTCTGCCTGGCAGGAAAATATGTTCTTCTTGGGAGTAGCCTCCAATCTATCTCAAAAAACATCTTCCAGATGATGGGCGAGAAAGCATCCACTGATTCTCAGCAAGCAGCCAAGTTCAAAGAAGGTTACTGTTCAACTGTTCTACAAGCATACTCTCAGTTATTGTGTATTTTTATCTCCCAAAATACTGGTCCACAAGTTCCATGTTATGTGTGTCTGCAAAATTTCAGTGTGAAAAAAAAGCAATGTTTGAATTATGGAAGTGTGGAGGAACATCTGAAAGTAGTAACTTCCTCCTTCCAACCCCCCACCCCCATGTTGTTTGCTTTCTTGTATTCCTATAATTTAAAAATAGACCCACACACATTCAACTAAATGGGTTCCTCTTCTCAAAACATTTTGAAAATAAATATATAGTCAGGATAAATGCTTCTGTTCAAAGCATCAACCACAGAACACATTTGTACAAGAGTGCCACAATTCATTCGTCCAAATAGACAGTTGTAGAAAAAACTCAAAATAAGGAACACATTTTATCATGATGCATAGCATTTCTGAGGCCTCTTCTGCATACTCTGTTTGCACTGGTCTGGGATTGGTGCCATGACCCAGCATTCTCATGACACTGCTGCTCTTGTGCAGCTGAGCCAATAAACTTCTGGCTCAACTTTAGGGCAGGATCAAACCCTGTGATGAAAGGTTTGCAGAATTAATGCAGAAATTCTGAGATAGGTGTTTTCCTTAGTTTTGGTTACCTCTTAGTTTCTCAGTGCCCCTCTTCCTCTTAAAGTTAACACATCAGATGTGTTCTCTTAAATACTGCTATCTTCCAAGAATTGGGAAACATTCCTTTTTCTGTGGTACACCCAAATCTGTGGAACACCATTCTTCCCTGAGTTCTGACTGATCTCCACAGTAGGGGTGTTATGTTGCAGGTGCTTGTCTGTTTGAATTCTAAAGTCCTGGAGCAATTTAACATTTTCATTTTCTATGACTTTATTTTATGGTCCCACCAGTCCTTGCTTGCAGGCAAGTGATATTACTTGCAGATCTTCCAATGCACCATTGTTGCTACTTTGTCATGCCGCTGCTTGTAGTCAGTCTGTACGATTTTCTTACAGCAGCTTACCAGGTGGTCCATTGTTTCTTCAGCTTCTTTGCATAGGTGGCACTTACTGTCTGTTGCTGTCTTCTCAATTTTGACTTTGTATGCATTTGTCCTTAAGGCTTGGTCTTGTGCAGCCAGAATTAGTCCCTCAGTCTCTTTCTTCAACTTTCCTGCTCTTAGCCATTGCCAGGTCTTGTTATTATCTGCCTTCCCAGCTGTTTTTTTAATGTACTGGCCATGTAGTGCTTTGTCTTCCCATGCCTCCATTATGTTATTCATTTGGTCTTTCTTGTAGGCCAGTTTGTTCTCTCCAGTAGTCAGTAAGCCTTCCTGATATACTAACTTCAGTGCATCTTCATCATTGTTCAGATATTCTTCCAAAGCCATTTTTTCTTCTTCAACCATCTGATGTACTTGCAACATTCCACGCCCACCTATTTGCCTTGGTAAATAGAGTCTGTCAATGTCACTGTGTGGATGATGGGCATGATTCATTGTCAGTAACTGTGACTAGGGGGGCCTTCGCCCAGGTTCGCCTGGTGCGCCAGTTGCGCCCTATCTAGACCGGGATGCCCTGCGTACGGTCACTCATGTGCTCGTGACCTCTCGTTTAGACTACTGCAACGCTCTCTACATGGGGCTGCCCTTGAGGACCACTCGGAGGCTCCAACTGGTGCAGAATGCAGCCGCGAGAGTTGTCTTGGGAGTCTCCCGATACTCCCATGTTACACCTCTGCTCCGTGAGCTGCATTGGCTCCCAGTTGTCTTCCGGGTGAGATTCAAGGTGCTGGTAATGGTCTTTAAAGCCCTACATGGCATGGGTCCGGAGCACCTTAGGGATCACCTGCTGCCGGCATCAACTTCCCTCCGCCCTGTGCGCTCCCACAGAGAGGGCCTCCTCAGGGTGCCACCGGTCAGAGAATGTCGTCTGATGGCCCCCAGGGGGAGGTCCTTCTCTGTGGGCGCGCCGGATTTGTGGAACCATTTGCCGGTTGAGCTCCGGATGGCGCCCGACCTTCGCTCCTTCCGACGCGATCTGAAGACCTACTTGTTCGAACAAGCTGGCCTGGCCTGATGGGTGATGGGTTTGGGTTTTATTATTGTTTTAATGTATTTTAACTTACTGTTGTAAGCTTTTGGGCACCCTGTTTAATCTCTTTTAATTTTTATATTCTTGTACTTTTATATGTTTGCTCTGTTCACCGCCCTGAGTCCTTCGGGAGAAGGGCGGTATACAAATAAAATTATTATTATTATTATTATTATTATTATTATTATTATTATTATTATTATTATTATTATTATTATTATTATTATTGTTATTGTTATTGTTATTGTTATTGTTATTGTTGTTATTATTGTTGTTATTATTGTTATTATTATTTTCCTGGTCTTCCTATCCATTGCTTTTAGTTCTTCTTGAGTCTAGTCGACTCTTCCAGCTGTGTATCTAATGACTGGAATTCCCCAGGTGTTGATTGCCTTCATGATATTTCCTCCATTGAGTTTGGACTTTAAGATCTTCACTCTCTTGATGTATTCACCTCTAATTTTTTTCTTGACTTCAGTGTGCTTGATGTTGTCAGCTTGAAGGATACCCAAGTATTTGTAGTAATCTTTCTCATCCAGACTGGGATGGGGTATCTTGGGGTATCTTGGTTCCTTTGGTTTTCACTATTTCTCCTTGTTTGATAGTAAGTGTGGCACATTTGTCCAAGCCAAACTCCATTGCAATATTTTGGCTATATATACGGACAGTGTTGAGCAGAAATTCTATTTCAGATGATGTTTTTCATACAGCTTCAGATCATCAATGTGAAGGAGGTGGGATAATCTGGCAGATGTTTTTGATATTTTATAGCCATATTTTTTATTATTATTATTATTATTATTATTATTATTATTATTATTATTATTATTATTATTCCTTTTGGGCTGGTTGATTGTCTTTTTCTCATAGTCTATAGATGTTGTTAATGTCTATGTGTCTATTGATGGCTAATTTGTCAGAGTTCCAGGCTTCTAGAAATTCCCTGGCATTTTTGGACTTGGCCTGGTCTAGGATTATCACATTTTGCCAATTGAAACTATGGTTAAATCTGTCTATATGTTGTGAAATTAAAGAATTTTCATCATTTCTTCTGACTGCCAATTGGTGTTCATGGATGCGTTCTGCCAATCTTCTGCCTGTTTGTTCTACATAGTGGTTATTGCAGTTCTGACACTGTATGTTGTAGATGGCTCCTGTTTTTTTTTCTTCTGGGGTTGCTGGGTCTTTTGGTTTGCTTAGGATGTTTTGAAGGATTTTAGTTGATTTGTGTGCTATCTGATTTCATGTGGTAGTAGCAGTCTGTTGGGGGTTTCTGAAATATTCTTGATGTATCACAGTGTAATTCTTTTTTAGGGTTTGTATTGGTTGTGCTGTATGGGTTGAGTGGTCAGGGACTTTTTGATAAAGTTGTGTGGGTATCCATTTTTTGGAATGTGTTGTATAGATGCTCCATTTCCTTTTTATGCTGTTCCGGGTTTCTGCAGTGTGCTTGAGCTCGCTTAAATAAAGTCCTTACACAGCTTCTCTTGTGGGAGGTTGGGTTGTTGCTTTGGTAGTGGAGTACCTGGTTAGTATGGGTGGTTTTTCTATAGACTTGCCTTTCTTTTTTGCTATTGTGGTCTCTGCTGATCAGGTTGTCCAGGAAGGGTAGCGAGTTGTTTTCTTCTTGAGGTAAGCATAATCTTCCAGAAGCTACTAATAATTAATTTTTCAGAAGGTCTTTGGGGATAGTCTATGTACCTAAATCTTACTGAAGGTTTTAAAAGCAAATTTTATGCTTATTGCTATGTTAAAATTTGAAAACTACTTGGAGCCCATGAGGATTCAAGCAGGAGATAAATTACATTACAAAATAAACATAATATTATTACAGAGTTATGCAATATTTTGCTGGAAGCTCACTTGGTAATTTAGAAGAAGGACAAGGGTTAGAATGTTCAGAAGATACTCCATGGCAGGAAAGATATGAGTTCTCTTCCTTTGTGGAATTGATTCTATATCCCAAATCGATTATTGAATAGTTACAGTTATTGGGTTTGGATATTTTCTGTCTTGTAAATAGCAAATTTATAGAAAATGTTCAAGTAGTCTTTGTATAAGGCAGATTTTCCCTTCTTGGCTTTGCATCTGGAATTATATATATTTAAATCCCACATATTTGAAGGACACAAGTGGTGGAAAGCTAATTTTAAGGAACTCTGATACCTAATTTTAAGGAACTCTGATATTATCTTTTAATACTATCCTACCACAAAATCCCTCCACCCATTCTGTCCATTCTGGCTTCATCCTGAGATGAACTCACAGGAAGCTAATTGCTCTCCTTTATTATTTGAAACTAAATATAGTAAATCTTTTGCTGCAAATTCATGTAAACATATAAGCATAAATACCCTTTGGAGTTTCCTATGCTATCATAGATACATTAACCTAAGTCCATTTAGAGAGTGTCATGACAAAATCCCAGGGGCATTTTCCCCATAGATTAAAGAGAAAATAGAAGCAAGATGAGAGAGAAAAGTAAGCAAAACAAAGCCATTAAGTAAATCAGAGTTAGAAGGGGGAGGGGCACATATGTAACCAATTTAGCAGTGTCAACACATCTGGCAGCCAGGCCCCTTTCTCCTAGATTCACATGATAAATATTTTTAATATGTAAACAATACATTATCAAGGATGAATCAATTTTGCAGGACTAATATTCAGGATAATTATTTATCATCTAGCAATAAAGAAGCATATTTATTGGACTTCTTTATACCATGGGAAGAATCAAGAAGAGCAAATGGATGGAGACTGAAGGTAAGCTATACAGAATGCTAATGCTTAACAGCAAATTAATTAAGAAATACACGAATCTCTTTGATTTTTTTCCCACCATCCGCAGGCAACCGCATTGCTGTCTGTCTTTTCCCAGATCCAATTCAAAGTCTTAATATGAAGGTTAAAAAGTTTCAAAGGTTAAAAGTGGTGATTTTGAGTGATGTGCCAGTAAGTAAAAACTAAATTTAATTTAGTACTCAATTCTTTTTGAAATGAAAATTGTTTAAATACAATAAAGGTGATTATTTTGCAGATATTTAATACTTTCCTCTTTTTTTAAGTTAGTACTGCAAATTCATTTGTGGGGAGCTCTGTTAACCAGACTAAAAGTTTTGGAGAGTTGCTGTTTTTAAGTCCTTCATAGTTTAGAATTAAGAATACGTAGATCAGAAAACATCAACTTGCATTTACTGTTTCCAATAAGAAGGTAGTGTTCCAGTCTAAAAGAACAGCTTAGGAATAGATAGACATGGAAAAACTATAATCTACATGGTTGCTAGGAACAGAACATTACTTAATTAATCCCATCCTCTTATGATATTTTTACTTTTTAAACAAGTGATCTGCAAAACAATTATGTTCCATTTTTCTTTCAAAATTTTCCTTAGTGCATACTGATAGTTCTTGCTTAACGACCATCATTGGGATGAGCGACTCTGTCACTAAGCAATACGATAGTTAAGCAACATACCATGTGACTTCAACTTGCAATTTTACTGCTGGATTCTGCATTGACTCTGCTTGTTGGAAGGTGGGTGTAAATTCACAAATGGTGATCATATACTGTACTTGTGTGGACACTACAATGGTGAGTGTGAGCACTGATCATAAAGTTACTTTTTCAGACCAGCGATAACTTATAACAGTGGCTATAAAATCAGGTGTTAAGGAAGGACCTACCTGTATTGTTTTTGTACGCAAATGGATATTTATTTATTATTTATTTATTTGTGGGACTTATATGCCGCCCTATCTCCCAGAGGACTCAGGGCGGCTAACAACAATAAAAAACCAACAGTACAAAAGTTAAGAAAAAATTAAATAACAGCCCCAAATATTAATTACACAGTTAAAAATTAAAACTTTTAAAAACCCGTCATCAATCCAGGTCAGCCTGATGGAAAAGGAAAGTTTTGAGGTCGCGGCGAAAGGACCGGAGGTCCAGGGCCATCCGAAGCTCAAGGGGGAGTTGATTCCAAAGGGCTGGCGCTCCCACAGAGAAGGCCCTCCCCCTGGGGGTCACCAGCTGACATTGTCTGGCCGACGGCACCCTGAGGAGGCCCTCTCTGTGTGAGCGCACTGGGCGATGGGAAGTCGTCCCCGGCAGCAGACGGTCCTGCAGATATCCCGGGCCTAAGCCATGTAGGGCTTTAAAGGTAAGTACCAGCACCTTAAATCTCACCTGGAAGACAACCGGTAGCCAATGCAGCTCACGCAGGAGGGGTGTAATAAGGGAGTATCGGGATGCTCCCATCACTACCCGCGTGGCCACAATCTGCACCAGCTGGAGCCTCCGGGTGGTCTTCAGGGGCAGCCCCATGTAGAGAGCATTGCAGTAATCTATCCGAGAGGTAACGAGTGCATGAGTGACCGTACGTAGGGCATCTCGGTCCAGATAGGGGAGCAACTGGCGCACCAGGCGAACCTGGGCGAATGCCCTCCTGGCCACGACTCCAATATGATCTTCAAAACTGAGTCGTGAATCCAGGAGGACGCCTAAATTGCATGCCCTATCAACGGGAGGCAACGCCTCTCCCCCCATAACCAAAGATGGAACCTCTTGGACAAGACAAGATGCCGGTATGTAAAGCCACTCAGTCTTGGCCGGGTTGAGCTGGAGCCTGTTCTTCCCCATCCAAATCTGTACCGCTTCCAGGCAACGGGACATCACATCAAGGGCATCACTGGCTTGGTTCGGGGTGGAGATAAAGAGCTGGGTATCATCTGCATATTGATGATACCTCACCCCGAAACCACGGATGATCTCACCCAGCGGCTTCATATAGATGTTGAACAGGAGAGGCGAGAGTACCGACCCCTGAGGCACCCCACAACTAAGGGGCCTAGTGGCTGACCTCTGCCCTCCTGTCAACACCGTCTGTGAATGGCCCGAGAGGTAGGAGGACAACCACCGTAAAATGGTGCCTCCCACTCCCAACCCCACCAGACGTCGCAGCAATATACCATGGTCGATGGTATCAAAAGCCGCTGAGAGATCTGAAAGGACCAGGACAGAGGAATAACCCCTGTCTCGGGCCCGCCAGAGATCATCCACCAGTGCGACCAATGCTGTACCCAGGCCTGAAACCCGATTGGTATGGATCCAGATACTCAGTTTCCTCCAGGACCAAAGGGAGCTGCCGTGCCACCCCGCTCTCAACAACCTTCGCAAGAAAGCGAAGGTTGGAGACAGGACGAAAGTTGTTTAGAATAGCTGGATCCAAGGCAGGTTTCTTGAGGAGGGGCCTCACCACCGCCTCCTTCAAGGTGGCAGGGAAGCACCCCTCACTCAAGGAAGCATTTATAACTGCCAGGAGCCAGCCTCGTGTAACCTCCTGGGCCACATAAACCAGCCAGGAGGGACACAGGTCCAACAAACACATGGCAGCACTTAATTTCCCCATGATCCTGTCCACTTCATCCGGAGTCACAGGATCAAACTCTTCCCAAATATTATCGGCCAAACCCATCGTTTCCCCTTCGTCAGACACTGCCCAGTCGGAGTCCAAGCCAGCCCGAATCTGAGCGATTTTATCCACCAGATACTCACTAAACTCCTCGGCCTGTCCCTGCAAAGGGTCCTCTCCCGTCCCCTGATTTAAAAGGGAACGGGTCACCCTAAACAGGGCAGCCGGGCGGTTATCTGCAGATGCAATGAGGTTGGCGAAGTAAGCACGCTTCGCCACCTCCATTGCCACAAGATAAGATCTAGAAAAGGATCTTAACTGTGTTCGGTCAGAATCAGACCGACTGGACCTTCAAATGCTCTCTAGGCCCCTTCTCCGGCGCTTCATCTCCTGCAGGTCCGCGGAAAACCAAGGAGTGAGCCGGGATCTGCGCCAGGTCAGAGGCCGCAAAGGCACAACACAGTGGAGAGCCTCAGAAGCCGCCCGTTGCCAGGCATCAACTAAGGTCTCGACCGGGCTGTGGGAAAGGGAGGAAGGAATCAGTCCAAGCGCCGTCTGGAACCTATCTGGGTCCATCAGGCACCTGGGGCGGAACCACATGGTCGGTTCCGCGTCCCAGCAGCAGGGAGTGGCATGACGGAGGCCCAGCCATAGGAGATAATGGTCTGTCCATGAAAGGGGTTGAGATGTTGGAGTAACCCCACCCAGACCATTAAGCCACTGCCCAGAGATGAAAATAAGGTCGGGCGTGTTTCCCCCCTCATGAGTCGGACCCTGAATAATCTGGGTCAGGTCCATGGCTATCATGGAAGCCATGAACTCTCGGGCCACCCCCGACGCACCACCCAGGGAAGGCAGATTAAAATCTCCCAGAACCATAAGCCTGGGAAACTCAACCGCCAACCCTGAGAGAGCGTCGAGTAGCCTGGGCAGGGCTGTTGCAACGCAGTTGGGAGAAAGGTACATGAGCAACAGACCCAACTGACCCCCAGGACCCCACCTCAGGAGAAGGGACTCACATCCACCAATCTGAGGGGCAGTGGTCTCCCGCGGACAAAGGGCCTCTTTAATAACAACTGCCACCCCCCGCCCCTACCCTGAGCCCGAGGCTGGTGAAGCACATGGAAACCTGGTGGGCATAACTCAATCAAAGGGACCCCTCCCTCTGGGCCCAACCAGGTTTCAGTAATGCATGCCAGGTCTGCGCCTTCCTCCTCAATCAAATCCCGAATGAGGGGAGCCTTATTCACCACAGACCTGGCATTCAAATAAACCAGCCTGAGCTCAGGTACCGGTCCTCCCCCACCCCCGGAAAAGCAGGATGAGGCCAGAGGGTCGGAGCGCGCCACCGCTCGAAGATAGCGGGGGCGCGATCCCAAGTTTCGATATGGCACTCTGTTCATCTGTCTGCCGCCATTCCCGATCACCGTGGGGATCAATGTCCCCACCCCATCCCCTCGGGCCCCAAGACCCTCCCCCCCATGACGGCGACCATTTACCAACCTGGATTGGGAAAGATCCAGCAAAGTCCCCCCAACTTTCTGCTGGAACTTACATCCCTCCCCCCTCCCTAACCCGTTAAAAAGTTTACATAAAAAATCCCTAAGCCTCCTCCTTGTGCCATGCCACCTCTCGGGATCCCAGGATCTGTCATTAAGGAATCGGCGGCACAAACCAGAGGGCCACACCTGGGAGAGGGGGGAATCTCTCAGGGCAAGCAACGTGCCCGCGGAATAAATCATCAATAAGATGGAAGAAATACAATAAGCTAAAAGCAGGAGGAAACGGATTGGCTAAAATCAGCCATTGATGATAAAATTACAGAGCTGGATAGTGACTCCCAAACTAAGTCACCCTCTCACAGTGATAAGAAGATCTTCCGGCATCAGGGAATGTCACCATCCAATTCCGAACAGGTCGCAGAGAGGGAGAAGGAAAATCCAATGACTAGGAGGTAATAATAGTCCATTTGTCGGTAGAGGCATCCATAGTTCTAATAACGGATAGATATAATCCAAGTCTCTGGCTGCAGGTTCCAGGTCCGGCCAACCACAGCCAGGCCCTCCTGCAGCCAAACATCGTTAGGCCCCACCGGCAGCACCTTCAAAGCCACCCCAGATGGAAAATGGTAGCAACAGAGTTCAAACCAGTCATGCATCCCCATCTCCAGTTGAATTCACAACCGAAAGGCTGTAGCAAGCCACAGAATTTAAGTATCGTCCAGGGAAATGGGTGGTCTCACCATGGTCTTCTTCTTTGGGCGGTATCGCCGGCAGCCTCCATCCTCCAAAAAACGGCCCCAAAAGGGCCTTCAGGGGAGGAAAAGCCTGTGGCCCCTCGGTTGACATGTCTCCACCCCCACGGAACTTCCACCGGAGGGGAAAGTCCACCAACCGATCATCAGATTGAGCACTCGGCCATCCCAGGCCAAGCGCCCCTCTGCCCAAATCACAAATGGCCACGCGGAGATTGTCCTGGCCGCCATAGGTCCTGGGCGTCTCACCGCCCGGATCACGCCTCGAGCGGGGCCCACAAGATGTTGCTGCAGTCATCGTGGGCCGAAAAGCCTCGCCAAAGCATCCTGACTGCTGTGGGTCCCAGCGCCTCGCCGCCCAGTCAAAATGCCGAACGGCCTCAAAAGGCGTCGCCGCAGGTCCCAGGTGCCCCGCCGCTCGGATCGGACCGGCCACTTTAGGCCCAGGTTCCTCGCCGCCCGACACATCTCCAGCGGCCTCAGAAACGTTACAGCCGCCGCGGGTCAGGCCCGGCACACCCGGACCGCCACACCGACATTTCCTGCGGCCTCGGCAAGTTGTTACGACACCGGGAACTCCCGGTGCCCAGCCGAGGCCGTGCAGCAAGCAACAGCCTCCTCAGGGCTCAGCCAGCCAGGACTCACCCTCCCGCATTCCCTAGCTCAGCCGCAGGCCACGGCCATCTTCTCCGGAGGTAAATATATATATATATATATATATATATATATATATATATATATATATATATATATATATATATATATATATATATATATATATATATATATATATATATATATATATATATATATATATATATATATATATATATATATATATATATATATATATATATGTTTCAAATGTTAACTATTTAGATTACCTTGCTAGGCCCCAAACATGGAGCAAATCTTTATTTCCTGTTTTCAGCCTATCTTGAAGGCCATCAAACAGGCTGTAGTCACACTGGACAGTTCATATATTTGTGTAAATTACTAACAAAGAATTTAAAGGGAAACTGAGATGCATTTCTGACTCTTTAGTCTTCATCAGTCAGCTATACCCTTCTGAGATTCGAACCTGGGCTGATTGCAATAACACTGCCTTGTATGCAATCAGCCCAGGTTCGAATCTCAGAAGGGTATAGCTGACTGATGAAGACTAAAGAGTCAGAAATGCATCTCAGTTTCCCTTTAAATTCTTTGTTAGTAATTTACACACACACACACACACATACATATATATATATATATATATATATATATATATATATATATATATATATATATATATATAATATATAAAAATGACAGTTTGTCATATAAATTATTTCAGGAAATCATTTTATTTACCAATTTCATTCTTTTACACATCAATTTCCCTAGTATAGTTTTTCCAATTATCCTGGAGAAAGTCTGTCTATGTGGTGGTTAGAAGTCGATGGCACTTTTATTGATAGCACATGATCTTTTAAAAAATTAATTTCTTATTGGTATTTTTCAGAAACATACAACGTACTGTGTTCAGTGCTACCATCCATGCTGCAACAGAATTCATTTTGACAGGTTATGCACATCCATTTCCCCACGTGTCTGCATTAGATTTATTTTACATTCCTAGTTAGAACCAAGATCTGTCTCCCTAAGTACCTATCTAAACATTAAGATCTTCTTGTAAATGAGTTATCATCTGTAGCGGTCACCTCTCATTAGAGGTCTGATTTTAACAAACCTTCCCTAAGGATGATAGAACTGCATCCTGCAACGCTGGCTGAGGAATTTTAGGAGTTGAAGGCCTCAAGTCATAAAAGGACCAAGTTTGAAGACCCCTGATCTATATGAATAAACTCTCCTGCTTCTCTATTAGTAAACTTCAATTGGATGAAACGGTGCATTTCAGAGCAACAGTTTGTGAATCAACCTACCTCAAATGGGTTTACTTAAAGAATGCATCCATTACTCACAAAAGATTGAAATGTAGAAAAAATGTGGCCACTTCAGTGCTGCTATACTATTCTCTCTTCTGTCTTATTATCTCTATTCTGTATTTCAAGAACCAAAATAAATAAGAGAGGAGACAGTGGGCATTTCTTTTTTTATATCTCACAGATTTGTTAGATCTCCATGAACAATCATTTGTGCTTTCTGTAAAGTATAGATCAATCTCACCCATTTTATAAAATTCTCCCCAAAATTCATATCTTCCCAAACTTTGAACAAGAAAGCTCAAATTGTCAAAGGCCTTCTTTGCATCTAAGAAAATTAATATGGCTTGCTCCTCATTATGTTGCTCCAAAGATTCCAAAATGTCCAACACATTTTTAATATTGTGCTTTTAACAGTCTTTTAGGTGAAAACCTACACTGAATTAAATTCTTGCAAAATTGTTTTCAAGCTATCAACTAGAATTATTGTGAACATCTTGAATTCATTATTCAATAATGATACCAGCTTCTAGTTTCTTGCTGAAGTCAAACCTTGTCCCTCTTTAGATATTAGTGCTATGCTGGCCTCTTTACAGCTTTGTGGTGTCTTTCTTCATTACAAAATAAAATTTAACGTGTTTTGTAAACATTATACAGTAAAAGTTGGTCCGCAAAGTTAAAAGTGCATTTTAGAGAGGAAGCAAAAGGTTCACCCTCTTATGGGGCAGAAAACAGTGCCAAGTAAGTGCCCATGATGGCCCATTGAAAACATAGACTCCTACTCTACATTTAAAGAAAATAAAATAAGCAAAAGTAGATACCAGCATTAATATATTTCTCTTCCCATCCCAAACTGTTGACTTCAAAAGATTCCAAAGTTTGGCTGTGATAACCATCCAAGCTTTTAGGTGTTTGTCAGGCTTTATCCAACCTTTTAAAACATTTTAGTCTTTAGAACTAGGCCAGAAATGCAGTAACAGCTTGCCTTGCAGGATTTTGGCTTTCTAGTTACTTGCCTCTGCCAGAAAGCAGGAAAGCAAAGGCACGCAAGCAGTAACTTTGTTATTGCTTCAATTTAAAGTTCTCCACCACCACCCACCCCAACCTCCACCCCTTCTCTCCTAATCTAACCTGAACAAAACATTTCAACTCCAGATCCAGATACATTTCAGTCAAAAGTCAGTCTCAGTTTTACTTCTATTATCTCATCCCTCATTTTCAAAACCTTACATATTTTTTGCTCATCTTCTGAGTAGAAACAGATGTCTGTATGCTCACAAACCAGCTTTGCAGAAGAAACGAGCGACTGAATCAATAGGAACTTAGATCAGCTTCACATGGAGGAAGCAAATATCTGGAAATCCTTAGCAAGCGCAAGTAGTGGTACTGTCATTTTGCTCTTTCATTAGTTGCTGGCTTTCTGATAGTAGAACTTACCTTTTGAGTGAAATCCAAAATCATGGTCTGCCACCCTGTTGTTGCCAAACATTTTCTGCCAATGGTGGCGTGCTGGAAGATGACTTTCACTTTTTCCTTAATTGTAAAATAGAAAGGAGTAAGCAGTGTAAAGTAGCCCTAAATAAGTTCGATCTGATACGGTATGACCACAACTGGAATTTCTGAGCTGCATAGGAGTCCACTTATTCTACCACCTCTTACATTATTAGGCAGCATAGTATCAACAATATACACCAAGTTTCTAGGTTCTATAATCTCCCAGGATGTGAAATGGACACCTAATATTAAAACTGTCATGAAAAAGGCACAACAAAGAATGTTCTTCCTGTACCAACTCCAACTGCCCAAGGAGCTGTTGATACAATTCTACAGAGCAATTATTGAATCTGTCATTTGTACCTCAATAATTGTCTGGTTTGGTACAGCAACTAAATAGGACAGATACAGACTTCAATGGATAGTTAGGACTGAAGAAAAAACAATTGCAACCAGCCTTCCTTCCATTGAGGACCTGTATACTGCATGAGCCAGAAAGAACTGAGTAAGTATCTATAGACCTCTCACATCCTGGACATAAACTGTTTCAACTCCTCCCCTCAGGACACTGCTATAAAGCATTTCATGCCAAAACAACTAGACACAAAGGCAGTTTTTCCTGCCATGCCATTGCTCTGCTAAATACATAATTCCCACAGCACATAATTCCCTACCACATAGAATATCTAACCATGTAGTAGATTGTACTACTAGTATCATTCTCACCTTTCCTATTGCCTATTATTATTGGTATCTTATGACTATCACTTTGTTGGTTGTGTCTTATGATTTGTTATTGTATCTTACGATTTATGATTTATCACTTTGTTGCTAGTATGTATATCGAGAGCTTGTGCACCAGACACAAATTCCTTGTGTGTCCAATCACAATTGGCCAATAAAGACCTGTTCTATTCTGTTTATTCAATTCTGTTCTGTTCTGTTCTGTTCTATATTCTATCAATAGAAGTATAGTTTCTTTGTTCTCCACTGGCCACTTCCCATGTCAAATAGTTCTGGATACCACATTTTAAAACAGATTCAGAACAGATTTAGTGAGAGGAACAAGGATGAACAAAAGTCTAAAAACTAAGCTCTGTGAAGACAGCTTGAAGACATTGGTTAATTTAGCCTTGAGAATGGAAGACTTAAAGGACATGTGATCCTTTCTCTGAAGGGATATTATGTAGAAAAATGCCAGGACCTTTTTTATAATTGCAGAGGGCCAATCATGGAAGACCTAATTTCAGTTATAAGAAAGAAAAGTCCAACTCAGTTTGGGGGGTGGGGGTGAACCCCTTTTTAGTAGCAAGAACCAATCTACAGAGAAATAAACCACTGAAGGAAAAATGAGCTTCCCTTAATAAGTACCAGAAACCATTGACATGGCGACATTTTTTTTATTAAAGAGTTTTACAAAAACAAGATTTTACAATATATCCTCAAATCACCCCCCACCCCAAACCCGCCCACTTCCCCCCCCCACTTCCCAGAGCTAAATACAGGATTATAGTTATAATAATTATATTCTAAATAAAAATTACCGGTATGCATAATATACAATTAAGCAAATTCATAATGTGCTTTAAATCCCCTTTAACATAAATACATACAAAGTACCAACACTAAGATCAATAACAATATCCCTCTAAAATCTACTCATAAGCTAAATGGAACTTTTTAGTCCCATATTTATTCTGAATATAATCTATCCATCTCCCCCAAACTGAAATATATCTTTCCTGTGAATGATCTTTCAAGTAAGCAGAAATCTTAGACATTTCTGCAAGATTCGAAATTTAAGCAGAGTTTGGATAGTCATCCGTTAGGGATACTTTCATCTAGATTTCTGTAGTATACAAGCAATTGACTCAGTAGTTAAATGGCCACTTATAACTTCAAGATTCCATGAAAAAATAAATAATAAATTCTCTGGCTAGGCACAAGCAGATGAAATCTCCCCTTTTCAGTAGGTAAGAATAGCATCAATCAAAGTCTGCCTAGTGATTGGCAAGCCAGTTTTCAGTTCTCTGTGTGAAAAGCTCCAAAATTCTTTTTTCTGTATAAATATTTTATTAGAATTTTTTAACATAACATAAATCATTCAGTAATTTGTAAAACAGAATGTTGTCTGGGTAATTGCATTGCTGTAATTTTGTTTAATCTTTTTGTTTTCACGCTCTGATAGTGCGTCTTGAACCAGAAGCTGGCAGATTAATTGCAGACCGGGAAATAGAAGGGAAGCAATTTGCAAAGTACATTATAGGGCAATTGCAAACATTTCCCATGGCTTGGGAGATTAGTAATGACAACCAACTAGTAAAAATTTAAAATAGCTTTCTCTTTTTTAAAAAAGTACAAACTGCTATATAATTTTTCAAAATATCAAAAAGAAACTACAATTTCAAATTCAAAAGGAATGTTACAAATCAGAAACAAAATAACAAAGTCATAACAAAAGCAAAATAGGGTAATTGATCCATCAATTAAAACTTGGCATTTAATTAAAGACAAGTTTCAGTTAAGCAATGAAAATATTATGACGATGCCTAAATTGGTTGATGAATCCCAAATTTTAGTACCAATATCAAAATCCTTTTATGAACATGTAGCAAGCTTACCAGTGCATTAGTGTTCTTCCTTAAATTATACTAAGCCTTTATTCCAAAAAAAATTTAAAAAATGGAGAAGGATGTAGACAAAGTGTTTCTGTGATTTTTTCTTCTAAGTGTTTAAAGAATTTAGCCAAAATCAAAATGATTTTTTATTTATTTTTATTTTATTTTATCCTCATATGCACTACTCAGCCTTTTCTAGTAAAACATTTGTGTTAGATCAGCATCAGCATCAGCCTGTATTGTTATATTATAAACACTGGAAATAAAGTGCAAGACAATGTATTATGGAAATCAATCTATGAGACTTCAGCTAAAGTGAAACTGAATATTTAAAATAAACAGTATTGTGGGTTCATTATAAGATGTATGTATGGTATATGCTCCTTTCTTTTGTCCTATGTTCAAATTAGATGTGCTATATTCACACATATCTGCACAAAATGGTATGGGTCTTCCATGTTTTTTTGTCATTGGTGGTTAACTGTAAACATGCTACTAGCCTATTAGTTAATACATATTGTCAAACCTGACTCGACTCCATAGTTGCACCTACTCACAGCTTACCAAACAGCAGGGAAAGTGGGTCGGCATATTCCTAAGGAGGGAGGGAAGCTCCAGAATGCAAAAGCACCTTCTGTTGCTGGGAAGATGTTAGCCACCAAGGTCAAGTTATGAAATGTTTGAGCAGCACAGAGAGTCTTTTCCCAAAACAAAAGAACTGAACCCAATTGTTTATGAACTGTGGGTGGCCCTATGGGGCTTTCGTGGGAAAAATTCAGAAATGACTTTGCTTCTACTTTACCTAGGTCAGGGGTAGGCAACCTCGGCTCTTTTATGACTCATGGACTTCAACTCCCAGAATTCATGACTCAGCTATGCTGACTCAGGAATTCTGGGAGTTGAAGTCCATGAGTCATAAAAGAGCTGAGGTTGCCTACCCCTGACCTAGGTGGATCTTTCAATAAAGCTACACTCTTGGTCATTTTAAAGAGCTGAGAGGTGTTTTTGGTTGAACGTTCCAAATAGGACAGTTGATACTTTCCTCCTATCACTGTATAAATGCCGATAAATTATTTCAAGCATTTTTCCAACTTCTGTTAAGAACGACTTGATAATATATTTATTTACTTAATAAATTTGCTAATCTTTCCCACATACATGACTCTGAGCAATGTATAAATTAAAAAAAAAGAATACAACAAAATAACCAAAACTTAACAAAATTCATTAGAAATTATTTAAAAAAGTAAAAGCCATTAAAAACCATTTAAAAAATAACAATAATATTTTTAGTCTTATTTACAAGGAAAGAAACTTTTGTGAATTTGAAAAAGTTATCTTGACATGATATCCAAGTTCCTTTCCAGCTCTGTTATTATGTTACTCTGTTATTTTCTTATTCGTGAGAAAACACCTTGGAAAGAAAATGCACAATTGTGAATATCCCAGGATAGGCATTTCCAACCTCATAACCAAATACAGGTAGTCATCAGCTTTCAGGCATTCATTTAACAATGGTCCAAAGTTACAATGGCCTCAGAAAAAGTGGCATACAACCCATCTTCAAAGTTTCACCATGCATGTGATTGCAATCAGGCTCTTGGCAACCAGCTTGTATTTATGACAGTTGAAGCATCTTGCGGTCATATGATTGTGATTTGCAGTTTTTCCAGCTGGCTTCTGACAAACAAGGTCAATTGGGATAGCTGGATTCACTTATTTACCTCATTAAAATGGTCATAAAATCAGGTCCAATTCACACTGGCTTACAATGGAAATTTCAGTCCCATTTGTGGTCATAAATCAAGGATTACCTTTATATGATCTCCCAGAACATTTGGAGATCAGCATTAGATCCATTCCTGGGGTATTCATAAGTTTCAAACTCAATTCTACACTTGTATGAAATTAATTTGTCTATCTGTTTGCAGATTTGTCTATCTGTTTGCAGATTTGTCTATCTGTTTGCAGTGTGGTTGCCTGTGGTTGTTTATGCTTTGCCAGAATATCATTGTACAACTACTTCTTTTAATTAACTATCCTTGCTTAATTGTCAAAAAAAGAAAAAGAAATATAATCAGAATCCAGGCCATTTCACAGCCACACTCACTGACTTGTTAAATCTGTATGTCAAGCAGGAGCCAATTTACATAATATTTTTTCCTATCACTGTAACATCTTATTCTTTCACATGGTGTACTCACTCATCCATGTCTTCCTGACAGCTTTCCCTCTTCATATTCCATTCCTGATCCTTCAAGTCTGTGGTTATGACTTCTGGGTTTTTGCAACTTCCATGTGCTTTCAAGATAACTATTCTTTAATTAATATATCAATATCAAACCTCTTGCCAGTTGTTTCTGACAGCATTGTCAGCCAGTGGGACACCCTATGTCAGACTGAGTCTGCTTGCATAAATTTCTAGGAGTTGATATACAATAACCCAAGAGAGCAAGAAAATAAAAAGGAAGCAAAGAAATTTCTTCATTCAGTGTGATTAGAACCAACGATGAATTAAATTCTTGAAAGAAAAAGGAAAGAAAAAAGAGAGGTTGCTGGGCCTTGTACTGTCCTGAACAGAAGGGATTTTTAAGTAAATTTTTAAAATTAATATTTTTTAAATTTAAAAAGCTATTTTCACCTACAAATTTATGAACAACTTCATGATTAATTTTTAAAAATGATTCATCTATACATTTCTAGAAGTAATTGGAGCTCACACTGGACCCTCTAAACTCCTCTTTCTCCTTGTTGTATAATGCAGGGGTCCCCACCCACCCCATTCCATGGACCAGAACTGAGCTGGGGCATGCCAGCAGCCGGGCTGCACAAACAAGCAAAGTTCCATCCATGAGATGCAGGCAGCACACAAAACCACAGACCCTCCGGTCCACAGAAAAACCTCTCTCCACGGAACCGGTCCCTGGTGCCCAAAAGGTTGGGGACCTCTGGTATAACATTTGTATACAGTGCTTACATTTTAAACAAAGTAGAGAATGGAGTACCTTAATTGATTGACTGAAAAGCTTAGATCAAGCATAGATCCTTCCCAGAATGTAGGCTACCCCAAAATAAGGAAAGATTCTATGTGTCTTCAAAGTCTTTCATTTTGCTTCTCAGGTTCCAGGAATTCCTTCTCTGCCAAGCTACACTTCTGGAATTTTGTTAGGCTGCTCACTTGGTGGCTTTAATGTCTTTACTTTGGTAGATCACCAAAGCTATTTTCGAATGGGTGACAAATACATCTGTAAAACAAATAGAACACTTAGTTTCAACTGTGAAAAGCAGCAAAGTTTTGAGAATAAAACATCACTCAATGATAAAGTTTAGAATTCACCGATATCCCCAATCCAATGACTGGTTTCCCCCATTTTAAAGGAGTGGGAGGAGGAGGCTGAAATTTTAGAGACCAACTTCTAGCTTGAATCAATTTCTGGGTTTGAAAATGAAATACCCTAAAGTACAAAGCAGCTTCATATGTCTATTTTTGTTTCATGGATTATTTTACATGTTGTACTTCTCTCCACAATAGCCAAGGGCCATAGATACATATTTTTATTTATAATAAACAAATCTAAATTCATATTTAAAGTACACTTTAAGACTTCTCCAGAAATGATATTTCTGTTTGAATTGTGTGACACTTTAGCAGACAGTATGTGGTTATGGCTGGCTTTCGTAAAGGGGGAGAGACTTGTCTGTGACCATTTTGAGAACAGCACAGCTGGAAAGACAAATGTTGCCCTAACCTCCACCCGCTGGAATCTGGTTGTCGGTTTAGTTAACATACCCGCTGGCTATTTAAACTGATCACTTAAGGAGTCAATAGCAAATTAAGTTGTTGTAAATTCCTTCACTCCCATCTCCTGCCAACAGCTGGCTCCCCTGCCTTTGTGTTTCTCAATTAACTGACATCCAATTTTGCACAGATAGTGTATGAAAGAATTAACTTCAGAGGACCGGCAAGTGCATGTGCCTTTTCTTCATCAAAAAGAGAAAAATGCTTCCACCACTCCAAGAGTTTAGCTTGAGAATATTTAAATATCTTGCTTGCAAAATATTCTTTCTGTATCACCTTTTTTGTGAAGAGACCATGCTCTTTAAAAATATATTAGAATCCAGTCAGAACTGAAGAAGCTTCTTGGATGAGAAGTGAAATGTCTTCAAGGAAAAACAAAGTCCAATTGTATTTTGAAAAAGCACCTTTGGGACAACTATGACCTGGATGACTGAGAATCTCCATAGACAATTACTCACAATAACTCACAACTATCTCATGTGGTGTGATGTTCACTGGATCTGATTTTCAGGGTCAACTCTAGATATTGGACTGCTTGAATCAGAGTAGCAAATAGGCCCATCTCAAACCAAGTACTCTCTTCTTCCCCACCCACCCAACAACTAATGAAATAGCCCATCATCTGCTAGACTTTCATGCTATATGTTTCTGTACTGGATAGAAGGAATGACCTTGATGAACAGAAGGAAGAGCTGCTAGCAAGATAACGGTAAGATAAAAGAAACTTGAGTCCAGGCCAGAACTTAATCTGAAAAAGCATCTCACATAGTATTCTTCCTAGTTTACATGAAGCTAACAAAAAGTAAAAAAACATGATCAGGGGACTGGAGGCTACAATATATAAAGAACGGTTGCTGGAATTGAGTATGTTTAGTTTAATGAAGAGAAGGACGAGGGGTGACATGATAGCAATGTTCCAATATCTTGAGGGTTGCCACAATGAAGAGGGGGTCAAGCTATTCTCCAAAGGCAGGACAAGAAGCAATGGATGGAAACTAATCAAGGAGAGAAGCAATCTAGAACTAAGGAGAAATTTCCTAATAGTTAGAACAACTTTTTTCTATTGTATATAATAAAACTAATATTAGGTTATATGACTGGTTTCCTAATCTGGTCTATCTTGAAGGGCTGACAATTACCTGTGATGGTTATCTCCTTTGCTTAACAATATTGGTAGCTCTGCATGGAAAAATGTGTTCCAAAATGTGGAAGCACACATGCGATCCTTGGAGAAGATATGGATAGTTTAAGAAGTTGCAGATAGTTGATAGTTATGGTGTATAACTGCCATACATTCTAAGCCATACTTTTTCCTTTAGATCTGAAGTGCTCTTGGACTGCTGATTTTAGAAACTTTTGTCTTTGCTGGTCCTCTTAAAAAATAAGCATTACAGACTTCCTATGTAAGATGAAATTATGAGTAACCCCATAATATTTTGAGTGTTTTTTTTTAAAAAAAACTAATTCCAACCGGATATTCACATGAATTTAAGTTCTAAGTAATAACACATAGGCTATTTGTTGAATCAGAATTATTGGCTCAAAAAAGGTCATTTGCCATGCTCCTGACCAGAACACAAGTTTCTTTTTTTCTCACATATAAAAGTCTTGACATGGCTTTGGAAAGGTATGCATGTTTGACTAATTCTACTATGACTTTAACATGTAACACTTACGTTTGAGAAATGATGCCTGTTATCTAATTATCAACTCCAGAAAATGACTTTTGCCAATTACCACAGTTGCTAGCTTTTACCAATCTTTACAATCCAGTTTGGAAAATTCTATATTTAGACTTATTGTTCTTCCATTAGATGCATAGCCTGTGGTTTATGAATAGAACTGGATAGGTTATACTGAAATTGAATAGTCTGGTGGGGTTTTGGTCCAAGTCTGCAGGGTTTCATTACCTAGCCAGCTGTGGTCTCAGAGTCAACATTTTCTTTCTTATAATGTACTATTTTAAAAACTTTGCTGAGAGCCTTCTAATCCAATTATTTTCTGTAGAAGTTCTCCACCTTATCAACTTCATCAGCAATTTTCATCTTATGCTCTTCCTCTCTCTGTCACTTGCTCTGTTGCATGAAGGCAGACACTGAACATTCATCATCTCATACCAAGCCACTCCATGCCCTCTTCTACAGAGTTAGGACTTCAGTTTAAAAGAAGGGAAATACCAGTCACAATTGTCTGAATATTTGTCCTAGTTAACTGTCTCATAATAATTTTAAACAAAAACCGTAGAGCCTACTTTTGCTAGTATGATGACACAAGGTCTAGAAGAACCACCAGCAAGTCATCCAGTTCATAGCTGCTGCAAAGGTGCTTTTTCAAAAGGCAACTGGACTTTGTTTTTCCTTGAAGACATTTCGCTTCTCATCCAAGAAGCTTCTTCAGTTCAGATTGAATGGTGGAGGATAGAAGGAGTTATATTCCCTGCAGTCATCTGGTTGTTAGAACTCTTTCAGGTAATTGTTGAGGCCACTTGGAGGTTTATTTGTGCCCTCAGAGTCACCTGAATAGTGCAAAAAGTTCCACACCCATTTGTGAGCTTATTCTATAGACCAGTCATTCCCAATGGGGCACTTTCCACATATATCTGAAGCTTAAGAAGCATTATAATGTGCTCAAGACTTATATCCTATCACCACATATATTTAATGGAAGGATAGATCATAATTTGGTAAACCCATAGGGGGAATTTAATGCCAGTGGCATTATTGTATATCCTCCCGGTTTAATAATTACATATTTACCCTTTGCTGTTCATCCTAGCCATCACTTGAGAAATTATTAGCTATATAGCAAGTGAAGTTGGCATTTTTAATGGCCACCAGATAAATGGTATTAAAATTTCTTTATGGCTGTGACTGGCTACAGCTGAAGTGTGATAAACTATATAGTTTTAGCCATCACTAACTAGATTATATCCTTGACACCGGTATTAAATTTCCAATAATGATCTGAAATGAGAAAGTCTGAAGACTTTCATTTGAATCTAATAACTATTTAATGAAAGATTCAACTATGGACTACAATCAAAACACTTTTATTTTATTTTTTTTGGAAGGGGCAAAATTGGATGAAATGTAAAGAATTGGTCAGCTTAGACTTTAATTAAAATTTGGCAATTGAAACTAAATCAGTTGTGGGTTGGGAATGCTTAACAACCAGAACCCAAAGCTGGCTTTCACCAGCTTCAATGAATCTCCATTAAAATGCCCCTGTGGTGTATTCACCTAACAATTGCTTCTAATCATGTGAGTACAGACAAATTATAAAATAAATAAACATCCCTGAGTGGATGGGTATAGAGGTTAGATAAGCTTTCCCCAAATTAATGATTAAATACAGTTGCTCTCCTGCTGAAATAAGACTTGGGGCTATATAGGGCACTACTAATATATTGCTTTTGTTGCTATTATAAGTTTATCTTCCCTTTGGTTTGTAATAAGCTTCTTTCAAGTGTTAGATACTGGATTCGTTGCTTCAATGACGAGATGAGGCAAGTGAGTTCAGCAAAGATCATTGTTTATTGCTTGCAGGATCTGAACTGAGGAACAGGGCTGCGAATGCAGCAATTTATACCCTGGCCTCTAGGCGGCAGCCAATAGGTTTAAAGCAACCTATTGCCACCCTAGAGGCAGCCAATGGCGGCGCTGGAGACGGGTTGTCTGAGGAGCTGGGAGCCGTTAGCCAGCTTTCCTGCTTAAGCAACCTTCCAGCAATTAACCCACGTGGTGTTCCCTTAACAAGACAAAGCCCAATACATTACATCAAGAAACCAAGTTCCTTGAGCCACTGGAGGATTATTCTTTCCATATATTTGATATTTTGTGTATAAAATTATCAGGCTTGTCTTACAGAATAGACTAGAATATTGTTTATTGGTCAAATGTGGTTGGACACACAAGAAATTTGTCTCTGGTGCATAAGGTCTCAATGTACATACAAGCAACAGTGATAAATCATGATCATAATCAACATAGGAATACATTCATCATAAATTATAAGACACAACACATTCATCATAAATCATAAGATGCAACACTTAGCGATAGTCATAGGATACTACATAAGTAAACAACATACATCATACTAGGATACTAAATGAAACAATATCAATCGTAAGATATAAGCAACAAAGTTATAGGAGATAGATAATAGGAAAGATGAGGAGAATAATAGTAATACAGGTTTACTAAACAGTTTGACAGTGTTGTAGGAATTAGTTGTTTAGCATAGTGATGGCATGGGCATTATTAGGCATATCCTAATTTCATTAATATATGGTTCACAGGTATCATGCTCATGACAAAAGCAGCATTGTGTCCTCATTCAAAAATAGTGTGTCATAACAAATGAACAAAAGTAGTTCCGTTCCAATGGTCTAATACTAACCCATTTCTGTCTGCTGGTATGGTTTAAATGCAACTCTTCATTCTTTAGCTCAAACATAGTTGTAAGACATGACAAGTGTATCCTATAATCTGCAAAGCAAGAAAGAATATTAGACATAAAATGCAATCTCTCCAAGACTTAGGGACAATCTAGAAGCTGCATATTTAATCCATAGTAGATTTCTGTCATCACATACAATATGGAGAATAAGCCAGGAGCCAGTTCAAATTTGCAGTTCAAGATTTGAAGATAACAAAATTAGATTTAAACCATTTTTCAATTTAATAACTATTTAATGAAAGATTTGACTTTAGACCATAATCAAAACCCTTTTAAAAAATTTTTTGAGTGGACAAAATTGGATGAAATGGCAGACTCATTAAAGCAAAAAAAATTCAAACTCATAGTTACAAAGATTTATCACAATAAGATTCTGAAACATTCCTCCTGACCTCTTTAAAAGTAAATATAAGGAAGGGACCCTGAGCAATTTCCAAACTGTCCAACTGTACAATTGATTATGTCAATTCAGTGAAGAAAATGTACTACTCCAATGTAAAAAAAAATGCTATTTAAAATATACATTTTACCAAGTTCTTAATGTTCACTTGCTTTCTTGGCTGCCAAGTCTCCACGCTTTCTTTAAACTTCAAAGCATACCATATTATGGAAACAATGCAGTCTACATTGCTTCTGTTTTAGTTTCACCCTAACTTCATATATCATCGAAATCCTAAAATATGGAGAAGTCATAACTATAATTAGTAAAAAAAAAACTTGTTTCATAATTGGGCTCATTTCCATGAAGCATCTGGGAAAGCTGGCCTAAGTCTTGCCTACTTTAACTAGAAAAGACCATTTCATCATTCCATCAGTGAATCTGTTTTTTAAAAAACAGACTTTCACTGTTCCACTGATGATTTTTTTAAAGGCTCCAGGATTTCTCCCCCTCCCCTCTCGCTAGAAGCCTAGGGTGAATGGCCAATGAAGGTAGTGACTAGTAACTAAAAGGCAGAACAGAATAGGGAGTAATTCTGCCACAGCAAACAGCAGGCTCTTGGGGTGGAGAAGGTTGCCCAGAGTACAATGAAGTTCAATAGATGAATCAGAATTGATAGGGAGCTGGAAATTCTACTTGTGATGCTTAGCAGGAAACATCTGGCAGAGATTGCCTTCCTGGTGGTCTGGGAGACAATATCATATGTTTTGCCCTAAAAAAATGTTACTCATGCACATGCTAGGATTACCTGGTCATGTGGATTATAGAACCAAAATTCCCAAAAACCAACAACACATGAGTTATTTCTGAGTAGTTTCTTTATTAGTGTTTGCCTATGGACAGAATCTTGCCAGATTAAAACATAACCATAGATAAACTATATATACATATATATTCTGAGAACTGCTGGGGGGGGGATCCATCTTAAGTCCTCTTCCTACTTACCAGACTTTCCAAGCTCTGCTGCCTCTTTTGCCCTCTTGGAAGTAGCCCCTCCCTCCTGGGACTCAAAACTACTTGCCCCCACTGTTTGCAGAAACCTCTGCATGACCACATGCAGACAGGAGAACATGTGAACCCTAATTTAGCTATGATCATCCTCACTGTACTAAACAGTGGTTTAGCATTACAGTACATGCAAATGTACCCTATGCACCTCAAGCCATCCTTTGCAAGAACTAGAAACTGGATTCCTCAACTATTTTGTAATATAAACAAAGCCAGTTTAATAAGCGTGTCATCTTCTGAAAGTATTTTCTTGTGGGTAAAGTAGTTATCATTTTCTGGAAGGCAGCCTAACTTTAATAAAAGTGACTCCAACAGAATGAGAAAGAACTTCAGGCTGGAAATTATGAAAACAAACAATTGACCACAGTTCAATTTTGTGGTGCAGGAAGCGATGAAGAGATGCAAAACTAGAACAAAACCCTGCCAAGTCTTGTGAAGAATCAGTTGATTTTTAAGCACAAACAAACACTCAGGGCATGCATAAGACCCTGTGTTTTCTAATGCTAAACTCTAATTGCCAAATTGGTAGTTAATTCTAAATTCTAATTACCAAACAATAGATTTTATTTCTATAAACAGTCAAGCACCTTGGGGAAAACACTCAACAAAATATACAGACAACATGGCTGGAATGTTTGATGGACACTGTTCCTCCCAAAGATACATTTTATTGCATTTATTATTTCTGTGGTAGTCACTGAATTTTTATTCCTTTTGTCTTGGTGTCTATGGCCTTCTTGGTTGCAAACTCCAAAATTGGGGGAACAGTTCATTTCTCAAAGGGATCATATTCTGAATGAAGGCAAATCTAATTTTGTTCACTGGCAATATTATATAAGTCTAGCCTATGCAAAGTGATGTTTTAAATCTTATACACAATGGAGTAGATTTTCAAGAATGTTCTGTTTATGTAATTGCTCAGAATTATCCAATAAATTTATCACACTGTTTGGTCCTTCATTGAAATGGACTGCAGATCCTTAGCTATTACTTATTGAAGGAATAGGCAAGTTGCCAAATTCAGTCTATTTTCATGTAGCCTTCAGCTGAATTACAAAAAGCTGAGCTAGTGATCTGTTCAGAAATCTGTTAAGAGGTCTCAGGCCCTTCCATTCAATTTGCTGCTTGAGAGACAGATGAAAAAGTATTTAAAAGAGAGGAAGAAAAGCCACATTAGAAAAAAAAATCATGTCCAAACACAGCTCCTAGCCATTTCTTAAACGTTCTCTGCCTGTGTAAGTTTCTACATTATATTCAGAGTGCTTAAGAATTTCTTTTAAATTTATATTTCATGAGTTTTTGAGTTTGCTGTGTAGTTTGAGGTGTTAGATGATGTGGTATAGTTTTTTGATTGGCATATTTTCATCAATCTGAAAGTTTAACTATACTGCCAATTGGGCAACCATCTGGGTGGTAAGGATGGATGATGTGACCTGTATTCTACCTTCTTCCACAGGTGCATTTTCCTGCTGTGCTTTCAAATTATATTGTTTTCCCCCCATCTGTTTTATCTACGACATGTTACTTTCTTCCAGACCAATCCAGGGCCTTTGATTGGCTACTTCAGAGGTAGGAATATCTCCTCAAAAGATTCAGTGCTTTCTACGTAATACTGCTCATTCAAAACTTGGATGATGTTGATATTTATTAAGCATATTTCTATCAAAACAATTTTTAGTAGCTCCCATAGAAAAAAATGCAATATAAAACATATCCATATTCTCTCTCCTTGCAGTTCAAAAAAGACCTATCAAAGGCATTTTCCCATGTTATCTTTCCTTGCAATTTTACTAAAGCAAGGAAGCCATACATATCTTCAGAATTTACTGTATAATTGGAGATGAATCTTTTGCAAGTAGATACTAACTAGATACAAGAACACCTTTCTTCAGGCCAAAAAAGAAATCCACAGGACATTTGTCTTCTCAGTTGTACCACCTTGGAATATTTGATAATTTTCCAAAATTTCAACTCACATTTAGTTTTCTATATGTTTAATTTTGCTTAATGCTGAAACAATTGTGAAATAAAAATCAACATTCTCTCACCCAATAAAAAAGGAAGGAAAAAAGAATAGATGAAATAGATACATAAAATACTGAAATTCCCCATATACACATACACATCTAGACCCATAAAGTCTTCCAAAAGAAGATCTCATTTTTGAAACCCAAGATCCAGACAAATGGATAATGTTCTTGAAGAAAGGTGCCAACAGTATTCATCTGATAATGTGCAATAAAAATATACTAACCAAGAAGAAAATATAGAATGATGCCCAAAAGCCTAGATTTTGTATTCTAAACTTCACAGTTTCCTTTCTATAACTTTTTCCAGAAAGAGCAATAACACATTTTCTTTTGTCCCTTCTCTCATCTTTGAAAAAGTTCCATATTGCTGGAGATGCATCGAGGCATTTCCTTAAACAAATTATGTGGTTTTGTTCTTAACCTTGGGGTACAGGTTCAGCTATGGATTGCTGGAGAATGTTTGTTTCTGGATTTCTTATCATGTACCACCCATGTCTGAATCCAGGTTTTCCAATGATACAGGGTGTGGCTTCCAGGCTGCCATTTAGGATCCAGCATCAATCTTTATTTTAAAAAATCACTTATGGCTACCAGCCATTTCCTGAATGGATCTTGGCTAGCCTTTCCCTTGCCATATTTTATAAAACAAATAGAATCCTGTATGCCGTTTTCAGTCAGAAATCAAAAGGTTTTAATATCAGACTCACGATGAATAGAAGCAAAAAAAAAACAACCCCAACCTGGGGGTGGGGGGATACAGAAAAAAAACCCTGAAAAATATAGGAAAGAGTAAAACTGTGTGTGACATCCAGTCATGTGTGTTTTGAATTACTGTGCATTAATCAAATGTTTTGTGAACCATTTTAAGTAAGTGGAAGAGACTAGTGGAATGAAACAATATAATCCACTACAGTGAAAACATGCATGCCCTCAGGGAAGAAAACTTGTAGTTTTGTTTGCCATACCATTGCTTCCCAAGAAAGGTGGGGGAGTGTTGTTTATTATTTTGTATGTGAATTCAAGCAATTGACTAAGGGGCAAGTTAAAAAGCAGAAAGGCATGGCAAGGAATGTTGGGTAGCTACTTTCTTTCAGTAGGAAAGCATAAAAGTAATTGTATTTATAATTTATGAGTTTATTATCACTCATGTAGGTTTTTGTCATTATTGTCTTTAATATTTTGTTGCTTCTCTCCCATTGGAGCTGAGTAGCTATAATCAGTCGTGTAATTGCAACCTCTAACTGTACAAAGAAACAAAAGAGAAACAAACATAGTTTGCTTTTTCATAACTTTGTACCTCCTTTTTGTAATTTTGCTATAGGAAACAATAAAGTTGGAATACATATAAAAGAGAAAAAATGGTTAAAAATGATGGATTGATTGATCGATCAATTGATTATTTTATTTAAATGTTTACAGCGTGACCACTTTCTCAAGTACAGTATCTCAGGCAGATTACAATCCATAAATAATACTGTTAACCCACAATGCAATAAATAACACATCTGAGGCTATACATCACGGGTGTCCAAGCTTGGCAACTTTAAGAGCTGTGGACTTCAACTCCCAGAATTCCCCAATCAGCCATGCTTGCTGAGGAATGCTGGGAGTTGAGTCCACAGGTCTTAAAGTTGCCAAGCTTGGACACCTCTGCTGTAAATGAACAGTGTTAGCACCTCCCTGGCTTCCAGGCCTAAATGGAAACACCCATTTTTAAGTCATAAAAGCCACAAACTTGATAGCAAAGACCCCTTCCCACATTGTAATAAAGTAAAGTTAGCAGTAACACATTGCTGTATTCAGGTTTTGCTGCTGGGGAAAATACATAGCAATGTTTTTGGTTCCTTTGGACACACTGTCTTAAAAATCAATAATATATGATCTACTGCAGCTCAATCTTTAATCAGAGCATATTTCAAGACCTCATGAAAGCAAGCAATTGCTATAAGTTGTCATTTCCAAATCAATCATATTATGCAATTCATGAGTCCTGGTTGATTCCCTCACCTATTACATAGGAACACAGTATTTATCACATACACATAGAGTCTCCAAACCGCCGCCATCCCGTTTGCACAGCTGCCGCGTTCGTCCATGTTTGACGAACGTGGCAGGTCTCCGAACGGAACGGTGTGCACCTCTCCAAAGGGGAGACCCGTCGCCGCGCAGGTGCCTCCCATTTTGCGCATGCGCAAAATGTTTTTTAAGCATGCGCGTGAGTGGACGCACGCACGCGCACTTTTTGCGGCTCCCACTTTTTTGTTTGTGTGATGGAACCGGTTCTGAGTGGCTCTTTTCCTTTTTCCGGTTGCCGACCCCTGACATAGACACATGGACTGATTTTCAACTGCATCTTGCCACGCACTATAAACCACTATAAATGTGTCCCATTTAAACATCCAAACCACAACAGACAGCAAAGAACAAAAAGAAGCACACATACCCTGCCCTTTTGGACCAAACTCCCATACATGGATAATTAGAAGCACTGAAAAACACTCTCACACAGCGATAGCAAAGGAAAGAGGCAGCTGTTTGGCCTCGTGCTGCTTGTCTCAACCTCTTCCATTTCCAATTTCACCAATGAAAACTTTTTTTAAAAAAATGGTTTGGAACAATAAACAGGAGAAATGTAATATCTGTGGCACAATGAGAATAAAGTGTAAGCAGTCAGAAGTGCTGGGGAGGGTTTATATGTTGTGTTGTGTTGTGTGTGTTTTTTTAACTCACTATTTACTTGAATCATTTTGGAGTAGATTTGTCTTCCCTCTTTATTAGACACTTGAATATTAGAAACTCAGTCAGTGGCAGAACAGGATTGTCCCAGGGAACCCCAGGCCTCTCTTAAGTTCATTTAGAGCAGACATGTCAAACTCGTGATGTCACGTGATGTCGCGTGACATATCGGAGCTTTTTCCCCATTGCCGGCAATGGGGTGGGCGCGGTTTTGTTGCGACGCGTCCGGCCTGTGGGCCGGCAGTTTGACACCCCTGATTTAGAGCATTGTTTCTCAACTTTGAGAACTTTAAGAAATATGGACTTCAAGTCCAAGAATTAATCTGCCAACCGCATCATAAAATATGGAAGACACTACTCAAGAACTTATATTGTGATCATTTTTATAATTTAGGCAAAGAAATGCTAACCAACCCTAATATCATTTTCTTCCCTTGTTAGTCTAACCTCCATAATCTTCTCCTTTATGACTCAGTCATTCAGATATTCTGATTCCTTCTGAGCCCTCATTCTTTCTTCCTTGCCAAGCCTTGTGTGTCAGAATGGAGACAGAGAAAAAGAAATTGAATATAATAGGAGCAGCCTTAGGCAAGGCTAGGTTTGGAGAAATAAGCCTATCATGGATCACATATATTGCTCTTTTCATGATTGATTGATTGAATGGTTGACTGATTTACTTTCCTGCTTTTATCCTTTTTACAAATAACTCAAGGCAGCCAACATATACAACACATCTTCTTCCTCCTATTTTCCCCACAACAAAAACATTGTAACGTGGGTTGGGCTGAGTGACTGGCCCAAAGTCACCCAGCTGGGTTTCATTGCTAAGGTAGGACTTGAAGTCATGGTTTCCTACTTTCTAGCCTGATGCCTTAAACACGAGACCACATTGGAATATACAAATGGTCCTGGAAAATGTGGCTAAGGTAGTTGAAGGTATAATATAACATCAAACTGAATGAAACCTATTAATAGTCCAATCATGGTATACCTACCAGAAAATAGAATTAGACTGTATTTGACCCATAGTTAGGAGGCCATTATTTCCAGGGGGAAAGTTTCACTGCTGTTTCTCAAAATCTGAGAGTAGACCTCTTTTTTTTAGAGCCACACTTTGGTTGGGGTAGAAGCAGGACAACATTTTACTTGTATTAATGTGCACCTATTTGAAGGTGCCAAGTGAATTAGAAGCTTGGTCTGCAAGTAGAATACAAATGAGACAGGGGAGACTCTTACAAACAAGAGCTCTAACATTAAGGAAAACCATTCAAATGGCTAATAAAGATAGGTTTCCACAAACATTTTGAAAATTTACTAGGAATGTGTCCTTTTAAGTTTCTTTTGCTTGTGATGAAAAGTGACTCTTACATAGTTAACATCCAGATGGAGTAAAAAATGAATCACTGGGGAATTTTCATGGAGCATAACCAAATGTTAAAAGGATTATTTGGAGGGTAATATTCTGTGAAGTTCTTGGTTTGAACCTGGCTGCTTGCTTGCAAATATATCATTACCCAACTAGGCAACATTATAAGTGCAAGTCAGTGTGGGATTGATCGCCTACATATACATATACAGTAGATTTATTTATTTAGGTAGGCAAGTTTATATATAATAGCTTGGTATCTATAAGATAATGAAATGTCTGCAAGCCAATTGCTAACCTCAGAGAACACCAGAGTTCAACCTTGAGCTATATATTTTAATGTAATTTAATTTTAATTTTATTAGATTTATATACCGCCCTTTCCCGAAGGACTCAGGGCAGTTTACAGGGTATTTAAAATCAGCAATACAAAATACAAAAGTTAAAAAATAATTTAAAAAGATTAAATTATCCCTTAAAATAAAAACCCCAGTTAAAAAATTCTCAGCCTGGGCCAGAGAGCTCAAAGAGCCAGGTCTTCAGGTCCCGGCGGAATGAACGAAGGTCAGGGGCAGTCCTGAGCTCTACGGGCAGCTGGTTCCAGAGGGCAGGCGCACCCACAGAGAAGGCCCTCCCCCTGGTTATTGTCCGCCGGCAGTCTTTTACCGGTGGCACCCTGAGGAGACCCTCCCTGGGTGAGCGCACTGGACGAAGGGAACTTGATGCTGGCAGCATCAAGTTCTCTTCTGTTGGGTCATATTTTGCCACACAAAAGATTTGGAAGGGAAAGCACCTGCTTAAGTTCCAACAATATCATTGTCTTCCTAATTAATAACTGGGTATAAACTTCAGACTATAATAAACTTAGTGACTTTCACTTCATCTCTACCCATGTTATATGTTTGGATAAATTGGAGAAAGAAATCCAGAAAGCATCTCACTCCATTTACAAAACTGAATTAGTAGCCATGCTCTTTAATCTTTAACAATAAGATTAAAGTCAATTAACAGGAGTTTCTCAGTTTTCAGTTGCTTGTGAAACAAGTCACATCTTAGGCCTCCTCCAATTTGGCCAAATATAAAACTTTCAGCGCAGCTCCCACAAAGAGACTTCTGGCAACTAGAGACTAATGTATTTATTTTCTATAAGCTTGCATTTTTCTGGCCTTATGGCTGCAATAAATGACTTGATTTATAAACTTGCATTGGAGCTAGGAAAGATTATGTAATAATAAATATATTAATCTTTAAGGCAGCTATTCTATGTCCTTTGGAGGCCCATATTCTGTCTACAGTGAAGTTTCTTCTCCTATTTTAAGGTACCAGAGACTTTTGGGAACCTGACAGCACCTTTTGTCATGAACAGTTTTTATTCAAAAGCAGAAGCTTTTGTGAACTGCAGCTCATTTCATCCAATGCATAGAGAGGCTGACCCATTGTTTGTCAAAACTGGCAACTTTGAGATGCATAGGCTTCAGCTCCCAGAATTCCCAGCTGTTTATAGGAGATATAATAATCTATTGATTAGTGTCACTTGCCAGTCTGATTTGTTTTGTTCTGATATGAGTTGATTTTCTTACTGTTTATTTTTCTTATTGCTTTAACTTGCTTAGCACCCAGGGTTATTGTCAGTTGGCCATATAACAAGGAAAGAAAGAAAAAAAGCAAGACTAACTTTGAGAAAGTTCTTCTAAATATTATTGGTTCCTGGGTCACAAGATAAGCACTCTAATTGCTGATGAAAATTCAATAAGGTTTCTTTCATAAATGGGTTCTCAATAAATTCAGCCAATTCCTAGAGGGAAAATTATTTAATTTGGACAAGTTCAATTGTAAATCAGTCTCAGAAAGGATTACAGAATCTCTACTTTTAATTTCCATACTCCTTTTTCAATGTATGGCAGGGGTGTCAAACTTGCAACATCACATGATGTGTCGTGACATATTGTGACTTTTTTTCCATTGCCAGCAATGGGTGGGCGCGGTTTTGGCATGATGCATCCGGCCCATGGGCTGGCAGTTTGACATTCCTGTTGTATGAGAACTAAACCTCTGACAAACTCTACCATGTTTTTTTTTAAGTTTTCTTCTCCTATGTTCCCTCATGTCCCAAAGGTGGTTTTTTAACAGACACTTCTCATCCAAGAAGCTTCTTCAGTTCTGACTGAAAGATGGAGAATGGAAGGTTTTATATACCTTGCAATCATCTGGTCATTAGCACTCCCTCTGAGAGTTGTTGAGGCTGCTTGGAGGTTTATCTGTGCCCTCAGGGTCACCTGAATAGTGTGGAACCTCCTTGGAATTACTGAAAGGACTTTGTTATAGATAGGTGGTGTCATATCCCTCCCCTTCTGTTGAGAGAGGGCTGTTCAGTTTTAACTTAGATGGCCTCTTTGACCTCTCTTTCAGACCAGTGATCCTTTCTGTCCAGAATGTGGACTTTCCCCATGATTTCTTCCTACTGGTTTTAACTAAACCCAGGAAGTCAAGAAGCCTCCAGAGCACCAGAGATGTTAGTGAAAGACAGGACATTTGCACACAATCCTTGGTTACCCTGTAACTCAGTAAATACTAGAACACCACAGCCTCAAATTCCATTCCTTGGAAGGAAAATGCAAAGCAAATTCTGTCCCATCCAGTTGAATGGGAATGATAGGGAAAACGGCAAAAAAAAAAGTTGGCACAGCACTGATCTGAATTCAGTTGATCCAAATTTTTCGTATTTCCTAATATCATTATTTATGAATACAGTAATGTTGAAATCAGCCTCTAGCCCCGAGGACAGGTGAAGGCACATAATAGTTGTGTTGAGATATATCCCATAGAAACTGAGAAGTGCTTTGGTGTGATTATATAAAAAAATATCTAGCACCTGTCTGCAGCGCCTGTCTTGCCCCCAGCACTTTTCCATTGTTACTTGCTAAAAGTATTTTTTTTTCTAATCGTTCTCCATTCATTTTAAGATTCACCCAACTATACAACAAAAGGTAGTCAACAAGGATCAAGGTTTTTTCCTAATAAGAAAAAGTTCCCTGTGACTTACAAATCATGATTTGTAAACATACAGCCAAGAGCGAACAAACAAATTACCATTCTTGGCCAGTCCAAACAGAGAGAAACTTGTAGAATCCTTTCTCAAGGCTTAAAGATTTAAGAGATGGTTATCCATAGTTGATTAGATAAGATGTTGAAAAATGATTATTATTTCTGTTCTTGCAGAAAATGGCATTTCTTCTCCATCTTATTTATAGCTAGCTGGAATGAAGGGGAAAAAATTATTTGAACATAGAAGAAGCACAAATGGTGTTAAATTCAAAGGAAGACATTTTAGAATCACTGGGTTATAATAGAATTTGACAGCAATTTATTTGTCTGGAATGCATATGGTTGGTGTCACAACAGATTGATGTAGAAAAGACATGTACATTCAGAGTGACCATTGTTGAAGTCTGTACAATTCTCTCCTCATTCAACAAGCCAGTGTAGCTAACAAACCATACACTAAAATTTGCTCTAAACACTTTTTTCACTTACCATGATGACAGTTGCAAAATCCTAGTGCACAGTTTAAACCAGCACCCTTCATATGGCCGTTAGAATAGAATAGAATAACTTTTTTATCACTTTGAATGTGCACTAATTGGCATACATTAAAATGCAATTTTGTCACATGCAGCTCTCAAAGAGTTACCACCTCTGATATACACTACATAAATATGACAAAAATAAATAAATAAATAAATATATAATTATGCATATACCCACATATACTATATGATACAGGGAAACAATACTCTAGTTCAGGTTATGTATAGATGTGCAGGGCGAGAAAAACGAATCTTGTGAGTTTACCAGACGAAGTGCATACAATAGGGAACAAAGCTATTACAAAATCAGGTAGTCCTGCTACCCGGGCCGTTTTTGGGGCACTTTACCATCGACTGCTGTGATCTGGCCTGTTTCTACCGGACCGTTTGTCCCGCTGCCGCCTGGGCCTTTTTGGCCCGCTTTTCATCAGCGGTGGCGGTGGCTTTCCCCGGACTGTTTGCGGTTTTGGCGGCGTTCCGGTGATGGCGGCGGCGGCGTCCATAACGGCCCAGTGGCAGCGGCTTTGATGATTCAGCGATGGCGTTATGGCCGGTTCGCCGGCCCCCCGGTTGGTTCTGCATATCCCAGATGAGTTGGCACCCCCGTTGTTTCTGATGGCCCTGAAGGTTCCTGGGCTAGCCGGTGGATTCCGGTGGAGCCCAGTGGAGCCTTGTGGACCTGGGTCATTTTGAAGGACCCTGGAAGACCGGCAATGGACCTGGGGGAGTCAATCCTTGTTGACCACAGTCTGGAGGGCCCTAATAATTATGGAATTGAGGGCCCATGGAGTGGTGGTCAGTTACAACTTCTGGGAATGACGGGACAACGGGGGACTTGGCCGTTAGCAGAATTGACTATGATGGCTTGTTATTTCTGCCTTTATAATCGACTGCGCATTGCCCTTTATACCCTCAAAGGACAGAGAACTCTGTGTATTAGCCATTGTGAGAGGATGGCCGAATCTACACCTGCTGCCCCTAGAGGTGAGAGCTCTATGGGGCATGCTTTACCCAGTGTGGTTGCTCCAGACTTCCATCCCCCTGAGAACTGGTTCTGTGGCCGTCGTGAGAGGACGGTGGTAGGCCTGCCCAGGGGGTTTATCCAGCTGAGTGGCAGCGGCTGGTCGGAGGCCTGGGACACCCCCCTCTGAATAGATCCTCCTCACGGACTATTATCTACGGACTGCCTACGACCCGGACTGCTATTTATGCCTTCCTTTAAATATTCTTCCACGGACTTGCTCGCCCTCAGGGGTGCTCCCCCCTCCTGGGTGCGACCCGCCTTGCCAGCCGATTATAACCTCGAGGAAGGGCCCATTTATTGGGACCCTGACAGTTGGCTGGGCACGGGTAGGGGCCTTCGACGGAGACCTAATAAGAGGCCCCTGATTATTTTTCTGTCAAAATTTTTTAGGGGGTTAGGGAGGCGGGAGGGTTCTTTTGGTTGTTTGGACAAGGGGGGCTATCCAACAACCGCTGTTCTGGCTAGTGCCGATGTAGATCGCAGGGGGGAGGAGCGGGGGTCGGTTACCTCCGGGGCTCCAGGGCTGGTCGTGGGGCTACCTATTCCCATGACATCAGGGAATGGCAGCAGATGTAGGAGCAGAGGGCCGTATCGATCTCAGGGAAGGCCTCTCCGCTGCTTACAAGCGGTGGGGCACTCCGACCCTCTGGCTCTACCCCAAGGTCCCAGGAGTGAGGGTGTGCAGCCCCCTGAGCTCCGGCTGGTGTATTTGAACGCCAGGTCTGTCTCTAATAAGGCTCCTCTCGTCCGTGATCTGGTCGAGGGTGAGCAGGCAGACCTGGCTTGCATCACGGAGACTTGGTTGGGCCCAGAGGGCGGGATTCCTCTGGTTGACCTTTGCCCACCAGGTTTCCAGGTGCTGCACCGGCCTCGGGCTCAGGGTAGGGGTGGGGGTGTGGCTGTTTTTATGAGGGAGACCTTATGTCCGCGGGAGGCCACTGTTCCTCAGATAGTCGGGTGTGAGTCTCTCTTTCTGAGATGCGGCCCTGGTGCGCAGTTGGGCTTGTTGCTGGTGTACCTTTCACCTAGTCACGCAGCAGCAGCCCTGCCTGAGCTGCTCGATGTCCTCTCTGGGCTGGTGGTTGAGTTCCCAAAACTTATAGTTTTGGGGGACTTCAATCTACCATCGCTGGGAGGATCATCTGAGTTGGCTCGGGAGTTCATGGCTTCCATGACGGCCATGGACCTGACGCAAGTAATTTCGGGACCGACTCATGAGGGAGGCCACACCCTTGACCTAGTTTTCTTATCTGGACGGTGGTTAGATGATCTTGGTGGGGGCTCTCCAATTATTATGCCCCTGTCATGGACCGATCATCATCTCCTGCGGCTGGTCTTCCGTTTTGCCACCCCCCGCCGTGGGTGTTGGAACCAATTAAATGGTACCGCCCCAGACGCTTAATGGATCCCCAGAGGTTCCAGGCAGCGCTGGGGTCCCCACCTGCCTCCCTTGCTCACAGCTCGGCAGATGCCTTAGTGGAAGCCTGGGAAAGGACGGCCACTGAGGCTCTTGACCGGGTTGTACCCCTGCGGCCCCTGACACGGTGCAGATCCCGTCGAGCTCCATGGTTCTCTGCGGAGCTCCGGGAGATGAAGCGTCGGAGACGGGGCCTAGAGAGCGGTTGGAGGTCCAGCCGATCCGAATCCGACCGATTGCGACTAAGAGCCCACATTAGGTCTTATCTCACTGCGATAAGGGAGGCGAGGTCTAACCACTTCGCCACCCTTATCGCGTCCGCAGATAATCGCCCGGCCGCCCTGTTCAGGGTGACTCGCTCCCTCCTAAATCAGGAGGTGAGGGAGGATCCCTTGCAGGGTCGTGCCGAGGAGTTTAACCAGCATCTGTCGGACAAAATCGCTCGGATTCGGACCGGTCTGGACTCTGACTGGGCAGAGTCTGGCGATCAGGACACGGGCGGTCTTGTCGATACCACCTGGGATGAGTTTGATTCTGTGACTCCGGAGGAAGTGGACAGGATCATGGGGAGGCTGAGCACCACCACATGTTTACTGGACCCGTGCCCTTCCTGGCTGGTCTATGCAGCCCGGGAGAGGACACGCAGCTGGTTCCAGGCAGTTATATCGGCTTCTTTGGGTGAGGGTAGCTTCCCCGCCGTCTTGAAAGAGGCGGTGGTGAGGCCTCTCCTCAAGAAGCCTGCCTTGGACCCAGCTGTATTGAACAACTTTCGTCCTGTCTCCAACCTTCGCTTTCTTGCGAAGGTTGTTGAGAGTGTGGTGGCACATCAGCTCCCTCTGGTCCTGGATGAAGCGGATTATCTAGACCCGTACCAATCGGGTTTCAGGCCCGGGCACAGCACGGAGACGGCATTGGTCACGCTGGTGAATGATCTCTGGAGGGCTCGGGACAGGGGATATTCCTCTGTTCTAGTCCTATTAGACCTCTCGGCGGCTTTCGATACCATCGACCATGGTATCTTGCTGCGGCGTCTCAGGGGACTGGGAGTGGGAGGCACAGTCTTACAGTGGTTCTCCTCCTATCTCCAGGGACGTTCACAGTCGGTGTTGGCAGGAGGGCAGAGGTCGACCGCGAGGTCTCTCGTTTGTGGAGTTCCTCAGGGGTCGGTCCTCTCGCCTCTCCTGTTCAACATCTACATGAAACCGCTGGGTGAGATCATTCGTGGTTTTGGAGTTGGGTATCATCAGTACGCGGATGATACCCAACTTTTCTTTTCGACCCCAAACCACCCCAGTGATGCCCTCAACGTGATGTCCCGTTGCCTGGAGGCGGTTCGGGTCTGGATGGGGAGGAACAGACTTCAACTCAACCCCGACAAGACTGAGTGGCTTTGCATATCTTCATCCCGGGTCTATTCGGACATTCCACCTCTTGCTATGGGGGGTGAACTATTACCCCCCGTAGATAGGGCTCGCAACTTGGGAGTCCTCCTAGATTCACGGCTCACCTTGGAAGACCATATAGGAGCTGTGACTAGGAGGGCTTTCGCCCAGGTTCGCCTGGTGCGCCAGTTGCGGCCCTATCTTAGCCGGGATGATTTATGCACGGTCACTCATGCGCTCGTGGCCTCTCGTCTGGACTACTGCAACGCTCTCTACATGGGGCTGCCCTTGAGGACCACCCGGAAGCTCCAACTGGTACAGAATGCAGCCGCGAGAGTTGTGTTGGGAGTCTCCCGATACTCCCACGTTACACCTTTGCTCCGTGAGCTGCATTGGTTGCCAGTTGCCTTCCGGGTGAGATTCAAGGTACTGGTAATGGTGTTCAAAGCCCTTCATGGCATGGGGCCGGAGTACCTTAGGGAACATCTGCTGCCGGCATCAAGCTCCCTGCGCCCTGTGCGTTCCCACAGAGAGGGCCTCCTCAGGGTCCCACCGATCAGAGAATGTCGATTGGTGGCGCCCAGGGGGAGATCCTTCTCTGTGGGCGCTCCGGAGCTGTGGAATCAGTTGCCGGTAGAGCTCCGGATGGCGCCCGATCTTCGCTCCTTTCGTCGCGATCTCAAGACGTTTTTGTTTGTACAAGCCGGCCTAGCCTGATGGGGATTGGTGGGGTTTTTATTTTTTTTGTACTCTTAATTTTATTTTTGGGGTTTTATTATTGTATTAATTGTTTTAACTTGGGCAATTATTTAATCTCTTTTTAATGTTTGTACTTTGTATTTGACTTTTGCCCTGTGAACCGCCCTGAGTCCTCAGGGAGAAGGGCGGTATATAAATATTATTAAATTAAATTAAATTAAATTAAAAATACGTTGAAACCTCCTCCTAAAGGGGAACAACAGAAACAGACCATAAAGTGGGTATGTGGAGTCTCTAACAATGCTTGTGCTCTAAGCACATAGTGTTTATAAGCAGCATCCTGAATACCAGGGAGCGAGCTTCCTATGATCTTCTCAGCTATCCTTACCATTCTCTGTGTGGACTTTGCATCTGAGACACTGCTGCCACCAAATCAGACAGTGATGCAGTTTGTTAAAATGCTTTCAATCGTGACTCTGTAAAAAGTGGCCAGGACAGAAGTAGAAAGATGTGCTCTCCTCATCCGATGCAGGAAATGCAGACGCTGGTTTGCACACTTTACGAAGGATGATGTGTGGAGACATCAATTGAGATTGGTAGTTATCTGCACCTCCAGATACTTAATACTGCTGACCACCTCTACAGCTGCATCCTTGATACTGAGTAGAGTATGACTATGCTGGCTCTTTCTGAAATCTACAATGATCTCCTTTGTTTTCTGAATATAAGAATAATAAGAAAAATGTAAAAGGAATGTATATTTAACAGGTAAATAAAATGCATAAAAATGTGATGTGAGAACTATGGATGAAGATGCCTACTGTGTGAAACAAATAATTATAAGATTGTTGTGAGTTGCTTTGAATGCAGGTTGCTGCAGACTTAATAAATATATTAAGATGTTGCTGTGGTCCAGAAAAAGATTGATCCATTTGTACCTTTTACATGAAAGGTATACAGTCCATCATTGTACCATGGCATATTCTTGAACTCCAAAACTCTTCTCTCTGAAATACAGTACATGATAAACTATGGGATAAATTGATGAAATAATGGATATATAAGATGAAATATAGGGACGCGGTGGCTCAGTGGGTTAGGACACTGAGCTTGTCAATCAGAAGGTCGGCAGTTTGGCGGGTCGAATCCCGAGTGCCGCATAACAGAGTGAGCGCCTGTTACTCGTCCCAGCTTCTGCCAACCTAGCAGTTCGAAAGCACGTAAAAATGCAAGTAGAAAAATAGGGACCACTACGGTGGGAAGGTAACAGTGTTCCGTACGCCTTTGGTGTCTAGTCATGCCGGCCACATGACCACGGAGACATCCTCGGACAAGCGCTGGCTCTTTGGCTTTGAAACGGAGATGAGCACCGGCCCCCTAGAGTCGGAAATGACTAGCACGCATGTGCAGGGGAACCTTTACCTTTACCTAAGATGAAATAGTAGTCCACCCCACTTCTTCTGTCAGAAGGAGCCTACTGTGGATTCTACCAGCCAAGGAGTTTCATCCGGTGCAGTCTAGGACAAGAGCCTTTCCAGCTGTGGCCCTTGCCCTTTGGAACATCTTGCAGCCAGATGGGAGATCTAGCCCCAACCTTCTGGTCTTCCAAAAGGACTTAAAACTTGGGTCCCTCATGGGGACACTCTAGGCTGGAGGTGGTTGGTGAAGGGACAGAGAAGACTCCACTTCTGTATCGCTCAAGCCCCTGGTTTTTAGTCTATATTTATCTCTTGTAATTTTAAATTGGTTTCAAACTGGTATTTTTATTGTACTGTAAGCCATCCAGAATTACTTTGGGTGGTGAGATGGGTGGCATATAAATTTAGAAAATAAAATAAATAGACTTGTTTAACTAAAAGTTATTCTCCAGCCACTCAAAATAGTTCGCCACCCAATGACCTTTTGTTGTACACTGTCTCTGTTCAAAAAGAGAAGGTACAGTTGAAAAAGGTGCACACCCCAACAAATGGGTGGGACCTCACTCCTTGTATGCTTTAAGGGCATTTTTGCTATTACAGTAATTCAAACATGTGTACACATACACACATTTTATAAATATGAAATGGCTAACAGCCAAGACTGAAGCTGTTCAACATGCAGCATATATCCATTCTGGAAGAAGAAAGGAGACTTGCCAAGAAAAAGGAAATGGGCATGGAGCTCATTTATAGCAAACTGTGATTTTCTCGCATAATGAAAAACAAGCCTGTAAAAGTTTTTGTGTGTCCCATTTTTCTGCCAGCAAACACACTATTTTTAAGTTATTTTTATTTCCTTCTTCTTTTCTGCTCAGCTGGGGCTAGGGAATTATTTGCATGCTTTCTGAAAATCTTCCTTGTACACTTAAGCTGTAAACCAGGGGTGCAGTCAACACTGAGAAATCATAATAGAGCTGAAAGGGACTTTGGAGGTCTTCTAGTCCAGCCTTCTGATCAAGCAGAAGACCCTATACCAGAGGTCCCCAACCTTTTGGGCACCAGGGACTGATTCTGTGGAGAAAGGTTTTTCCACAGACTGGAGAGTTTGTGGTTTTGTGTGCTGCCTGCATCCCACGGGTGGGGCTTTGCTTGTTTGTGCGGACCGGTTGCTGGCATGCCGAAGCCTGGTACTGGTCCATGGACAGGGGGTTGGGGATCCCTGCGCTATACCATCTCAGGCAAGAGACTGTCCAGTCTCTTCTTAAAAACTTCCAGTGATGAAGCACCCACAACTTCTGAAGGCAAGCTGTTCCACTGGTTAATTGTCCTCACTGTTAGGAAGTTTTTCCTTAATTCTAGGTTGCTTCTCTCCTTGATTAGTTTCCATCCATTGTTTCTTGTCCTGCCCTAAGATTTGCTGGAATATTGGGAGTTGAAGCCACAAGTCTTAAAGCTGGCAAGTTGGGACACTCCTACTATAAACTGTAAACTTAAAACTTGGATCTTGACTAAAATAGTCAAGATCCGTCAATTATGTTGGTTATTCTTCTCTAGTCCCATTAAAAATTATGCATGATTTGTTTTGCAAATGATGTGTACTAATCTCTTACTTTTATCCATTTAGAAGCCTCTTTTAAAATAGCACTTGCCAACCTCAAGTTCATCATCTCAGTTAAAATATCACTTCAAAACACTCAATTCACAGGGAGATTTTATGCGGCTGTTAAAAAATACTCAAGCTGAGGATAGGTTTTATTGAATTCTATATCACTTAGTGTCCTCGATTTATGACCACAGCTGGGACCAGAACCTATATCATTAAGTGAGGCAGTTGTTAAGGGAGTTAGGCCAAAATGTATTATCTGTTTTGCAGCAATAGTTAAGTGAATCTCATGGTGGTCAAATGAATCTGGCTTCCCCTATTGACTTTGCTTGTTGGAAGCTGACTGGGAAAGTCTCAGATGATGGTTATGTGAACTCAGGATACTGCAGCCCTCATAAATACTTGCCAATTGCCATGTGCCATTTTGACCATGTGAATGTGTGGTACACTGCAGTGGTCATCAGTGTTAGCTTGTAAGTCACTTTTTTGTTGTAAGTTGAGGTCAATACACACACAGAAACTCTCTCTCTCTCTCTCTCTCTCTATCTCTCTCTCTCTCTCTCTCTCTCTCTCTCTCTCTCTCTCTCTCTCTCTCTGTATGTCTGTTTGTGTGTGTGTGTGTATCACTGAGAGAAGCACTGTTTGGTTCTCCTGAACTATTTTTTCCCATTCTTCTAGATATCCAAGATTCTTCAATGGTCACTGTTATGTATTGGGCTTGTGGTGTTACACCACGTGCATTGCTGAAGGAGCTAACGGCTCTCCAGCAACCCAAACAGGCCATCTCCGGTCCTGCAATTGGTCAGCCCCAGGCGGCAAGCATGGGTTCAAACCTATTGGCTGCCACCTAGGGGCTAGGCTATATATTGTGGCTGGTTGCGGCCCAAGCTTCAGTACAGTTCCAGCAAGAATAAAAGAATGAGTTTTCCTGTACTCAGGTTCGTGTCATCATTCCTGCTCACCAGAGCCCACGACTTAACAGTCACCATATGCAGATAGTGAGCTGCATCCAAAACAGACCCACCTGAGAACTTGTGTGTTGGTGTAAATTTTGCCTTTCACAAGGCACTCCATTGTTACTGTCTCTGCAACTGTTTGAAAATGACAGTGTTTAGTTTGCTCCCATCACATTCCTAGTCAATCCCTCTATCCCGATCAGAACAAGCATACGTCCACCACTCAGCACAATTACCCAAAGTATAGCTAGATACTTGATCCCTGTTTCCAGTTCTCTATCAAAGGCACAGCACTTTTCAGAGCAATTGGAAACCATACTGTGAGTCATTAGCAAGGACTCTCCCAAAAGAAGTGACCTTTGGTTTTAGCTTTAACTCTTCTAGGTACATAAAAGCAGAGGGATGGAAAGTAAGACACCAGCTGATCCCTCCTGTATTCTGCACAATTAAAAAAGCCAATTTGGTGGATGGAGAAGACACATCCATCAGCTACTTCAATAGCTAATGCAGACTGACCTACTCAGCAAGAGCAGCTTAGCTACATTTCATGCAATATGGTTAGTAGACTATAGCAAAAGCTTTAAAAGCTGGGGTGTATTTGCAGTTAAACCCAAGGGTGTGATGGCATTCTTTGTTCACATTTTCCTCCATTGCTATTGTTAAATAGCGGGTTCTTTGACGCAGGAATGAAGACGCGAACAGAGTACAGGGTAACTCATAGTTTATTTCGTGCTGTGACTGTACTGAGGGAAATGGCTGCAGCCAGCCACAATATACAGTCTAGCCCCTAGGCGGCAGCCAATAGGTTTGAATCAGCCATTGCCACCTGGGGATAGCCAATTGCAGCACAGGAGACTGGTAGTCTGGGTTGCTGGAGAGCCGTTAGCTGCTCCAGCAACCCACGTGGTATTCCCTCAAAAAGCCCAGTACATAACAGCTATTGTTCCATAATCTGCAAAAACTGAAGTTAATAGGTACAATTCAGAGTGTTCTTATGTGCTTTTTCCAGCTGTTTAGTTCTGATAGACGAGGACTCAGAGTGGTTTAACAATGAACGAGTTTATTGAATACACAACGTCAACTGCCTAACTGTCAAATGTTGCAACCTTTTATATGAGAAGTGTGTGAACTGTAACCAATCAATGGAGTCTATTTTCCCGCTCCTAGGTTATTGCAACCAATGAATGCACCTTAATTTCCCGCTCTAAACCCTGCTATGCTGCAATCTGTTTGCAATCTGTTAAGTACCTTGTTAATAACTATTTACATACACAACACCCCTTACCCCCCAGTTGATGTTATTTCTTTACAAAATCCTTTAAATATTTTGGTGGCCTATGTATTCTAGAAGGGTATCTGTTATTCTGGCTGCTAGGGACCTCTCTTCCTGATTGATTGCTTGGCTGCATGTCACTATTGGACCTGGGCTCTGGGTTGCTAGGCTCTGATGTTTCTCTGCTGCTGTTTTGTGTATTAGTTTGTGTTTGAAAATCAGTGGTCACTGGCCTACTTCGCAGGGGTACCTCCCAGTGTTGATGTTGTTGGGAACCAGGGGATGAGATGTTTTGCCATTCCTCTACCGCACTTTCTAGCATGTTGTTATCCCTGAATCTGGATGTACTGTTTCCCCCCAATATACTTTGGTCCCCCTCTACTGGCAAGCATCCACTGGATCTCTTCCTCAGCTGATCTATGTGTCTTTTACAGATCCTATTCCCTTCCCCCTCAATAGTGTACGATAGGGGACCTAAGATTTCAGTCACCACCCCGGGAATCCATTTATCCCCTTGGCCGTAGTTCCTGGCCCAGATCAAATCCCCCACTTTAAATGTTCTGTTAGGAATGTCCAATTCAGTGTTTGATTGAAGTCTGTCAGGGTGTAATCTGTCCAATTTGGTAGTCAGTTTCCTGCCCCACCTCATTTCAGCTGGACTTTTCCCTGTAGCAGAACATGGGGTCGTGTGTTGGGCCAACAAGAACTCGGCCAGTCTCTGATGCCAGTCGCCCCGAATGATTCTTTTTAAAGCGTCCTTCGTGGTCCGCACGTTCCGTTCAGCCAAGCCGTTGGTGGATGGGTGGAAGGGTGCTGATGTCTTATGCTTAATCGAGTTGGCCTTGAGGAAATCCTGAAATTCAATAGATGTGAATTGTGGCCCATTATCAGACACAATTAAATCCGGCAACCCATGAGTGGCAAAGAGGCCCCTTAATGCCTGTATTGTTCTTGCTGAAGTTATTGAACTGACTGGTACTACCTCTAGCCATCTAGAGAAGCTGTCAACCACTACTAGAAATGTTAACCCTTGGAAAGGTCCAGCAAAATCAATATGAATCCTGGACCAAGGATTCCTAGCTAACTCCCACTTATGCGTACGGATGTGCTGTTGTTCAGGCCTAGAACGTTGGCACAGATGGCAATTGGCAACACATTCCTCGATGTCGTTGTCCAGTCCTGGCCACCACAAGTGACTCCTAGCCAACGCCTTCATCCGTACTATTCCAGGGTGTCCTTCATGTAATTCTAGTAAAATAGCTGATTTGTGAATTCCTGGAATAACCGCACGATTTCCCCAGAGTAAGCATCCCAAATGAACTGATAATTCATCCTTCCTTCTAAAATAGGGCCTGTATTTTTCGTCCGGGTTGGCATTTGGCCACCCGCTCATGACCCAGGCCAATACTCTCTTTAAGGTGTGGTCCTTATTTGTTGCCTCAGCTATGTCTTTAGCAGTTAGGGGTAAATCAGGAATATCCTGTAGGGACATTATTTGTCCCACAGGTGCAGGGTCCTCCTCTGTTATGCTAAGGGGCAATCTGCTAAGGGCGTCAGCGTGTCCCATGTCTTTGCCCGGTCTGTATTGGAGGGAAAATGAGTATGCTGAGAGGAAAATGGACCACCTCAGCATTCTGGGCGACATAATTTGGGGAGTCTGTTTATCCGTGGTAAACAGTCCCAACAGGGGTTTGTGGTCAGTCAGTATGGTAAAGTTCCTACCATAAAGGTAGTCATGGAACTTTTTTACTCCTGCCACTATTGCTAATGCCTCCCTGTCTATCTGAGCATAATTCCGCTCTGCCTTGGTTAGTGTCCGGGAATAATATGCAATGGGTCTTTGTATTCCTTGGTTGTCTAAGTGGCTGATCACAGCCCCTACACCATAAGGCGAAGCATCGCACGCCAGATAAATTGGTTTGTTTTCTATAAAGTGGGTTACAGTTGATTTACTGGAAAGGATGTCTTTTAACGTTTGGAAACTCACTTTGTGTTTGTTCAGCCATTGCCAGGGAGTCTTCTTATCTAAGAGTCTGTGGAGGGGTTCTGCAATGGCAGCCTTGTGTGGCACAAACGTGTGGTAAAAATTTACCAAGCCAAGGAAGGCCTGTAGTTCCGCCTTGTTCCTTGGTTCAGGGGCCCATTTTATTGCTTTAATTTTGTCAGGGGTAGGGTGGATTCCATTTTTGTCAATCCTGAACCCCAAAAAATCAGTGGATTTAACCCCTATACTACATTTTTCCTTTTTTAGTTTCAATCCAGCCCTCCTAAATCTGCCCAGTACCTGTTCCAGCCACTCTACTAACATTTCTTCATCTTTTCCAGCTATCAGGACATCATCAAAGTAAGGGCATACACCAGGTATGCCCTTTAAGGTCCTCTCCATCACTTCTTGGAAGATGCCTGGAGCAGCTGCAATACCAAATTGCAGTCTGTGGACCCGGAACGCCCCCTTGTGGGTAACGATCGTCTGTGCTTCTGCAGCTTCTTCAGAAACAGTCAACTGTAAGTACGCATGCACCAAGTCTAACTTGGCAAACATGGCGCCGTCCTGGATCGTCGCGAGGACCTGCTTCACCGTCGGGACCGGGTAAGCATGCTTTTTCATTCCAATGTTCAGGGTGGCTTTGTAGTCAGCGCAGATTCTCACATCCCCATTGGGTTTTAGGGGTGTGGCAATCGGCGTTTCCCACAAACCACCCTCAACAGGTTCTAATACCCCTTGGCCTACAAGCCGGTCGAGCTCGGCCTCGATTTTTCCCTTTAAGGCGAAAGGTACCCTTCGGGCCTTAAGCCTGATTGGTTTTACTGAGGGGTCTAGGTTAAATTTAATTGGGGGCCCTTTGTACTTCCCCAAAGATCCATCGAATACGTCTGCAAATTCATTGCAGACTGATTCGAGGGTCTTCTTCCTAATGACTGAATTTATCCCCCCAATCCAAATGCCCAGGGCAGGGAACCAATTAAGTCCAATTAAACTAGTCCTATGTCCCTCCGTAACAATTAATTCTAAGACCCCCTTAAATCCCTTAAATTTAACGTTAAGGCTGGTCTTCCCTTTTATTTTTATGGGGCTTTTTTGGAAGTCAGTTAATTGAATATTTGTTGAACTAAGTGGAATTCTTCTTCCACTTATTTGTTCAATCCTCTCAAGGGTTTCAGTGGAAATTATTGACACTGAAGCCCCTGAGTCAATTTCCATTCTGCAAGGGACCCCTTGCAGCTGGACTGTAATTTTTAATTTTCCTATTGGAAAATTGTGACCTTTCCCCTGTCTCCTCCGGTTGACTCGCGCCACCTCCCCTAGATTTTGAACTTTAACCCGGGGTTTAGGGGTCTCCTTGCCACTGAAATTAGGGGTTACCTTACCCTCGGGCCACACATCGACTTCGTGAAGGCGGTTGTCGCGAGCACGGCTCCTACAGATGGCCTGGATGTGGCCGGTCTTGCCGCATGCCCTGCACTTTGCGGTTCGGAATCCGCAAGAGGCGCGGGGATGGTTGCCGCCACAGCTGCCGCACCGGTTCTGGTTGTCGATGTCTCGCGGTTTGGTTGCGGTGTCCCTCCATGGTCGTTGTGCCCCCGTCGCTTGTCTTTGCGGAGTTGCGGTTGGTTGACGGTGGGCAGGTTCAGGCCCTTCACTTCTGGGTTGTCTTGGCGCCATTTTCCCGAATCGCCTGGAGACTTCAGCGATATCTTCCTCCCACTGCTGGTCCACCTCCCCGCAGTCCACATAGCCCTCTTGATTGATCTCGGACGTTGCTGCCATGCTGCTGCGGGGGGGGTCGCGATACCCGGTTGACTCGTAAGTTAAAAGTTCGTCGATCACGTCCTGTAAATCGCCGGTGGGTTTGGCGATTATTCTGTTTTGTAGCTGCTCATCGCGCAAGCCCAGTACTACTCGGTCCCGAATTCTAATTTCTAAATTATTGTATTTACATCGTACTGCGGCTTCCCTGACGGCAGCGACAAACTTTTGTATGGATTCTCCCGGTCTCTGGTTCCTCTTCTCAAAGATGCGCCGCCAGAAGAGCTCGGATCTCCTGGGTGTAAAGTGGACCTTTAGTTTGGCTAGGAGGTCGGCATAAGGCACGCTTGAGACCGGTTGCGGTTGACACAGTCCGACAGCGATTCGGTAAACCGGTGTGCCACAAATCGTTAGTAAAGCTGCCGCTTTTTTACGGTCGTCTGTGATTCCGTTCACTAACAGGAACCCTTCGACTTGTCCGATGTATTCTTCCCAATCCTCGGGGAAGTTTGGGTCGAATTCCTTCAATGACCCGATTTGCGCCATTCGGAGATTTTTTTTTTTTTTTATTCTGCCGCGGCCGCTCGGTTGACTGTGACTCGTTCTGAATTTGCTGCCTTTGCGCGACAATTCCGCCGATTCTCTGGTCTTCTGTCTATCCCACCTTCGTCGCCAATTGTTTAGTTCTGATAGACGAGGACTCAGAGTGGTTTAACAATGAACGAGTTTATTGAATACACAACGTCAACTGCCTAACTGTCAAATGTTGCAACCTTTTATATGAGAAGTGTGTGAACTGTAACCAATCAATGGAGTCTATTTTCCCGCTCCTAGGTTATTGCAACCAATGAATGCACCTTAATTTCCCGCTCTAAACCCTGCTATGCTGCAATCTGTTTGCAATCTGTTAAGTACCTTGTTAATAACTATTTACATACACAACACCAGCCATCTGGTCTTATCTTCTCTTTTAGAACCTGTCTCCTTAAATGGTCTTTTTATCATATTCTTTCTATCAGAGATGGCTAGCTTGCTAATTGTTTTGAGTCCTAACTGACATGCTCTTTCCAGTGTATCTTATTCATAGCCTCCTCCCTTTCAATGTATTTTCTGGAAGGGCAAGAAAGTCTGGAAAATGTCAGATTGCTCTTTGATATTAGACTTGGGTGAGAAAACCTGAATTTATTAGGCAAAACAAAAAAAGGCAGAAAAAAACAGCATTTTTCTTTTTTGTAGATTCTGAGTCACTTGCCAGTTATTAAGATGCAAGTTGGGAAGAAAAACAATCAAACCTTTATCTGAATATTTGTGTCAATGTGGCAACATGTAGTTTGTCCAAGTCTCAAGAGGCTTGACAGTGCTGCTTGGTATGAGATGCTGTTTGGTACTTGATGTCAAAGTCTATAGCTCAGTGGGTTAGGACGCTGAGCTTGTCGATCAGAAGGTCGGCAGTTTGGCGGGTCGAATCCCGAGTGCCGCGTAACAGAGTGAGCGCCTGTTACTCGTCCCAGCTTCTGCCAACCTAGCAGTTCAAAAGCATGTAAAAATGCAAGTAGAAAAATAGGGACCGCTACGGTGGGAAGGTAACAGCACTCCGTGCACCTTTGGCGTCTAGTCATGCCGGCCACATGACCGCGGAGACGTCCTCGGACAAGCGCTGGCTCTTCGGCTTTGAAACGGAGATGAGCACCGGCCCTTAGAGTTGGAAACGACTAGCACGCATCTGCGGGGGAACTTTTACCTTTTACTATAGCTGGGTTCTCCTACTATACAAAGCCACAATGTTTTAATCATTTCACTCTTATAATAAGTGAAAATAAAGATCACCTTGACCAATTCTGTGATTCCATACACTATCTCTGTAAATCTCTTTCCAAGGGGTAATATTTACATACATGAGAACACAGGCTGGATTTCATATCAGAAAAAGAGTGGAAAAACCCTCACTCTCAATTAATTTGTAGCATAAAATTGGATTGAAATATTAAGTTCAGGCTTTTCACTAGGTGTAGTAGATATAAAAATACAGTGGCATAGTGGTCTAGTGGTGCAGACGATTGCCTCCCACTTGGAAGGTTGAGAATTCAATCCTAGCTAGTGGAAGATGTTTCTCTCCTAGGACACAAAGAAAAAATATCTTCTGCAAACTCCACGTAAGCATCAGGAAGGACATCCGGCCATAAACCTCAGCTCCATCTAGTTGCCCCATAGGGACTACAGGGTTGTAAAAAAAGAGTTTTATGGTAGAAATAGAAATGAAAACACCACCCAAAAATCACAGGAGGTATTAGAGATGGTGTATCTTAACAAGGGTTCACAGTGCTTGGTACAGAGTGCCTTTGTAGTCTGAAGTCATGTCTTCAACACACTCTTGACTCTTGTTGATTGCCTAGATTAGTCCCTGCAGTTTTCTTGGCAAGGTTTTTGGAAGTTGTTTGCCATTGACGGCTTTATAGACCTAAGAGAGCAACTGGCCCATGATCATCGAACTGGCTTCATGACTAAGGCAGGACTAGAATTTGTGGTCTCCTTATTTCTAACTTGGTGCTTCAGCCACTGCACCAAAAGAGACTTGGTGGAGCAGTGGGCTAATGCCTCCTTAAGTAACACCAGCTGCCTGCAATTAGTGCAGGTTCACATCCCACCAGGCTCAAGGTTGACTCAGCCTTCCATCCTTCCGAGGTAGGTAAAATGAGGACCCAGATTGTTGGGGGCAATAAGCTGACTTTGTAATAATGCCGCTTGGGGGGGGGGGCAAAAGCCCTAATAAGCAGGCATATATATAGAATGAAGGCTATTGCTAAGCACATTGATTTGTGCTTTAAATTGTAAGCCGCCCTGAGTCTTCAGAGAAGGGCGGGATATAAATGGGATTTAAAAAATAATAATTAAAAAAATGACTCTACTGTTGCTTGGCTCTTTATTTATCTTTCTGAGAACTTCTGGTGCAACTTTTCTAGAATTCCAGTGATACATGATATGTATTTCTTCAGAAAAGGATGAGGTCAAAAGAACACTAGCTGAACTACGTGGGTCCTGACAGCCATTTTCCATTTCAAAACCAAACAATGATGACCCAACTTTTTGCATCACCTCCTGTCTTAGAAATTTGGAGTCATGTTTTTTCCCAGTTTATCGCCCACTACATTTTACCATCACAGATTATGACCTAAGCTATACAAACTGAAAGTATGAAAAAACATAACACTGAGTTGTATAAATACCACCCACATAAAATTTTGAACCAATTCTTCTATTAAAATATAGAAGTAAATATTCCAGTAAATAGCTGTTTCCACTGCTTGTATAGCCAATTAGGTGTCTTAGTATGTTATCATTCAGTTACTGGATATGATCCTTATTTTTCATTTTCCTATTTCAGGAAAGTGAAATTGAATGAGTGTTTATGTGCTGTCCACATATCTTCTGCCAAAATTATTTAAAATTCCTTCATACAATCTATCACTAATACCCTGAGGCTATGAATGACTTAATTCAATATTCAGCTAAGAAAACTGTTTAGCTCAAGTTATTTACAATGCTACACTGTTTGTTTTTAAGCTGGAAAATGCATTGTAAATGTATTCACTCATCTGTGAATCTAAAAAAGAATATAACAAATATTCATACACACACACAACAAAAATACATATGACAAAAACATACAATATATTTATATATTTTTGTCATGACACCTTTATCCCCTGGAAATCCTATATATACCATTTCATTCACAAAGGATGATTCAGTATATATCGTTCCTTTCTGGAGGGATGGAAATCCAACAGGCAACCGGCATTCATTCCAAACTCAGAATAAGTCTAACACCACAAATACCTCAGATATAATGCTTTTTAGGTGCTTTAATATACAGGTGTATGATTGTTATTTATCAAATATAAAAGTAATTGCAAGGAATCCCATATAGGTATATTTAGATACAAGTTCACTAGAATTTTCTCTCAGAAAAGAGACCATTTTTATTTTATTTTATCTTATTTATATCTCACCTTTATTAGTTTTACAAATAACTCAACATAGCAAACATATAAAACACACCTTCCTCTTCCTCTTTCCCCACAACAACAAATCTGTGAGGTGGATTGGGCTTAGAGAGAATGACTGGCCCAAGGTCACTCACTTAGCTTTCATGCAATGGAGGCTTCACAGAGGGAGATACAACCTGGAAATAAGGATAAATTTCCTAACAGTTAGGATGATTAATCAGTGGAACAGCTTGTCTCCTGGAGTTGTGGGTGCTTCATCCCTGGAGGTTTTCAAGAAAAGATTATTCAACCATTTGTCTGGGATGGTATAAGGCAGGGGTAGGCAACCCTGGCTCTTTTATGAGTCAGCTATGCTGGCTCAGGAATTCTGGGAGTTGAAGTCCGTGAGTCATAAAAGAGCCAAGATTGCCTACCCCTGGTATAAGGACTCCTGCTTTGGGCAAAGGGTTGGACTAAAACACTCCCAAAGTCCCTCCTAGCCCTAAGAGTCTATGATTCTATAGCCCAACCAGTAGACTATAGACTGAGGACATGTTTTGAAGACATATCAGGGTTTGGAAAGGAATGTAGATATTGGAATTCTTCTGGACTAGGAAGAATTTTGCATCCAAGTTGTTGAAATGACATCTCAGTCATATTCAATGAAAGATGCTAGGGTATTGAATGAAGACATTCCTCTCTGAGTTCTTTGCTTCAAGGGACAAAAACGATCACAGAGAAGATGCAGCTGAGTGACAAACAGTATGCTTGACCTAATCAAGATACTATTTTTAGTTTTGAAATCTCTACATGGGGTTTGAAGAATTCCTAGCTGAAATCTGGAAAATTGTTCATTCAGTAAACCAGGGGTGTCAAACTGCCAGCCCGCGGGCTGGGCATGTCACAATGAAACCGCACCCACCCCATTGCCCGCAATGGGGAAAAAGCTCCAATACGATGCGCAATGTCACATGATGTCGCAAGTTTGACATGTCTGCAGTAAACCATTCCTGAGTTAGGGGTAGACCAAATAAATCTCATTTGATAGATGATTGAGACCAATATAATAAAGTATTTCAATGAATATGATCACTTCATTGCAAAGCAGAAAGAGTAAACTGTTGTTCCTTTTTTATTTATTTTTTTTAATTGGTTAGAGAAACAAACAACTTTACTGGATTAGAAGATACCAAGAGTAACAGGTGATAGATATTACTGGATAACATTTTTAGAAAACTGGCCTTGAAAACCGCCAAAACTTTCAAGGCAAGTATTCATAGAAAAGTATCCCACTTTTTGAAAAAGGACATCCTTCAATATCTCTTGCTGTTAGAACAATTTATTCTAAGTATCTTCTAAGAAATCCCAAAAATGCTCTTGAAATGAAGCTTTCCCAAGTAAAGTCCAGAATCCCACTACATTGGTGCTTTTCGGCATACAAGTTATGACCATCCCTACCTTTTAAGTATGTTGATTTAAAATATCAAAGATTATAACATGTGTATTTTTGTAGATATAACCCTTCAGCTGACATTAATTTCACTTCTTTCAATAGAGGAGAGTCTTGTGGACATATTTATTTATGCAACTTAGAAGCCATTATCACCATACAGTTATGCCTGTGGACATTTTCAGTTGCTCATTTGCAACTGAATAAGAAAGGGTGTGATTATTTTCAAACATTAAGATAGAGGCCCAAAGATTTGGGTTTTTGACACAAAGATATATTTTGGCCCACCAATATTTCATCAGATAAAATTCAGAGCTTGCAGAAAAACTGCTCTTCAATACATTTGGAGAAGCATTGTAGCTCAGTGGTAGAGCAAATCTTTTGGCTTTTTCACTATCAGTTAAAACAGAATGGGATGTTCAACTTCAAATGTCAGAACTGTCCTTTGAGTTGTGCTGGAGATGGTATTGTTGTGATTCAGGGTCAGCCTGTGGGTTCGGCAGTTGGGTCGGACGACTCAGAGGAGGAGGAGGGGGGTGTTGAAGAGCTTGCTGAGGGGATTGGACAGCTTGATGAGAGCCCCCAGCAAGGCCCCTCTCATCTGGTCACGATGCAGACCCAGCTGTGTGAGCCTGACAGCGTGGATGAAGATGACCCACAGCTGGCCCTGTTCAAGGACGCCCGACGCAGGAGGCAGTCAGTCAGGAGTAAACAGAGGAAGGCAATGGGGCACCTCGGAAGGAGGCACAGAGAGGCCACGCCCTGAACTGTATTTAAGGGGAATGTGTGGAAGGGCTGGTTTGCTGAAGGCAACCGCTTGGATTGTTCCTGCTTCTTAGCTCATGTTTTATGGTTGGTGTCTTGTCTTACTCTGTTTTATGTGAATAAATTTGGCAGGCGTAATTCCAGCCTCTTGCCATTTCTAAAGGGGTTGTCCCTGCCTTTTCTGCAGGGCCGGTAGCAGGCTGGTACAGAACAGGTATTCCTAAAAGGAAAGCAAGGCCAAAACCAAATAATATATGGGGCCTGAAAAAAAAATAAATTCCTGTCACTGCACGTTTTTTTAGTTCATCCGAAAAGCTCAATTCTAATTGTACATTTCCTTCTGTTCTGCACCTGTGTTGGTAACCTATCTGGTAACCATAGTGAATGTCATGTGGTCTAGCTATGTTATGAGTTAGTTTTGCTGTGTGCGCAAGCGTAAAAAGTTTTTCTAGTTTTTGTCTTTACTTTTCTTTTCTTACTGTCTGATGAGAGAGGATGTAGTCGGTTAGCTTTCTTTGTTTATATATATTTTTCTTTTGTGATTAAAGGTTTTTAATAGAATATGCATCGGGCTTTATTTCCTTCACCCACACGTGTTATGCATCATCTGAAGCACGGTCCATCGCCCTCTGATAGGAAGAATTATTCCTTGACAATTCCAATGTATCTAATTTACACAAAAATTAAATTAATAAAATGCAGTTATTCATTCATTCCTCTTATATTTAATAAACTCTGATTAAAATTGAAAAGCAATGTTTGGAAAAGTTCTGAGGATGGTTGCCATATTTTCAGCTGGTGTAAAAACCCGTCACATAATGAATTTTTGTGTTGTACAAGGTTCCTATCACAGAAGAGGTGGAAAAATTCCCACAGTGAAGCATTACCAACTCTAATAAATAAGTCTGAAAAATAACCTGTTTTGATCCAAGTTTACTTCCTGAAATGAAATATTTTCAGTTCCGTAGAAGTCACATACAGATTTTGATGCAGCGATGGCCTAAAGTCACCTAATAAATTTCCATGCCTAAGTTTGATCTTGAATCAGGTTTCCATAGCCCTAATCTAACAGCCACAATATCTCATTTCTTCTTTTTTTCTTCATGATCTAGATAAAACAAATCTCAGTTCACCTGTGCTTTTCTCAGTTTTATGGTAAAATAGCTAATGATGAGAGTTATTTCATTAATCTTAAAAAAATACCAATTCTTCCTTCCACAGATATATTTGTTACCACTGAATCTGTTTCCAACCCATATAGGGAAAATGAGGGGCAATGAAAACATACCCAGTCAGAAAAGTGAGGAAAAGCTTGGGGATTCTCAACTGTCTGTGATTGCTAGTACTGGCTAGTAAGTACTGAGCCAAAAGATGCTACGATAGATCTGAGGAGAATCGGGAGATACATTTGAAATTGATGGATAAATCAATGACATCATCCAATGTCATCACACAGATAAGGTCCAGTCCAAACCCTTTGAAGTTTCTCTTGTTCAAAATGGTCAATGGGAATCTTTGATGAGCACCATTTTCTAAACACCTTATGCAACCTAGGAAGATGTTCCACATAGTTTTGATGGCTCACCGTTTAGAGTGATGCAAAGCTGCACATTCCTGATTCTAGTGCTGGTTGTTTTTGACAAATGGCTTGCATATGGTCACTTGATACAAGTGAAACATTGCAAGCTTGGGTGTTTTGATAAATTGAAATGCCACATACAAATGTTTTAAATAAAAAGCATAAACATACAAATGGGCTCTTTGTTTCAATGTAATCTCGTTGTAGCTCTGTTTCATGTCCTTTATGGTTGAACGCTAACTGTTTGAGAAACCAGTCATGTAATTCCTGGGTCCTCTTAACTATAGAAAATACAACTGTAACATTTGACATCCATAATGAGATTTGTCAGGTATTTACTTTGCAATCTCACTGGCATTCCAGCAACTGACCAAAAATTAGTCCTGTTAGACAACACATTATCCACCCTGAGCCCTTGGGGTAGGATGGGATATTAATCTCTATATGTGTAAACAATTGTTTGCTTTAGTAGGTTTTCACTTGTATATGCTTTCTGGAAAATATAGAAATTTTCAAAAGCAGCAAGCAAAGGTGGGGTGGCTACTTGCTATGTGCTTTGGGATGGAGCCATTTATCTCCCTTTAGACTCCATGACATTAATTTGTTCCACTGGGTTGACTTGACTGATGAGTTCCCCATGTTGCACAAACCAGTTTACCATCTTTCAAAGTGTTAAAATTGTTTATAGAACACATCTGCTGTCCTTATCATGTAATCATGGAGCATTGTGTTTATAAACCACTACACATAGATGGGTTATAAAACTGCTCAAAACTCAGAAGAGCATGAAATTTCTAATAAGATCTTTTTTAAAAAAATGCACATTTAGTGAAGCTTTCCCTTTTGAATATCTATACCTAACTAATACAAAAAGATCTATAATTTCATCAAACTACTAATTTCAAATCAAAACCAAAACTCCAGATTGGAGGAGCAGGTGATGATTCTTAAATAAATAGGCAATAACAGATACAAATGTTCTCCCAATGCACAAACCTTGAGGAAGTTCCTTTGGAATTAATGCCTGCTATTTCAAAGGCATCTCAGCATAGGCTTATAATAATAGCTGGAAAGGTCTGCCTGGGTGGAAGATTTGGGCTTGTGAAGCTTAATATATCTTTAAAACTACTTGATGTTCTCCAACTCATTATAAGACAGCAAGCCCTCACACACTGCTGAACATCTTTACCAATTTGCTACCTTCTATTGGCAGCTCTTTCATGACCTCTCTGCAGTCTGCTCCCCACCTGTTTCCCAATCTGCCAAGCAATATGTAGAAATATTAACTTCCCATCTCCTTAGAATGAGAGGCATTCTCTGGCTCATTGTCTGGCCATCATTTTAGAATCCCTTAAGAACACTACTCACAGATTTATCATTACCCTAGACCAGTATAAGACAGCTTGGAAATAGGCTAGCTAGCCCCAACATGATTCTCTTGGTTCTGTATATCCAATGAAAAATTATCCATATCCTGAGGACAGCCAATCAGAAACTCTTTTTGAGATTCTGAAAACCAGAGTACTGTGGGGTTTTTCACCATAACTAACACACATTGTGACTGTTCTGTCTATTAAATCATTTGGGTGCATTTAAGATATGCAACTACTATATCAGTCTAGATGCAGTTCTCTACTTTGAACATTCTAGATCCTATTCAACACAACCTGGCTTTTCTTTGGCTGGACGCAATAATGTGTGAAACTAATTCAGTCTTCAGCATCATTCCATATGTCACAAGACTCCTCAACAATGCACTGGCAGCTATGACTAAAGAGTGCTAAGTTCATTGTGCAAAGTTCATTGTGCAAATTCCCAACACATGGAAGAGACTTCTGATTACTATGTTCACAGCCCTACAGGCAAAAAAATGGCCTGTCAAACTCAACTACTCACATTTCAGCCTGGAAACACTAGCAACAAACATAGTTTGATTAAGAAGGAAGTATCAGAATCTTTCTTACCAATAGAGATCAACACCCAGATAAGCAAAGATTAACACTAAGATTAGCATTAGACCAGCAACTGAGAAGCAAACAAAACTCAATCAAGGAACTACCAAACAAGCTAACAGTAAATAGCCCAACCAAAGAACCATCAAGACCACCAAGATGTTATCTAGTTTGAGGAATGAAACATCTGCAGGAATACAACCAAGTTCAGAGAGTACCATGGACCTCTGATTCTTTTTTATTCAGAAGAGAAGAGTTGATGAGAACTTTTATCACTGCTAGCATTATTGGATATTATTGCCTAGCCAGATGAGTGAATTGCTGAACTGCAAGAGAAACATTTATGGAAGAAATTTCTACCTCCATCCACTCATCATTACCATCAGAATAGGACTATCAGATCTGGTCTTCAAACCATTCAGGATGACCATAAGATAATAGCAAAAAGATTAGAAAACTCATGGTTGCCATTTACTAGTTACCTGGATCTTGCAACCCAGATTTAGTACCTTACACAAACCTGGGAAAGTAAGGGAAAGAATGTTAGATATAAACAGTGAACAAATAGGAAAGGAGTTCATGAATAGCTTTCTTTATAAACAGCAACTGAGACCAGATTGCAAAAAAGCCTATTAAAAAAAGATTCAAACCCTTCAAAGAGACCCCACTTTAATCAAGCACTGAGAAATGAAGGCTGCAAAGTCCTGTTGCAATTTCCAAGATTCTGAACTTCATCGATAATCCTTGCCTTAAAAACCTTCACAATCTGTGTCATTCTTGTTTCTTTGATCATATCTTACTGTTAGGGACCTGACAACATCTTCCTAGACAAGAGGAAGTACTAAGTCTATGCGTTTCTTTCAACCTTTATTTGAACAATTGGGCTTTTCAAACAATAATAATCCTCGGTTATTATGGCAACTTTAGTAACGTCAGTTGTGGCTTGTACCTTGACTTACATCCTGGTCTGTCCTCTGGCCTGAATTATGGGCTGAAATATCCTGTTCAGTCAAGGCTGCCACCCATTCCCAGTCCTGGGAATTACAAAGCTTAAAACCATGTTTTTGCTTTTCCCATTAAAAATTTATTAGCTATGTTTCCATCTCATTTTATATCAAAATGGTCACTGTGGCTTGGAAACTAGGGTTGGTGATCATCTTTTTAATACTAATGTTCTTTCCAAAGGAGTCCAGAGGAATGTACAAAAAAGTTTCCTTTAAACAACATTTTCAATGAAAAACAATTAGATATAATCTTCTATCATAAAAAGACAATAAAAGCTGTAAGAATGCAACAATTAAAACAAAGTTCATTTTTAAAAGCCAGTTTGGTTTGGAGCAGTTTTTAGCCTATGTATATTTGGAACAACCAACATGGCTTTCGGTCAAGATAATGTGAGAACTAGCAAGGAGGAATGATCCATAAGTGGGCAGGTTACAATTTATAAAGCAAAATAAGATAAAGGAAAATAAGGACTTTGTGCATAATCTGCCATTTTCTCACTCCAATTAATTTGGCTTTTCAGCTTCTAAAAATAACTAGTTACATATTTAGAATCTTTTTATTGCAGGACAATGATCTGAAATAGGAATGGATTTATCCCACATGGCTATAAAGGATGAAAATCACACAAACTGGGAACCTCACTCACCATAGCTAATGGGTTATGCACATTTTGAGGGGAAAAAATCCAGAAGAAATTATTTGGACCTTGTATGAGCTCAACACTACACATTAAAAGAGCCCCAATTATGCAGGGTTTCATATAAGGCTGAAGAAGAGTTATCACAATTGTAAGGAATCCATTCATTAAAAAGAATATGACTTAAACAGTATTATTTTTGTCAGGGTCTCCCTGAAGCATGTATAACCCTAATAGAATTCTGCAAATTCCTTTATAGCAGTGTTTTTCAAACACATCTCAAAGTTGCCAAGTTTGAAAACATTGCTTTATAGAACGGTTCACCAGTGTTTCAACTGAACATACATTTCTATTTCATGGCTTTTTTACTATCTAATGTGCCTTTCTTTCTGCACATATTCTCTCTGCAAATGGTTCAGTCATTCTGAAATGAGAATATAAAGGGTTTAGTATTAGCTTTTAACCATTTTTGTCTCTGTTACATCTCTTCTTTGACCATTCCCACCCTATTATTTGTCTCCATTTGTTCATAGTTTTCATTCAAGGATCTTTGGCCTTTCTTGTCTGCCTTTAGTACATCCTTCTTGTTGTCCAATGCTTTAGTCTTTGGCTGTCATGATAGCCTGTTCAGAAAACCTTTTGGATTATTTTCATTTTTGACATCTTAGCATATTTTCCCCTTCAGTTTTTACTGTCTCTTATCTCTTTCCATTGTTCCTCAGATTTTCTTTTACATAAATTAAGTATACTGAATTTGTTCCTTATATTACTGTACATTGATCTCTTAGAATCTCTCAGGTTATCTGAAATCTCTTGCCAGTCACATCTATCTGACCCAATAGAGCAGGGAGGCAAGGAATGTTGCAGGTCCCATCCACTAAGGAGATACATCTGGCAGGACCCAGGAGAAGGGCCTTCCCTGTGGTGGCTCCCTCTCTCTGCAACATCATCCCCCCCAGAGATTAGACTGGCCCCCACTCTAACACTCTTTCAGAAGGCACTGAAGACCTGGTTCTGCCAGTGGGCCTGGGAACCCAGAGTGGGATGGAACCCATTAAATGGCTAATTTGAATGTGTGTTGTCACTGGGGTGGGGTGGGGTGTCTTATTTTATTATTTTTCTTGTTATTTTTTATTCTTTTATATGGTGTTTTATATCTGTGAAAGCCGCCTCAAGTCACCATGGGCAAGTAGGCAGCTATATACATTTTCTAAACAAATAAATAAAAAATCTCATATTCTGTCCACATGAATACCTTCATACCAGGTGAAACCTTGCTGGATTACCTCCTCTCTTTAATTGTCTAAATTTAACTCGTATATTTAACACCAGAAACTCATGGTCTGTTCCACATATGTACATGTAAGTGACCTGGCTGACTGGATTGCACTTCTCAATCTTCTGTTTCCTATTATGTATTCAATTTAATTTCAGTGATGTGCATCCAGTGATGCCCATGTATACAGCCTGCACTTATTTTTCTTCAGAAGTATGTTGACAATAGAAGAAGAGTTCATTGGCAAAACTTTATTAAGCTATCTCCTACATTTTTTACCTTTATCCAGTCCAATCTTCCTGCAGTTCCAGGTTCCTACTCACCTGTTAGTAGCACATCATCATATCATGATACCCATATAAAGATCTCTTATAATTTACCATTGAATTCCTAGATATCTTCCCTTATTGTCTATGCAGTACATCCATATACTTTATAAAATTTATTTTCTTTGGATATTTACTAGCACAGTACACAAGATTCTCTCATTTTGGAGATTACAGCAATGTCCTCTTGAGTATCACTGCCACTCTATGTCTTTGTATCATCAATATAATTTATCATGTAAGGATCATCCAGAGTCCACTGGAGTTGGGAAACCAAAATAAATTTAAATAAATACATTTGATTTTAATTACCCTTTTCTATTGAGATAAGTCATTCCTAAAAAATACCTAATTTTTTTGTATCCTTCATTTCCACTTTCTCAGGTCTCAGTTTTCCTTAGTTGATGCTGTTCATGTCCTTATAGTCAGATCATATAAACATCTCCAGAATGGAGGCACGGTGGCTAAGAGCTGGTTCCAGACCTAGCACTGCATGGCAGGGTGAGCCTCAGCTTCTGCCTGCTTAACATTTTAAAAACATATTGTGCTCGCTTCAGCAGCACATATACTAAAATTGGAACGATACAGAGAAGATTAGATTAACATTTTAAAAACATATTCTATGCAAGTAGATAGATAGGTACCATTTCACTGGAGAGACGAGCTGGCGCTCTGTGCAGGCAGTTGGATTCCTGACACCTCTGAACCTTCCCAGTTGCAGTGCCAATTTGTGAGGCAGCTCCGGGAAGGGAGGGGCCCTTGGGTGATGCTGCAGGAAGAGCTGCTCATCTTTTTCTCTGGTGTGAAACCAGCTCACCCTCCTGTGGCACACTTTGGGAAGCATGCGTTTCCTATAACAAGGCCTTATACCTTGGCAAGCCAAACTACTACTCTGAAATAACACTGTGCTCTCCTGGCTACTGTAACAATGCCAGATGCTAGTAATTTCCAGAACAATTTGTGAAGCTTTAGTGTCCTTTCCCAGCAACCAAAGGATACCTTTCACTCTGGGGTTCTCATCACCTAGCACCCAAACATGTCTACATATTCCACTCATGTCCATACATTTTCCTAGCAACTGTGCAGTAATTTACCATTCATTTCTTCTAAACGATTTGGTGTTCCTTCTAAATCAGTTAGCTTCCCATCTGACTTCATTATGTAGATTATTCATAAATTCACCCCTTCATTTTGACCTTACCAGGAGTTCCCACTCCCACCAGAGTCCCTGCCAGAACCACTAGAACTACTGAGCTCACCCATCGTCAGCAACAGTAATCTTCTTAGGAATCTTGGGGATCATATCCTTGGAGGAGAATCTAGTGGGAATGGTTTATCTGTTCCTTAAACAGCTGATTCCCATCCTGTATTATAAACTTTGTCATTAGAGCATGGGGATTGCTGCTGTTTGAGAAGAATTATGTCCATAGTTCCCTTGGGCCCGTGGAACTGATTTCATAGTTCTTTGGAGTCTAGCCAGTGTTAATGAATAAAAACAAAATCTTGTCCAATAAAGCAATTGTTAAAGCCTCCATAATAGAATGAGCCAAATTTTCATTGCTAAGCAGCTGCCAGGCAATGTTTCTTTCTTCCGGATTGAATTACACTTGGGATTCATAAACAGAATATGTGTCCCCGAGGATGCAAGAAGAACAAAAAAAAAATGTTGATGTTTTCCTTTCCTTATAGAAGCCAAATATTGTTTGGCCTAAATTTTTCAAAGTTTGGATGGACCAAAAGGGGCAAAAATTAAACTGCTCTAATATCTCTTACACATTTCTAAGCTAAGATCAAATGTAATTGACAGTGTGTGTTTGTGTCCATGCAGTGCTTCCAAAAAGTAGCAAAGTTGCAAAGTTGAGTATTGGATAGGCTGAGTCAAAGATTAGCTATAAAGGGCTGATAAAGGAAAATATTTGTAGCTCAGGGTTGAAATGAGGGGTCCTTCATTCTCTCTGAGGTTGGTTGTTTTCTTTCAGACATTTCATTACCCAAACTAGGTAACATCATCAAGGCTAGTAGGGAGTAGGGTTTGCTCTCAGTTTATATTCTAATAGTTTGCCCTGCCAGTATTGGTGGGGGTGGTCTTGGGGGTTCTTTGTTTGGGCTATTTACTGTTAGCTTAGAGAAGTAAACAATATCCCAAACTGCCAAACAGGCTAGCAGTAAACAGCTAAATGCAATTTAGAAATTTGTCCATGCTGTGGAAGGTTAATATTTTTTCTCATTTTATCCAAAATATAGGGAGTGAGACATCTCATTCTACCTTCAAGCAAAGACTTAGTGACTCTGCATAAAGATGGCCCAGTATTAAAACTGATTAAGAATGGGTGTAGATTCCTCTGCTACCATATTAAAGGAGTGTGCAACTTCCTATTTGTTGCACCTATGTTACTACTTCTATTACTGGAACTTGAACCCAGATGTAATTTTTTGCATCAAGGGATGTTAGAAAAGTCAAGACGACATTCATTGCCATGCAATCAAAACTATGCCCTTTTTTTTAACCTAAAGGAGGAGGGCTTTCATCATGCACTCATGAACATCATCTTGACTTTTTTTACCTTCCCCCCCCCACAGCCCACCAAGGATGCCCCTGCTTCACATTATCAGGGTGCTTGCTTTCTTCCAATTGCAATCAGATGGCAACTAAAATGCCCATGCCTCCATTATTTGTGTACTTTTAAATGGCTCATTCAAGTTAGGTTTTTAAACAGTGTTTCTTGCCCTTCCACTGAGAGTCCTCAACAATTGAGACCAGAATTTCAAGGCAGTAAGCAAGAAAGTAATTAAGTGAATTGTATCCAACTTTATGATCTTTTTTGCCATGGTTATTAAGCAAATCATTACAATTGTAAATCACATCTGTCTCCCCGTTGAATTTGCTTGTTGGAAGCTGGCTGGGAAGGTCCCAAATGGCAATTGCATGACTCCAGGATACTGCAACCATCATAGATACATGCTGGTTACCAAGCAACTGAATTTTGATCATGTGACCTTAGGGATGCTGTAACAGCTGTAATTGTGAGGAATGGTTATAAGTCACTGTTGTAACTTCAGTCACTAAATGAATTGTTCTAAGTCGAGGACTCCCTGTATATCAACAGCTATGCTTATGCCCTTTTAGTCTTTCTCAGTTGAAACCAGCTGGCCTTTTAAAAGAGCAGAATAGAAAAGTACTTTGTATGGCTTCTGCTAACCATATATCCTTGCTAAATTTGGAATAATAATACTAGCCTGAATCCCCAGTGCTGCAACATGTGGGCACAGAATAAGTCATAAGGAAGGAACATCATAAATACAAGTCTCCAACTCCCTCCCCTCAAAACCTAGACAATTATAAATAGCCACCCCTCCCTGAATTATCTCAGCACAGTGCAGGAAAAAGAATTGTGCTGTATATTCCAAGAAATCTTTCACTCCAATGACATGCCTTACATCACTCGCCAAAAGGTCGGTCAGCTAGCATTTGAGTGAGCTACCAATAAAACCTGGGTGGTCTTTGTAAAACTTCAGGCCAAGGTTTTGGGCCTTCTAGGCACTGGATTTAGCCCTTGGGGAGATGGGCCTGCAAAACCCCTGAAGAACCCAATCTAAGTCCCACAGTGGAATTTTCTCCAAAAGTGCCTGAGGAGGAAAAAATGCCAAGGCTAGCCATCCATGTGTGGAAACTGGGAGACCACTGAAGTGTGCAAAATACATTTTGCTTCCAGCATGCAGTTGGAGAAGCAGACTTGTGCCAAAGGAAGGCAGAGGGAGGGACCCAGGTCAATGGAATTCTTTTTAGACTCATGCCACAGCAAACCAGGGATAGGGAGGAACACATTGGCAAGAGGGGTTTTTTAGGAAAAGAAATTGTCAAGACTTCACAGTGCTTTGGATGCTAATCTGCTGTGGCTTACTTACCTAAGACAACACATGTTCTGAGTACTCAGACTGAGAGAACCCTATATGAGGACTTTATTTTATATATATAGTGTATCTACATACAAACACCCGCGAAAACCTCAGAAAATACACATACATATATATATATATGGATACACACACACACACACACATATATATGTATATATATGTTAAATGTTGTTAAGCATTCAGAATACACTTGCTTGGTCCCAGACATGGGACAAATCTTATTTCCTGTTTCAGCCTAGCCCAAGGCCATCTACAGGCAGTAGCCACAGCAGTGGAAGCTCATATTTGTGTAAATTTTTTTGCTTGCTAACAAAGAATAAAGGTAGACCGATATGATCATTTCAAACTTATTTGTTCTCATCAGTCAGCCATACCCTTCTGAGATTTGAACCTGGGCCGACTGTGTCTTAAGCAGACTGCTTTCTGAGGTTTTCACGGGTGCTTGTATGTAGATCTTTGGTCATTCAGGTTTTTTTCCATGTAGAATTGGAGGTATCAGGGCAACGTTTTGACGAAATCTCATCCGTCATCCTCAGGCTAGTGGCTTCAGCTTCGTTCTTCTGGGAGAAGTGTGTGGTAGTGGCTGTTTTTTCTTCTTTTTTAAACTGCCAGAGGGGGTGTGGTCTGTGGGTGGAGGTGTGCTCTGATTGGGTGGGGGGTTAGCTGTGTTCTGATTGGGTGGGAGTGTGTTTTGAATGGGGGCTGTGTTCTGATTGGGTGGGGATGTGTTTTGAGTGGATGGGCTGATCTCAGCTGCCAGCCTTAGACCTGAACTGGTGAGTTGTGCTGCTTTTGTTCGGCTCCGTGTTTGTGGTGGTGCCATGTTTTTATAGTGGGTGTCAGTTTGCTTATTGTGTGGTTTGGAGGGGTTTAAAGTGGCTGATGTTTCAGCTGTAGTTAGGTTTCTGTTTTGTGGTTATGTGTCGTTATCGTTGTGGGTTCGTGTGTGTGTGTGTGTGTGTGTGTGTGTGTGTGTGTGTGTGTGTAATATATATATATATAACATGGTGAACATCCCTATTAACTTAATTCTATATCAATGTATATTAAATCAAATGTAATCTTTGCCCTGATCCTGATTTCTAGCTGGTATATTGCTTCTCTTAATAACCAACTATGACATCCAGCCTGGAATAGTTTGTGCACCTCCTATATGAAACTAACCTAGTTGGTTCAGTTAACTCAGTAGAAGGCAGCTTGACATCTTCATGTAGCTCTCTCCTGGCAAACTAACTAGCAGAGCACTATGAAATAATTAGTGACACTTCTGAGCCGCATCTCATATGAATCCAAGGCCATAGTGCAAGATAGGCTTTTTGAAACTGGGGAGAGATCACTGACCCAGCCTACACTATCATATTTTTTTTTATTTTAATTTTAATTCCATTTATATCCCGCCCTTCTCCAAAGACTCAGGGCGGCTTACAAGCTTTTTCTATTCTGAGTGTGACCATCGTACTGCCAGTCCCCAGTTATTCATTCAGCATTGATGTGAGTGCTGGCATTCACAATTTTCACCAACAATAACCAGGACAAATGCCCAGGGGTATGCACTTCCAAAATTCACCAGGCAGAAAAGAGGCAATTTAGAAAGACTTATTTGGACCATTGTAAAATTTGCTCCTCATTTTCAAATTATTATAAGTAGTTGTCCATATAGTATTATCCCATTATATAATATTATATTTTAAAATATAACGCCTTGCCTAACTTAGTATCTGCTCCAACTTACACAGGTACAAATTAAAATAAAAAATTGAGACTGCAGAAAAGAGGAAAAACAACAAAATGAAATAATAAATAAAGTCAAATGCAATCACAGGACCTTAAAACATGATAGGGTAAAAAAAACCATCAATAAATGTACTTTTTTAAAAAAAATCAACTGGCTCATGACTTTCTTCACAATTGTCCTCTATGTTCAGGTGTTCAAAACCATTTCACATTTGTTAGTGTGTCTGTGCACAAATTTTTCAACACCCACAAATCATTCTGCCTGTAATGTACTTCTGAGAGGTGTAGCACTGAGACAGTAGGAATGCACCCCAATCCCAAGGAATGCTAAGACTGAATAATATTCCTTCCTTCATGCCAGAACTATAGTGATAAACTGATGTATATTGTCTGGACTTTTCATGGGAAAATCATGCTTTATTCTTGCTGCAAGACAACATTCAATATGGAAACCATTAGGCCAATTGAATTTGGAATTTAGAAATTGGAACGAGAAATAATAAATTGAATAGGCTATTTGACAATGAGATTAATACTTGAAACCCCAAAACAATTTGGATTTGCTTCCCTATAGTGCTCATATAACTAATGAAAACAGGCTTGGAACATCTCGTGGTGTCTATGACATCCTTTTGTTTTTCTAGCTCCAGTCTCATTTTATTGATTCCTGAGGAAAGAAGGAGGGTTGATTCTGTGCCCAAGTAGTTAACAAACATTGATGTGTCCTTTTGATTATTGATTCTAAAAGATGTATATGAACCAGATCATCAGGATGTCAGATCTTTAAAATATAAACATGGGAGCTATATATTTAGGCATGGAAGATACCCTTATAAGTTCTATTTGCCTACAATTTATTCAGAACACGAGACAGCAAGGAATAAACTTAAACAGCTTGACCAAAACTTGCTATTTGGTGACCGCAAATTCATTGTTAAATGCTACCTTATGAAAGAAATATCTCTGTATGAGGAGAAATAGTATACATAGTCAATAGGGTGACAAGATGACAGAAGTTATGTGAGAATGATGTTCCAAGATATATTCAACTTACAACCATAGTGTAACAACCATTCAGAGTTATGAAGGTGCTGGAAAAAAGTGATTTATGATCTATACTTGCACTTACAACCCTTGCAGTATTCCCCATAATCATGTGATGAAAATGCAACCGCTTGGCAAATGACCTGTATTTTACACTGAGTACAGGATCCCAGGATTATGTGATCACCTTCTGTAACCTTCTTGGGGGACTTCTGATAAACAAAGTCAGTGGAAGAGGCTGGATTCACTTAATGGCTGTGTAATTTGCTTAACCACAGGGGGGGAAAAAGTCATAAAATTGGATGCAGTTCACTTAATGACCACATAGCTTAGAAATGGATGTTCCAATCCCAGATGTGGTCATAAGTCAAAGACTACCTCGTGCTCCTTTGTGTTTTCAGAGCAAGAAGCAGCCCCTTCCTTAATCCAGAGGACAAGAACTTTTTGGTGCCCAAAGGCTGCATTGAACCATTTGGGTTTGCAGTGGGTTGCTGGTCAGTGACATTATATCATATATGTGACAGAGCAGGATTTGGGGGTCAAATGTGGAAAATTGCTTTGTTTTTATTGTGATGTCTATGGTGCTCCTGGAGCTTGACTAATTGCTTACAGATGTCTCATTGCCGCACTAGGTAACATCTTCAGTGCTATGTCTATTTCAGGGCACAGACTACAATTTTCATATGTTTTTTTATTCTTAAACTAGATTAGTAAATCAACAGCAGTTCTAAAGGCTGCACAAAGGAAAGTCAGATGCCCCAGAGTGCCAACCTCTACCTTGGTCCTTCATGATTGAATGTGATGTATTAACAATAGCACCTAAACTTCCTGCATTCATCCCATTGCATTCATCTCAGGAAGTTACATGACAAACCACATGGCTTTATGAAAACATTAATTGCTCCCTTCTTTTTCTGGTCATTTTTATTTGTGTTTGTTTGATAACATTGGTTGAACAATCAACATCTAGAATGGAAGAATAAGAGAGTTCAATAGTTTAAGAGAGCTCAATATTTGAACTTGAGAGGCCTAAGTAAAGTATTACTTGTCTAATATTGTATATGTGTGTTATTTATTTATCCTATATCACTCTTTATTATTTTTATAATGAATGTAAGGTGGTGAAGATATCAAATACTCCTCCAGCCCTGTGAAGTGACTTGGAGTGAAAAAGTGACTGGCCCTAAAGTGACTGGCCCAAGGTCACCCAACTGTCCTTCATGGCTAAGGCAGACTTAGAACTGATGCTTTAACCACTAGATCAGGGGTAGGCAACCTCGGCTCTTTTATGATCAGTCAGCTATGCTGGGAGTTGAATTCTGGGAGTTGAAGTCCATGAGTCATAAAAGAGCCGAGGTTGCCTACCCCTGCACTAGATCAAACTGTATAAATGGATTGTATACTCAAGTTTTAACTTGAGTCAACACTTAAAAATGTTGAATAATAGAATCTAATTGAGACTTCTGTTCTCCCTATCTCCAGGAATTATCACAGTACAAAGTAAGAACTGGAAACTATCTCCAATTTTCTGACCTCACAACACTGTTACAGAATCTACACTTTATAAACTACAACCTCAGCCCACCCCTATTACAGACTGAAATTCTGCTTTGGGAAATATTTTTCTACCTATGCGGCCAACTTAGAACCTTATTCATCAAAGACCTTTCTACTCAGTTGTGATCAAAGATGAAAAAGATGAATTTGTGATAGTATACATTTGGAATGCTTTGAAAAATAATCCAGCCCAATACTCTGCTTCAAATGAAGGACCACCCATTTTTGGTTGTAGAAACACATCATTTCAGAAAATTAATCAATAATGCAAAGAACTGACTGATACATACAGTCAGTTTCATACAGACTGGCAAGAAGCAAAAACCACCAGTGGGAGTTAAAAACATGCACAAGTAAATTTCCAGGCAGTCTTAGTGCACTGAGCCCTGGTAGTACAGTGGTAAGAATGCAGTATTGCAGGCTAATTCTCTCCGTAACCTGGAGTTCGATCTTGATGGAGCTCAAGATTGACTTAGCCTTCCATCCTTCCGAGGTTGGTAAAATTGTTGGGGGCAATATGCTGACATTTGTAAACTGCTCAGAGAGTGCTATAAAGCACAATGAAGCAGTATACTGTATAAGTCTAAATGCTAGTGCTATTGTTATGCCCATGAAGGCTTTGAAAAAAAAATTTCACAGCATTTCCAAATCTGAGCTGGGCTGACTAATAACCATGTGGTTAATTTAAAAGTTGCTTGACTTATTAAAACAGTTGCTTGGCTCATTAAAACAGATGCATTTTCAGCTTCCTGCATACCTAGAAAGACTTTATTGTTTTAATCAGTAGCACAGAGGTTTGCACTTATGCAACTTCCAAAGCTCTTCTACTGAATGTTTTCTGAGCATATCCCTACACTGTGTGCAGTTGGGGATCTGCATGCTTTATACTTTGCAGCCAATTTATTTCCTTATCAAGCCAACAATTTTTTAAAAAGGAATTTCAATGGATATTACAATGGAATCATAATACATCTATGGGTTAAAAAGAGAACCTGCAGTTAGTTAACTTTACTGTAGGTTGCCAGCTTTTAAACAGTTTCCCATAATTATTCCATATTTCCTTAAAATGCTCGTTATGTAGGAATCAGTGGTGATAATATTTATCTCACTGCCATAGAAAGTCTTTCAAGTTGCTATCAGAAGCACAAGAGCAGAAGAGCCATGGTTGGATCAGTTGACAATTCTCTTTTGGCTGGATCATGCCCTCTGGAAGGTGTGTGGCTCACCAAGGGGTGTTAAAATCTCACATATTTGAAAAGTATAATCAGATTTACGATAGTATGCTATGGTTTTTCTTGTCCTTCATACAATGATACAAGCAAAATAACTTTCAAAGCACACAAACAGCAACCCACAGAGATTAACTTAAAAGATGCAGGGCAAAATTCCCAAAATTTTCTTTGTATGTGAATCTTTTTTGCACTATCACCCAATTAGTAAAATATCGGCCAATTAATTTTTATATCAAATGTTTATTAATCCATCAGTTTTACTTACTCTGAAAGGGAATAATATGGTGGGCATGTATGCACGTACATATGTAATCCAGCAATGAACTCTTTATGCAGTTGTATATGAAAAAAACAATCTTCTGAAGAGGAGGCATACTTTATTTTAAATCAGTCAAAATCAGTTTTCTCATCTGAAGTCCTATTCACCCCAGGCTATCAAATAATCTGGATCCTGTAATGTCACTTTATCCAAGAAGAAACATATCATAAACAATGGCTATGTAGTAATAATATATCAATTACAGTTTATTTAAAGGACTTTAAATATACTGTGTTATTACTGTATAACCATTGTTTAGGGCTTTAAAAGAGTGGTAATATTGTTGGCAATACAACTATAAATGTAAAATAATGAGTGAGCGAACTGGGACTTATCAAGAAATATATCAAAACAATAGTGAAAGCCAACAGTGTAAACAATCCTTCTCTACAACTAAGCAAACCAAGGAAAGATCCAAATTATTAGAGAGCAGACACAAAATTGTACTGAATTGTATCATATTTTGTTTCTTAAATCCAACTCTCTCTGAAGCTGGTTCAGGAAAATCTTTAGTAAGATGCCCAATTCCTTTGCCTCACACACCCAAATAGTTTTTATGTCATCTTTCCTCTTTTTGTACCCAGGTGGATTACTTCACTATGGATTACAGCACAATGGTATGCATGTTGCTGGTTGACAAACCATGTTTTCAGTGATGTTATTCAGTAGACAACTTCTCAGAAGAAGCATTCACTTTCACAGCTGACATAAGAGGATATCTCTTGATAATTACTGAAGAATGCATGCAAAAGTAATATTTTAATTATTGAACAATTTCTCCTCACCTAAGGCTGTGATCCTACGTACCAGCTTTCCTCAACATGTTGCTCTAAGGGTGGGAATTCTGAACTTGTAGGTCCTCTGCATCTTGTTTGTGCATATAAACAAGAAACACTACAGTGTGCGCACTGGGAGTGTGTCCAATTGAACTTTATGAAGTTTATCTCCAAGCAGACCGTTATAATGTTACACTGGAAAACTGCCATATGAGAAACATACAGCTTATGGGTATGGTGAATTAGTTGCACAATTCTTTAAATTGTGGGTTTTTCTTTTCATTTCTTTTTTTTTCTTTAGTATTCTCACTTTGGAATGACCTCCTTTGGCCTATTCTTTCTTACAGTATGAAAGGCCAGACACCAATTATCTCTGTTGTCTGTTTATTTATTTTAAACTAACTTTTTGTTATGTTTCTCCTACACTTTCCATTTTGTAATCAAGTTTGTAGCTTCACCCATTGTTGTCATTTAATGTGACAACTGGTCCATCCTGAGAAAAAAATGGTTGTTTAATTTTGTTTTACTGAAACATGGTGAAGATTATGAAGCCAAAAATCTGACACAACCTTACAAAAGCTAATATTCTCGTCCAAGTACACTAGGAAGATTTAAAGAATGATGATTGTCACCATCATAATAAAACAAAAGAAGTCCAGCAAAACATATTTTCTGGAAATAACGTAAAATGGCATTCAGGCAGACAGAGAGATTGGCTGTGTTCACACAGCTTAGCCACTTACTGGGTATTACTGCAATAATACAGTAATGTAAAAATACCATTTTCATTTTATGCCGTATCCATTCAATCTATTTATTAGAATCGTTATCAGCTTTAAAAAATCCTGTGTCTGATAGCTCTAACTAGAAGCGAGATATGCTCAACCATTTATCAAGGGAAACTCTTGTAACGTGGAGGACCTATTTTTGAAAATTTATTGTTTCAAGGTCACTTATTTGGGAATGCATCAGGATTTTATGGGAATTGTCACAAACAATAGTAAGAATATTAATTTATTATACTTACAATATACAATATGCTGTCTGACTCCCAGTGACTTCTGGATACAAACTTGGGGACCTTCAGGTGAAGCCTCAGAATCTTGATATAGATATTTGAAAGATATGGCACCATTGCTGTAAAGATCCTGTCTCATATTTCTACTTGGATTCAACTAAGAATATTTTTTATGTCTGGGATTAGTATTTTCTCATAAACTTTAATTCCTTAAATTCATTTCATGCTCATAAAGAAGAATGATTATCTAACCAAATGCCCATATTGATTATGTAATTACAAATAACAGAAAGCTACAGACTTTGGACTTCTTCACATTTAAGAAGTGTTGGCACCCAAATACCTGGCTTCTCTGTTCGTCTGGTTTAAAAATTGCTCATTTCTAATCACAGCAGCGTCCAACTCATCCCTTGGGGTGCCGTAAGGACAGAAAGCAGAAAATAGGGCAGAACGCCTTTTCCTCTGTTAACTAAGCCAAAAACAAGGAGTTAAAAAATTGAGAAAAATTTATCATGGGAGGTGGGTCAATTTTTGCCCAAAGTGTGCTTTAGGACTTAAAATTTTTAAATTAATTGTGCAGCTTCCCTTCTATCATGGAATTTTACCAGGATCTAAACAAGAATACCATAAATTTTCTGACTCCAGATTTATTTTTATTCCCTGTAGGATAATTGTCGTAAATGGCATTTGCTTCACTTCTTGAGATTAGCTTCCTATTGTAATTATGTTTTATTCTCTCTCTTCTATTCCAGTTTTCTGTTACAAAAATATAAATGAAGGAAATTTTGGCTGGCCTGGTTTCTGCCTATCTGTGTGAGAGTGTCAACAAGCTTTAATAACTTGCTTCCTTAACATTTTTCTCTTCTACTTAATAATTACTTAATGAAGGAATTCTGCCCTTCCTTCCTTCCTCCCTCCCTCCCTTCCTTCCTTCCTTCCTTTCTTATTTTGCAATTTTCAAATAAAATAAAAATATTATCAGAAAATTCACACTCAATTCTAAAAGGAGACATGCAGCATCTGAAACACAAGTGCCAGAGCCAATCAACAAAGCAAGAGAAATACATCTGACCAGCTTTCATTGAATCAGTTGGGATTACAAAACTGCATAGATTTTTCCATTAAATCTGGTTGTGAAATTGATTTGGTTTGAAACTGGTGGGATGCGAACCTGCAATTAGTGCAGGTTCGCATCCCACCAGGCTCAAGGTTGACTCAGCCTTCCATCCTTCCGAGGTAGGTAAAATGAGGACCCAGATTGTTGGGGGCAATTAAGCTGACTTTGTAATAATGCCGCTTGGGGTGTGTGTGAAAGCCCTAATAAGCAGGCATATACATAGAATGAAGGCTACTGCTAAGCTTGTAAGCCGCCCTGAGTCTTCGGAGAAGGGCGGGATATAAATGGAATTAAAATAAAAAATAAATAAATAAATCTCAGAGGAAATTAGTGAAATGTACAGCATAACCTTGTTTGTAAACATTTAGAAGATTAATTCTAGCTTGTAATCAGGCACTTAAAAATCATTTAGCACAATGGAAATGATGGTGTAGTCATTTTAATATTTTTTAAAAATTGTCTGAATTTGTGAAGCACAAAAGGTTCTGTCTAGCTAAATTTGAACAACATGATTGGTGATCAAGTAGACAGGAGTTTCAAAATGTCAGGAGATAAAAAGAATAAAAGTCTGAACTTCAGCAAATCACTGCAGTTTAAACAGTTTGAAGTATATTTGATAATAAGTGTATTTCAAAATGTCAGAAGAATTAGGAGGGTCATCATGAAGAGTAAGGCAAAAGGTAGTGGATACTATTGACGTTTTAGCCCTTTTATGGATGAAACGCAAGATGCATAGAAAAGCTAGAATGGAGTGTGGATAATCCATTGATCTTCAATTTGTGGTTTATTTTAGCAATGCTTCACCCTGAGTATCATTAGTATAGATGGGCCATCTTTACGCAGCTGTCAATCTAATTTTATGTGAAAAAAATCCTTCAATAACTGATTAGTTCAGGTGTTTTGCAAGAATGTATTCTGCCTCTCCACCAGAGTCCAGTGGGCAGAGAACAAGAGGAAGAGGGAGGGAAAGAGATAAATGATAGTGCCAGATTTGGCACTAGCTACCACTGGAATTCAACCACAGACAGATCCTATCCGATCAAATGCAGACCTCAGAATTAAAACTTTTTCATCCCTGAAAGCATTCTTATAATTTATATTTATGTAAGATATTCCCATATATATCTAAAATGAATAAACAGATAAAGAGAAGCATTAGATTATTTTCCCCAACCCACCAGAATATGTATCTGTGGAGATTATCAGTCATCCAGGTCATAGTTGCCCCAAAAGCACATTTTCAAAAGACAACTTTCTTTGTTTTTGCTTGGAGGCATTTTGTTTCTCATCCAAGAAGATTCTTCAGTTCTGAATGAGAACTGAAGAATCTTCTTGGTTAAGAAGTGAAACGTCTTGAAGCAAAAACAAAGAAAGTTTAGCTGCCTTTTGAAAAAACACCATTGGGATCACAAAGATATAGTAAGCCATGTGGAGAAAGGATATATATCAGGAATGCATGGCTACCTGGGAAGGGAAGGTGTCAAAATCTGCACCATGATGGGCAGTAAAAATCGCACTGCCAAAATTCAATAACAAATCAGCAAAAAAGGACAGTTCAATTTTTTTACTATTTTGGGTATAAAATAGAAAAAATAAAGCATGTTCAGACTTCACTCTATCTAAATTAGGGAGGGGGATAAACCATTGGACATAATTCATTCAACAATTGACTTTCACGTCTGCATGAAATTATGGTGCCATTTTTCATGCCCCCTGGAGCTCTTGGATCATAGAAATAAGAAAATCTATCGCATTGTGACTGCAAAAATCAGTGATCATCAGATAGCAACAAACTGGTACCAAAAAACTGTAACTCATTGATGCCATCTATAATCATCTGGATTTTTCAAACCAGAACTAAACTCCCTGTAATAATAGCAAAAATAACTCCCAAAAACCAAAAACCTAGTGTATACTTGGTCTCCATGAGTGGTTGTGTGTGTATGTATACAGTTCTCCATGCAAACAATTCCTGCACACAAGGAGAACTATTCCCAGTCTCCTTTATCATGCAGATTTGCTCTGTTTTCAACTGCAACTCCAGTGAAGCATAGCAGCCATATGAAACAATAAGATAATGCACAACACTTGCTCATGTGGCTTACTACGTTGATTTTAAGGTTTTTAATGTGTACCTCTCCTTTCAACCAACAATATACTTACCTGAGAATCAGGCATTACATTAGCCATTACTCAAATGCTAGAGCAAGAAGTGGCCAAAACACAATTAAGTGACAATTAAACACACACACATTTCATAGAATTCCTAAAATCTTTCACATTGTTCAATCTGAGACAAATGCAAAATGCATGTTTAATAAGTGTGTATATTTCAAGCAATCTTTCACAGATACTTTTCTCCAAAATATGTTCATGCTGTGTACGTACATTGAGAAAGAAGGAAGAAAGAGAGTTGGAAAGTGAACCAGAGTTTAATAAATGAGCAAAAGATGTCATCTTAAACCCTGGGATAATTAAAAGTGGAGACGCTATGTTATTGAGAGTTGGAGAGAAGGAGAATTTATGATTTTACACTTTGCTATAAAATGCTTGATGACAGTACTAATCTTTCTAATGTAACTTTTGCTTGAAGAGAATAACTTTATTTATCTAAGTGAAAACAGTTTATACAGAGTCAGAGCTCTAGCATTTTCCATTTTTACGATCTCAGTGAAATATAAAGTTATCATAGCCTCCACCAAGCCATAACACAATACTCAGGCAGTTCCCAAAGCAAATTTTCCCCCTCCCCGAGCCCTGCCCCACAAGCACCAAATTCTGACTCCCCATAATATTGTGATATAAACAATGAGAATTCCAGTTTTAGCCTCAAATAGATCTAACTGGATTTTAACAAATTAAAAGAATTTTCTACACACACACACACACACACACACACACAAAAGAAAACCTAGAATAATCCTCACTAGCCCCAAAACACTTTAAGTACACCCCTAGCTACCAAAAGATTGTTGGCATCCTGTCCTTCTTAGAATGATTATTTCCACAAGAGAATTGTGAGTTTTGCAACTGTTCTTGTAACTTATAACCACTAGAGTTTTACAGCCCTTTGGAGGCATCAGGGAAGAGCTGCTCCAGAACATAGGTAAAGGTAAAAGTAAAGGTTCCCCCGCACATGCGTGCTAGTCATTTCCAACTCTAGGGGCCGGTGCTCATCTCCGTTTCAAAGCCAAAGAGCCAGCGCTTGTCCGAGGACATCTCCATGGTCATGTGGCCAGCATGACTAGACGCCAAAGGCGCACGGAACGCTGTTACCTTCCCACCGTAGTGGTCCCTATTTTTCTACTTGCATTTTTACATGCTTTCGAACTGCTAAGTTGGCAGAAGCTGGGATGAGTAACAGGCACTCACTGTGTTATGCGGCACTTGGGATTTGACCTGCCAAACTGCCGACCTTCTGATCAACAAGCTCAGCGTCCTAACCCACTGAGCCACCGCATCCCAGAACATAAGGGACGTGCATATAAACTGCTAGAGGTGCCTGGAAATAAATGGGAGAAAGTCGCTGCTTCAGGGGGCTGCCTTGCAACCTTGGAAAAGACAAAGATCTCAGAAGTTGCAAACAATGATATCTGAATGTCCTTGTGTGCTCTGAGACACCTCGTTCCCTTTGAAACCAGTACTATAGAGATTTCTCCTGCCCCCATATTCCCAACATATGTGCACTTGCGCACACACACCCTGGATGTCCTGTTCAAAAAGTGAAGGCCTGCAAAGGTTATGCATACTAGGCAGCTGGAGGACAGAAACACTTCCTTTCTCCCCTAAAACTCTTTATCTCATGTCATGTGCAAGCTGAATATCTGCTAAGTTTTACTGGTCAGCAGAAGGAGTGAAAGCTAGCCAAGGAAACAAGAAAGACTTTAAGAATGATCTCTTAAAAGCAGTATTAAATCAGGGATGCAAACTACAAAAGACTTTAAGGAAAAAGTAGCCAAATAGAAGCAATGGGTGGATACGGGACAAAACAAGAGGCAATGCAAAATATTGCCAAGGCAGGAATTAAGGACAGGAGTAAAAAGCTGAGTCCAAAATTCAAACTGGAAATGCTTCAAACAAAATTTGTAAGTGACTACAAGGAGACATCGGGTGACCTGTTGCATAACATGGATCTGAAACCTCTATAGTGGTTTCAACCAATCAAATTAGAGCTCACTCTGGGTCAAACATGCATTTTGCTAACACAATCTTTGAGCTTCACCATTACAACCACCCTTTGGGATTTTTATTTGTCTTACAGCATATATTGGTACCGAATGTTATTGCAACTTGTTATTGTGAATGGCTTGATGCCAAAAGAATCAGATTTACAACTGTTTCCTCAGTAACAAAGCTACATATCTCCTCCACGAATGGGGATCCAGACGAGCAACATCAAACTTCATCTGCCGTGGATGAAAGAAGGTCATTGGGGGGAGGGGATTTAATTGCAAAACCATGCATCTATTTCATATGGAGAACTTAATCTGAATGCAGGATTTTGAAGATTTCCACAGCTGATTCCCAAGTACTGAATTGGCTGTAATACTCTCTGCCTTTTTTTCATTTAACTTGTTTACTTCACTGTCAGCAACCCAAAAGCAAAATATCCAGGAATTGCACCATAGTAAGTAAAACAATAAAAAAAGTGTGTCTTCGCCATGTGACTCATTGTTAACTGATTACAAAACTCCAAGTTTGTAAATGGTTGGTGGCCCTAAGCTGTGAGAATGGAATGGGGACATTTTCTTACAGAGCTAAAATCCAGGGCAATGAATCTCTCACTGAATGTATTTCTTTGGCTTTTGAGAAAGGGCATTCATTTTGTGTATGACGGGAATTACGTAATTTATATCCATTTTCTGTTTGAATTCCTTCTGTATTGTGAGTGTGTAGCCTGTGGTTTGTAGATGGGTAAATTAAAGAAAAGGAAGATGAGTAATTGAATTTAGAAAGTGCATACCACTGGAGCAACAGAGAACTTATTTACAAAGTTAAGTAATACAAATTATACCCAAACCTCACAATGTCTCACTTCAATGCAAACAACCCACAGAAATGTTACCAACCATCGTGTCAATCAGATGAAAGTAAACATATGCACACAGACACACATGTAAAATGAGGAAATAAAAGCTTAAAATGAAATAAATCAAACCAGCATTATCCAAGTAAAGGTAAGTCCTAACAGGATTTGAACTGAACTGCACTAAGACTGGAACGACCTGCCTCCAGAAGCTGTGAATGCTCCAACACTGGAAGTTTTTAAGAAGAGACTGGACAGCCATTTTTCTGAAATGGTATAGGGTTTCCTGCCTGAGTAGGGGGTTGGACTAGATCAGAGGTCCCCAACCTTTTGAGCACCAAGGACCAGTTCCGTAGAGAGAGGTTTTTCCATGTACGGGATAGTGCATGGTTTTGTGTGCTCCCTGCATCCCATGGATGGGGCTTTGTTTGTTTGTGCGGCCTGGTTGCTGGCATGCTGTGGCCCGTTATCAGTCCACGGACCAGGGCTTGGGGACCCCTGGACTAGATGATATCCAAGGTCCCTTAAAACATTATTATTATTAATATTGTTGTTGTTATTGTTGTTATTAGACTGAAGAGTTGAATTTTAGTCTATGCATATTCATGAAAAGAGACAAAACTGAAAGAGAAGTCTGTTGATGTTCTTAGGACTAGGGGAGACATGATAGCAGTGTTCCAATAATTAAGGGGCTCCTACGAAGACAAGGAGGTCAAACTATTTTCCAAAGCACCAAAAGGCAAAAACAAGAAACAATGGGTGGAAACTAACCAAGGAGACAAGCAAACTAGAACTAAGGAAAAATTTCTTAATGGTGAGAACAATCAACCCATGGAACAACTTGCCTTTAAGAAGTTGTGGATGTTTCATCACTGGAAGCTTTCAAAAAGAGACTAGACAATCATTTATCTGAAATAGTATAGGGTCTCCTACTCCAGCAGTGGGTTGGACTACAAGACCTCCAAGTTCCCTTCCAACTATATTATTCTATGTGCTATGTGCTAGATACACATCTCAGAGATAAACAGCTCTATTGTCCCTCACAAGATTTCCCCCAACTCCTGTTATAATAATAATAAAATAAAGTTGGAAGGTACCTTGGAGGTCATCTAGTTCAACCCCCTGCTCAGGCAGGAAACCCTATACCATTTCAGACAAATGGCTGTCCAGTCTCTTGTTAAAAACCTCCAGTGTTGGAGCATTCACCACTTCTAGAGGCAGGTTGTTCCACTAGTTAAGTGTTCTAACTGTCAGGAAGTTTTTCCTTAGTTCTAGGTTGCTTCTCTCTTTGATTAGTTTCCATCCATTGCTTCTTGTCCTGCCTTCGGGCTCTTTGGAAAATAACTTGACTCCCTCTTCTTTGTGGCAGCCCCTGAGATATTGGAACACTGCTATCATGTCACCCCTCACCCTTCTCTTCGTTAAACTACACATACCCAATTCCAGCAACCGTTCCTTATATGTTTTAGCTTCCATTCCCCTGATCATCTTTGTTGCTCTTCTCTGCACTCTTTCTAGAGTGTCAACATATTTTTTACATCGTGATGACCAAAACTGGATGCAGTATTCCAAATGTGGCCTTACCAAGGCATTGTAAAGTGGCTTTAACACTTCACGTGATCTTGATTCGATCCCTCTGTTAATGCAGCCTAGCACTGTGTTGGCTTTTTTGGCAGCTGCAGCACATTGCTGGCTCGTATTTAAGTGACTGTCCACTAGGACTCCAAGACCCCTCTCACAGTTACTACTACTGAGCAAGGTACCCCCTATACTATACCTGTACATTTGGTTGTTCTTGCCTAAATGTAGAACCTTACTTTTTTCACCATTGAATTTCATTTTGTTAGATAGCGCCCAGTGTTCAAGTCTGTCCAGATCCTCCTGTATCTTAAGCCTGTCTTCTGGAGTGTTGACTATTCCTGCCAGCTTGGTGTCGTCTGTAAATTTGATGAGTTCCCCATCTATCCCCTCATCCAAATTGTTGATGAAGATGTTGAAGAGCACTGGGCCCAGAACAGAGCCCTGGGGCACCCCACTACACACTTCCCTCCTTGTAGATGCGGTTCCATTGAGGACCACACGCTGAGTACGCCCTGTCAGCCAGCTACGAATCCATCTGGTGGTGATGCTGTCTAACCCACATTTTTCTGTCTTATCAAGTAGTAGGTTGTGATCTATTTTATCAAATGCCTTACTGAAGTCCAAGTAAATTATATCTACAGCATTCCTCTGATCCACTAATTTTGTCACTTGGTCAAAGAATGCAATAAGATTTGTCTGGCATGATCTGTTTTTAACAAACCCATGTTGGCTTTTAGTAATGACTTTATTTGCCTCTAGGTGTTCGCTGATTCGTTGTTTGATTATCTTTTCCAGAATTTTCCCAGGTATTGAGATCAGGCTGATAGGTCTATAATTTCCTGATCCATTTTTTTTTCCTTTTTTGAAGATCAGCTCTTTTACATCAGCTCTTTTCCAGTCCTCTGGTATTTCCCCAGTGCTCCAGGATCTTTGAAAAATATAATTCAGTGGTTCTGAGCTCACATCTGCCAGTTCCTTGAGAACCTTGGGGTGTAATCCATCTGGTCCTGGTGATTTGAACTCATCTAGGCTGGACAGGTGCTCACTTACCATTTTCTTGTGTTTCTATTCTGTTTTTATGGCACTATTTTTGATAGGTTGGTCTGGTTTTTTTCCTTTTCTGTAAAGACAGATAAAAAATGAGTTAAATAGTTCTGCTTTCTCCCTGTTGCTTGTCACCTTCTTGCCACTTTCACCCACTAATGGACCAATCATTTCTTTCACTTTTTTCTTGTTTTTTTACATGTTGAAAGAAGCTTTTTTTGTTATTTTTGACTTTGGTCGCAAGCCTTAGTTCATTTTGAGCCTTAGCTTTTCTCACTTCATCTTTGCAGGCTTGGGCTATTTGCTGATATTCTGACTTAGTTATGTGCCCCTCTTTCCACTTTCTATACTTGTCCTTTTAATCTTTCAATTTATCAGAGAGTTCTTTACGCAGCCATGCTGGTTTCTTTTTTGAGAGCTGTTATTTTTCCTCTTTGTTGGTATTGTGCTAAACTAGGCTTTTATTATCTCATTTTTCAAAATTTCCCAAGCTGCTTGAGTTGTTTTCCCCTTGAGGATTCTCATCCATGGAATCCTTCCCAAGCCCTCTCTAGGTTTATTGAAATTAGCTCTCTTAAAGTCCAAGACTCTAGTTTGACTGTGTTCTGTTGCTTGTGCTTCCATAATGTTGAATTCCAAAATTGCATGATCACTTCCTCCTGAGGTTCATGTGGCTTCAACACCTTCTATCATTTCTTCCCTGTTAGTGAGAATTAGATCCAAAATGGCTAATCCCCTAGTTCCCTTTTCTACTTTTTGGGAGACAAAGTTGTCTGCTAGATTTGTCAGGAATCTGTTTGATCTTCTACTTGGTGCAGAGTTTGTCTCCCAGTTGATGTCAGGATAGTTAAAGTCCCCCATTACTGTTGTGATGTGCTTCCTACATACCTTAGTTAGCTGACTAGCAAAAAGTTCATCTATTTCCTCTGTTTGGTTGGGTGGCCTATAATATACACCTATGGCAATATCATTTTTCCCCTTTTATATTGACCCAAATGTTCAACCAGTAATGTTAGTTTAAATTACAAATTTAAGTAGGTTTATTTAGTGAATGGTATATCATACATGTATTCATGTATGATACAATTTAAACAGGTTTAGCTGTTTTACACTGACCCAGTAAGTCTTATTTGGAGTCTGGAATCTAGAAATAACTTGACATGGATAGAATGGGTGGCAAAACATTCTTCTCAGAGAAGAATGTCAGCTATTTAAATAAAATAGCTGTATTTAAATAAAAATACAAAAGTGAGAGGTTGGAGAGACATTATGTTTAATAGATATTTGGGGCTGATTCTGGAGTTGGGAAAGAAACGGGAGTATCTCAGACATTAATAATTATGAGCAGATGGATATTCTAAGTCAGCTTTATCTAGAAAACTATGGTTAGCCATTTGCTCTTTTTCTGGGAAAAAGGTTCAAATTGCTTTCAGACACATGCCCCTTTAATGAATTCATTAACAAATGAATGTTAAGGACTTGATAAGGACTACAATGAGTATTTGCCCAGTGTTCAAGCACACAGTAAGAGGGCGATACTTTGCACTGCTGCAAATAAATGAATGCAAGTAAAATATTTAAATGTAAAGATAGCTTTCCTGTTCATCACAGTCACTCACAGATGCTAGTCCAACATGATTTCTTCATGTTGCAGTCATGAGGTCTATTGCAGACGGGATTTTTGGTTTTAGGCAATGAGGATCACTGCAGAAGTAGCAGCATTGTGCAAAGTTGTGATGCATGGCACAATTTTGATGATCACTAGATAATATGGTTGGCTCATCTTGGCTTCCAGTTCCTGCTATCCTAGTATAGCAACCAAAGATCAAGATTAATAAAGGGTCACAAGATACTCTGGGACCTAGTGAGCATTTTGGTCCAACACTTAGAAAGAAGATAGGAAATTACTTAATGATTGGAAGGACAACCTCTGATTGGCTCAGTGGGTTTCTGCAACTACTATAGATTTAAAAAGCCTATCGATAAATAGAATAACTTGCTTTGCCTGTCCTTCATTTTTATTGAAATATGAGAAGGATGGGTGCCTGGAAGTTCCCTATGACATAATATAAACCGGCATTTTACAATCTTAGCCATTTAAAGAGGTGTGGACTTCAATTCCCAGAATACCCTGAGTCACTAGATAATATGGCTGGCTGGGGTGTTCTGGGAATTGAAGTCCACCTCTCTTAAAATTGCAGGTGTGGTTTGTTCATTTATGTCAGTGATATAAACACTGACAGACAAACAAACAAACCACACCTATGATATGCAAGTAGCAAAGGCTTATACATTTAAGTTTTTCTTTTACCCAGAGGCATTTTTAAATCTGGAAAAATTAATCAAAAACAGACTGTGAGAAGATATCAAGCAGGAAAACTGCTCAAAGTGTGGGTCGGAATCCCTCTACTGCACTAGGAAGTCTGTATTACCTCAAGAGTTGGGAAACTGGGCTGGGGAGGAAGAGTTGGATCTGTTCAAGTTGTCATAGACATGTGGCTCTACCACTCCTATATCCACAGCCCATTTGTCTGTGACCTCCATTTGGACTCGGTCTGCACAAGTAATCCAAAGCAAGACAATGAACCTTATCCAAGAAAACAATAAAATTGCTTTAATTTGTGGGTTCAGGGAGGGCTGTCAGTGATTGATGTCTGTTGTCCAAGAGTTCTCCAGTGTTGCTCACAATTGCTGCCTGATTCAAAGCAAGCCCAGGAGAATATTGTCATTGCAAATCAGGGAGAACGCTTGGCAACTTAACATTTGTAAGCCTTTGGGTTCTAATTTGATTGATCCTAATAATGGCAAAACTCAGGGGGGGGGAGGTGTTCTTGTTTTAATTTTGCAGATGATGCTCTTTGCTTTTCCATGAACCAAGAAAGTTTTTCATGACTGAAAATATGTCACAATCAGCCATTCAGGATGCATTACTAACCTCCATAGAAAGACGTAGATGTTTTATCGGTTTTATCATTTTAACAAGAGACGGGTTTTCAGGTTCAATATTCTTCACTGAGAACAGTTTAAGTAATACAATACAATAAAACTGAGGTTGACTCACTTTAACCTAGACAGCAAGCAAAATTATTATCTGAACTTGTTTATATCAATGCTATGTATGTTTATGTGTAGCTATCCAGCTGGTCCAATGAATCTGTGGGCACAGCTCTTGGCACAGTTGGCACTGAAAATGATAGAATTAGTCCCAATTTTTCTGTATGGCTGAGTATCAGGGAGTGGCTCAGTTTCTCCTTGTTCCTCACAACTGGATATAATTCGAGGCAAGAGTACCACAACACTCGTCTTTATTCTTCTTCCCACACCGATTTAAAATTACAAACCTCCTGGTTCTAATTTTTTGGATGTTCACCCTTTCTTTCCTGCTCATTTTTTGGAGCACCTACCTAGAAAAAAGTTCTGGATAACTCAGTATGCACATCTTTCGGAGTTAATTTGATTGGCCCTCGAGAGAACATCCAGCTAATATTTTAGAAGGATGTTGTTGTTTTCAGTTGCAAAAAAAAGTCAGAAAGATAGTTCTATTCTTTTAGCTGCTCCTGTTCTTAATTAGCATGTGGAATTGTTTTTAATCCTGTTTTTAATTTATTTGGTTATTTGTTGTAAACTGTGCTGAGGCAAAAAAATAAAGTATTCATTCTCCATGAGTGTAGATCTACAGTACCATTAAGAAATATGAGGACTGGAACTGAGTTGTAAATATTCAATGGACCCAGAAGAATAAAACAGAGAGTGAACAATAAAGGGTGGAGGAAACAATTTGTTAGAGTGACTCAAGAGGCTCAACAGGCTGTGTATGCTTCTGAAGCACAAATCTGAAAACCTACTCTGCCCATTAATGCAAATTTAACTAGGGAAGCAGCTAGGCTGTTGAGTTTAAAGTTATGACCAAAATTTCTTTTCTGACCAGTTCTCATTCTGTTGGGTGAAAGAGCCCTTGTGTCCTTTTTCCAGAGAAAAAAGAAACACGGCCAAATGATTGTTGAGGTAATGTGATGCATTTACAATTCTTTAAATAGTGAGAGAAGAAAGAATGTAAACAAATAGCAAGTATTCTATAGTTATAACAATAGTTTCTGCAGCATAGCTAGCTTCCACATGTCATTTTAACTCCAAGGGACCGCATTGGAAGTGGGGAGAGGTCTCTTTGATCAGGTCCTTTAAACTGGGAAATGTGGAAAGCCACCAAAGTATCAGAGGAATACAAAGATGCACATAGAAAACAACTCTAGTAGTAATACTCTTTATCAGCTCCAATGGAAAAAAAAGCTAGAAACATCATCAGGAAAAATGCAAAAGAAATTATTAACAGAATAACAGAATAACGAGTTGGAAGGGACCTTGGAAGTCTTCTAGTCCAACTACCTGCTCAAGCAGGAGAGCCTATAACATTCCAGACAAGTGGCTGTTCAGTCTCTTCTTAAAAGCCTCCAGTGATGGAGCACCCACAACTTCTGAAGGCAAAAGCTGTTCCACTGGTTAATTGTCTTGATTGTTAGGAAGTTTCTCCTTAATTCCAGGTTGCTTCTCTCCTTGATTATTTTCCATCCATTGTTTCTTTCTTGCCTTCTGCTTCTTTGGAAAATAGGTTGAACCTCTCTTCTGTGTGGCAGCCCCTCAAATATTGGAACATTGCTATCATCTCACCCCTAGTCCTTCTTCTCACTAGTTGTTGTGCATCTTATCAAAGGAGAAATCTGTTCTGAAAATGACTACATTTGAAAGGGCGTTCAGATCTGAGGAGTAGGAAGAGAAATAGTTCAGAAATTTGATTATTTAAGATACATACCCAGCAAACATAGAGGATGGTCCCATACTTCTCCAACATTGTGACACAAAGTGCATTGTATAATTTCTTTTTAGATTGTAATGCTTATTTCTGAATTCTCAACTGTACATGTAAATTGTCATAATGAAATTTGAGGCAAATCAATACCTTTTCTTTTTGATCACTTTATCAATGTCTACACATTCACTGAATCAGGGATCCAGCTTTCCCTATAACCTTTTAGAATTTATGCCTCCCAAGGTTTATCAGCAGTAGAGTAATAATATTGAATACCAAACCAAAACCACATGCGACGTTACATTTGCAGTTAATTATGTCTGTGGTTTATTTCTGCAAGAACCACATTTGTAACTTATTGGAAAACAACATAGTTTATTTGAAAATATGCATTAGATCACAAACAAGTGATTGTAGTACTACCAAAGTACAGGAATTTAGGGCTGTACTGGAAAAAGGCTTTACTCATAAACATTTAAAAAGTGAAACTCTTATAGATCTGCATAAGGAAGGAGTTGAAACATAATTAAAACTAAAGCATAAAACCATCATTCAGTATGTTCTGTAACAGCATTGTTCTCAATAAGCAAGGCAGAAGAAAAAACAGATATCTCTTTGCAAAAAGAAGATATTAAGCTTACATGTAATTCTCAATTTATGAGTGTAATGGAGCCCAGAATTTCCATTATAAGTAAAGGCATCCACGTGAGCCCATTTTTCACCATCCAAACAGAATTTGGCTGAGTGACTCTCACCATAGAATTTCCTCATGAAGAGAAGGGAGTGAGACAGCAGTGATACTGTCCTGATCCCCTTCTATGCATGCAGTGTTGATATAACCACTAAAGCTTCTTAGCAAGCTGATTTTGTGTCTTTTATATCTGTATGATAGTGGCTTATGCAGATATGAATTGCCTTCAGCCTTTTCTCAGCAGGTGCCTTCAGGTAAGGAATAAATGTGCTATACCTGCCCATGATTTCAACCTTATTTTGGTGACGACGAGGATGGAGAAAATTATGTAAGCCACTCATAGTTTCTGTTAATCTATTCCTTTTTCCACTCACTGTCCACCTCCCCTCACAATATTTAGGATGATTCTTCCCAACCCTATAATGGCTGGGAAGGGGGGGGAACAGTTCTTTATCCAGATTTATTAGAACAGGCCAGGATAAACAGCTTGAAGTTGTTAACTTCACTGTTGGAATACTGCAATTGACATTTAAATAGGAGTCATTCTATGGCCTCAGTAATGGCCTCAGTACCTTTCCAAATTTTGCAGACACCCTTTTCATTTTCTCAATTTGGACCTGGAAGTGTTGCATGAAATATGTACATTAACCTTGGCTTCCCTAGCCTGGGAATCCAAGGGGATCTTCTGTCTCTGATTAGACAGAAGTACATCTGGAAGTTCAGTTTACACTATGCAACCTACCCTCAGCTGTAATATCTTACTTGCTCATCTGGACCGTATAGTGTTAGTGTCAACAACAGCAATAAACAATACAAATGCAGTGAACATAAACATTTCAGAAACCCTAAGTACAACCATCATTCAGAGCTTTGCCCAAAAAATGACTAACATTTTCAACATTCTAGCCTCCCCAGTTTACTAAATAAAGGCCTCCAGAAAAAAGTAATAAAATGACAATGTCCAAAAAAGTGAATAATGAAAAGAATGCTGTGAAGAATAATTACATGGAATACAAAGCAGCAAGCCTCTTCAAAAATTGATTAAACATGGAGTGGAGAATTTGGACAATGACTTTCCTGGATAGCAACAAAGGTCCTCCAGTTTTCTTAGTGGAGAGAGGGAACTGCTATGGCCATCCAGAGCACGTCTTATTTATCAGCACTGATATTGTTGTATTTACTTTATACTTAAAATTCTTGCTAGTTGGCAGCAGAAGGCAAAGCAATAACGAGAAATGCTCTCCAGATCTTCTATTTCTGTTTCAGCATTTCTCAAACTTAGCCACTTTAAGACGTGTGGATTTCAACTCCCAGAATTTCCAGCATGCTGGTGGGGAAATGTGGGAGATGCTGCTGGTGAATTCTGGGAGTTGAATGCCACTTATCTTAAACTGGCTAAGTATGAGAAACACTTCTCTTTGCAGAGAAGCAATAGGGATGGCATTTTCCAATAGTCTCCACTGAGAAAGCAATGCTATTAATATTAATTTCTGCCAAGGAGAGGCAAGAATTGTTTTACATATGTTCTTCTGGAGGATACACCAATAAGCCAACCCTTTTAGACATGAAGAACAGTTTTAATGTCCTTCCCTACATGCCACTCTGCTAATATTAGAATCTGAACCAAAAAATGGGATTTGCTTTAATTTTTATCAAGTTTTGGGAAGGTTTGACTTTACCCTTTTTCCTGCTGTTATAAAAATGTGATTTGATGAGTCCCTTGCAGTGCCAATGGCAAAATTTTCAGGTATTAAAAAGGTTTTCCGTTGCTAGTTCAGGGCAGTATGTGCTGCCTTAAATTTATTTACCTTGAGTTCAGAACTAAATTGAAAACCAGTGCAGCAGATCAAAGATTAGTGTCATAAGATCTGCAAAATGCATGCCAGAGAATAATCTGGCCACCATCTTTTGTATAAGTTGTAGTTATTAAATAATTTTCAAGGGAAACCCCATGAAGAACATGTTGAAATAATCAAAGTGAGATATGATTCAGGAATGGATCGTTATGGGCAGATCATCCTTTTGCAGGAAGAGCGGCAAACATCCTGGCAATGTTTCAGGATTTTCATTGCCATTTTGGCATCACTTGAAAAGAGCAATGTATCATCAGGACAAAAATAATGCTCAACCTAAGAATTCCAAACAACCTCCTTTAACAGCTTCCTGTAGATTTTTAAAAGCATAGAAGAAGCAAAATAGATAAAGGCTGACGGGCTAAGTGTTAGTCTGTAGCAACTTTTTCTGTGAACATTCCACCTTAGATGGTTGGAACTTCCGCCAGGTAGTGTCTCCAAATATCATTTCAGTCAAGCATGTCAGGAGGGTACCAGAACTCAAGTAATCCATAAGGATGTGCAAAGCAAAAACACACTGGTGTGCAGAACATTTCTCTGCAGTGTGGTAAAGCAGTTGTAAATCTAAAAGTGTACAGAAAACAGGGGAAGTCTTTGAAACTGCAGCCTGAGGCCATTTGGAGGAGATGTCTCCTTTAGCATTTTGAGGAAGGTTCCTTCGCTTTACCTTTGACACTCTGCCTACCCAACCGAGAAGACTGCCCTGTTTCTTAAGAATGTTTTCTTCGTAAACAGTCATGTTTAACCAAAATAAGTTGATTTGTCTCTTTTGCGTTTGAAAAAAAATAACAGGAAATCAAAGTGTTGCAAGCAACCAGCCTAAAAGTTTAAGTGTCTACAGCAGGGATCCCTAACCCCAGGCTGCCTGAAGCGGCAGGCGCACATGTACAAACATACCCCTTGTGTAACCAGCAGGCAAGCACGTGCTCCAATCTTCTTCATCCACAACAGTAGCTTTCAATTAACATTTTGAGGGGCATGGCATTTCTTTCAGACACATATACAGTATGTATGCAAATATATCTACATAAACATATCTACATACCTATATAAATCAAGATAACAAGGAGCGTTAATATTACTTTATAACGTCTTGGAATACTGCATCCGGTTTTGGTCACCACAATGTAAAAAAGATGCTGAGACTCTAGAAAGAGTACAGAGAAGAGAAACAAAAATGAATAGAGGACTGGAGGCTAAAACATATAAAGAACAGTTGCTGGAATTGGGTATGACTAGTTTAATGAAGAGAAGGACGAAGGGGGACATGATGGCAGTGTTCCAAAATCTCAGGGTCTGCCACAAAGAGGGAGTCAAGCTATTCTCCAAAGCACCTGAAGGCAAGAGAAGAAGCAATGGATGGAAAGTAATCAAGGAGAGAAGTAACCTAGAACTAAGGAGAAATCCTGACAGTTAGAACAATTAATCAGTGGAACAACCTGCCTCCAGAATGCTCCAACACTGGAAATTTTTAAGAAAAGATTGTACAACCAATTGTCTGAAATGGTATAGGGTTTCCTGCCTGAGCAGGGGGTCAGACTAGAAGAACTCCAAGATCCCTTCCAACTTCTTCTTCTTCTTCTTCTTCTTCTTCTTCTTCTTCTTCTTCTTCTTCTTCTTCTTCTTCTTCTTCTTCTTCTTCTTATTATTATTATTATTATTATTATTATTATTATTATTATTATTATTATTATTATTATTATTATTATTATTATTATTATTATTATTCGCACAGTCAGCCAGATGTTCAGACTGCATTTGGCATTTTTGTCTACCTATCAAGTTTTTACCAAGGACCTGGGATAGGCAGATGTGGATGTTTGATGGTATGACAGATATCGTCGCAGGATGGAAGCTGTTCCTAGTAAGGCTGCCTTTTGCAATTGACTAATGGTGAATTTGTCAATGCCAATGGTGCTCCAGTAGTTTTGGGATTACAGCCAAGGTGCCTATGACTATTAGTACTACCCTTGCTTGCCTTTGCAACAGTCTTTCTATTTCTATTTGTAGGTCTTTGTATTTTGTAATGTTCTCCAGTTGTTTCCCATCTATTCTGCTGTCTCCGGGCACTGCCACATCCACTATCCAGACTTTTTTTTCTTTCTTATCGACAATTGTTAAGTCAAGGGTGTTATGTTGCAGGTGCTTGTCTGTTTGAATTCTGAAGTCCCAGAGCAGTTTAACTTTATCATTTTCTATGACTTTTTTCTATTTTATGATCCCACCAGTTCTTGCTTACAGGCAAATGATATTTCTTGCAGATCTTCCAATGCACCATTGTTACTACTTTGTCATGCCGCTGCTTGTAGTCAGTCTGTGCGATCTTCTTGCAGCAGCTTACCAGGTAGTCCACTGTTTCTTCAGCTTCTTTGCATACTGTAGGTGGCACGTACTGTCTGTTGCTGTCTTCTCAATTTTGACTTTGTATGCATTTGTCCTTAAGGTTTGGTCTTGTGCAGCCAGAATTAGTCCCTCGGTCTCTTTCTTCAATTTTCCTGCTCTTAGCCATTGCCAGGTCTTGTTATTATCTGCTTTCCCAGCTACTTTTTTAATGTACTGGCCATATAGTGCTTTGTCTTCCCATGCCTCTGTTCTGTTCTTCATTTGGTCTTTCTTGTAGGCCAGTTTGGTCTCTCTAGTAGTCAGTAAGCCTTCCTGATATACTAGTTTTAGTGCATCTTCATCATTGTCCTTCAGATAGTCTTCCAAAGCCATTTTTTCTTCTTCAACCATCTGATGTACTTGCAGCATTCCATGTCCACCTATTTGCCTTGGTAGATAGTGTCTGTCAACGTCATTATCTTCCTATCCATTGCTTTTAGTTCACTTGAGTCCAGTCCACTATTCCAGCTGTGTATCTAATGACTGTATTTGCCCAAGTGTTGATTGCCTTCACGGTATTTCCTCCATTGAGTTTGGACTTTAAGATCTTCTTCACTCTCTTGATGTATTCACCTATAATCTTTTTCTTGACTTCAGTGTGCTTGACGTTATCAGCTTGAAGGATAGCCAAGTATTTGTAGTAATCTTCCTTATCCAGACTTTTAATGTTATTTTTATGGGGCATCTTGATTCCTTCACTTTTCACTATTTTTCCTTGTTTGAGAGTAAGTGTGGCACATTTGTCCAAGCCAAACTCCATTGCAATATCTTAGCTATATATACGGACAGTGTTCAGCAGCGATTCTATTTCAGATGATGTTTTTCCATACAGCTTCAGATCATCCATGTAAAGGAGGTGGGATAGTCTGGAAAATGTTTTTGATGTTTGATTGCCATGTCCTGAGTTATTCAGTATTGTTGACAGAGGAAACAGTGCAATAACAAATAGTAGTGGTGATAATGAATCTCCTTGAAATATTCCTCTCTTGATATTAACCTCTCCCAGTCTTTCACCATTGACCTGCAACAGTGTCTTCCATTGTGCCATCGATCTTTGCACAAATTTTCTGATGTTTCTACTGACTCCTGTTATTTTTAGGCACTTGACTATCCAGTCATGTGGCAGAGAGTCAAGTACCTTTTTGTAGTCAATCCATGCCACATTCAGGTTGGTCTTCCTTTTCTTGCAGTTTTCCAAGATCATTTTGTCTATTATGAGTTGATCTTTTGTTCCTCTGCTATTGGGATGGTTTCTTTTCTGTTCGGGTGGAAAGAGATTGTTTTCAACTAGATGCTGTTGTACTGCATCAGCTACCACACCAGTTAGCAATTTGAAAGTTGTTGGTAAGCAGGTAATTGGTCTGTAGTTGCCTGGTGTTGCCCCTTTTGCTGGATTTTTCATTATTAGGTAGGTTTTCCCAGTTGTTAGCCACTTTTCAATTTGTCCTCCTTGTAGTATATTGGGAATGAGTGGGTATATAACAGTTAGATGTTTTAACCCAAACCCATGCAGTTCATCTTCACTTGGTGCTGACCAATTTTTGATCTTCCTTGCTTTTTTTCTACCATTTTTGTTGTTATTACTAGTTCTTTCATTTCAACTTCCGTTTTATTTGCATCCACCTCTTTTAACCAAGCTTGTGTTCCTTTGGGTTATCTCATATCTGCTTCCAGAACTGCACTGTTTCTTCCTTGTCAGGTACTGACTGATTCATTGCAGTTTCTCCATTGATGGATTGGTAGAAACATTTCTGATTGGATTGAAATTGGAGGTTCTGCCTATAATTTGCAATTCGAGCTTCGTATCTACTGATTTTCCTGGCTATAGCTGTTATTTGCTGCTTTATTATTTCCAGTGCTTCCTTGATCTTCCTTGTTTCTAAGTGGTATTTCTTGATTAGACATTCTTTGGTCTTCTTGTTCTTCAGCTTCTTTTCTTTCATCTGTTCTAGCTTGCTTGCATGTGAACTTAACTTGCTGATCTTATTTTCCAGTCTAACCTTCCAGTTTTGCAGTGCACTGTTTGTTTGTTTTTCTTCTTTGTTGATTTTGCATCCCAGGTATTCAGTTATAACTGCAGCTGTGCTGTACATTAGTTGGTTTGTTTCTTGCAGTGAATTGGTACTTATACTTGATATTGCAGTATTTGCATCTTTTAGTGCTTGTGCTAGCTGTTTCTTTGGAACAAGCTTCAATGCAGGCAGCCTTATTCTGTTGTTTCTGTGCTGTTCTAGATGCTCAGTTATTCTTTTTTTCAATTCTTTTATTTCTTTAGTTAGACGGTTTTGTTCTTCCTGAGGAAGAGGTGCCTGGTTTCCAAATGAGAACAGTTGTATATCTCTGCTGAATTCCTTCACTGCCAACTCCCCCTGACTTGCCTCTGTATTCTGAATTACTTCTGGTGAGGCTTTGATTTCTTTGCCCTGGGTAAACCTTTGGAGTTCGTCCAATTCTGTTTCTGTCAATACTTTATTTTGTATTATAAATCGGCATTGATCTGCTAGTCTCTGTTCTGTTATTTCTGATTCTGGATGTTGTTCTTTCCAGAACTGGTGCATTCATTTTAGATATCCTCTTCTTGTTGGACTTGATCTGTAATAATAGATCATTATTTCTCTGTTTTCAATCACTGTGAATTTGCAACGGGTAAACACCTTTTCTTCCAGTAGTTCTGCAGCTGCTGGCCCTGGTTGCTCAGCCAACAGTCCTGAGCCCTGTAACCCATTTTTCACCAGATATCCAGGAATTCCAACATCTGGCACGGACCTTGTTAACCCGGGTGACATCTGAGCCGGTATGGCATTCTGAAATTTACATCTCACCATAATTTTTATGGGAGAGACACTCTTTATCTGACTCCTCTGATGAGACCTGTCCAGTATGGTTGAACCTCTGGCATAGCTCTCATCTTCCTCAGAGTACAGAAGCCCCACAACCATGTCAAGGTAGTGCCTCACTGGGGGGTTGTTGTTGTTGTTGTTATTCACAAGAAAGGTAGAAATTTCCAGGACTCATTTCAGCTGAAGATTGAGTGGGCCCAATATTTTTCAAATCTCTGCTCCCCTTTATTGGGGTAAGACCATCTTAAATACACTCATCTTCTTTTGGGGTAAATACAGTTACTAATACACAGTTTTTATCATTTAAATTTCTTGAAATTTTTCTCCCAGCATTTTTGTTATGTTTGTTGCAATATTGCTCACTATGATGCTGATGATTTAATGAATTTATGAACTATCCTTTATCCAGACTGATTTCAAAGAACTGTAAAATAATAATCACACAATGTAATAAAACTAAACCCATACATCACATTTTGGTTACATAACAGAAGCATAAAACTATAGGACATAGTAAGGAAATAAAACCAAATTTTTATATGTTTTCATCAAGTGGGATCCATTCTATGACTGCCTTGGTCCACCTGCCATCAGTTCTTCTTGCTATGTGACCAGTCAGGTATAGTGGGAGGTTGTTCTTGAAAATTATGCTTAGCTTGCCGAATGCCTGCCAACCATATTTAACATGCTGTTCAATTTCCTTTATTGTGTTGCCTTCCATTGAGATCCGTTGGCCAAGTTCTGTGTAGTGGTCTACTACATATTAGTTCTTCTCCAAGTATAAACATTTTTATTTCTTTGTTGAATTTATTAAACATAACCTGGCTATTTTTCAGGTTTATTTTTAAACTAAATAAACTTTGTGCAACTCTTGTATGTGTCTTTATAGCTCTTCTGGATCTTGTGAGAAAAGAACATCATCTGCAAATCTTAAGTGATTTAAATAGCCGCCTTTGATTTTTATTCCATCTTTTGCCCAATCTAGTTTGCAAAATATTATATACAATACAAATATACAAATACAGATACTATGTACATAAATTAGGATAGTCAGAGTTCATCTTCATCTTCCAACTGCTTCTGAGGCCTTGGAAATTAAAATGATGGTGGCACGGTAGTGCCCTTCATAACAGCTTATGGGTCTCTTCAACCTATTGACATTAAAATGTGTTATTTAAAATGTGTTACATAAAATGTGTAGCAATAAATTAATAGTCCCAATTAATTTTTTTACTCCTAGTGTTTTCCCACAAGTGCAGAGTCTGCTTTTTTCAGATCAACCAAATTATGATCTGTTGTGATTATGACCGAAATTGACTGATTGGCTTGTTGCCTATCCCTGACATTGTCAGCTTTTATACCTAAGGCAAGACTAGAACTCATACTCTCCTGGCTTCTAGTCTGGTACCTTAACCATTAGGCCATACTTGCTCTCTCCTAGTCCTCAATGTATTATAATAATAATAATAATATTAAAGTTGGAAGGGACCTTGGAAGTTATCTAGTCCAACCACCTGCTCACAATACAAATATACAATACAAATATGACAACTGAAATTGAACAGTTGATTTATATATCCAGATATATCCAGATTTGTGACTTGATTAATGGGCATGAAAAAGAAAATAAATACTTATTGATAAGAAGCTTTAGAATAATGTATTTGGGGGAAAGCGATATCTTCTTCCTCTTGATACCAAAGTCATGACATGGTTATAAATTCATTTTACATCTGTGCTTTAATAAAATTTATATCATTTTTCTGCCAGAACAGTCAATCTAGTGCCCTGGGCCATGCTAGCTGACAATTCTGGGTATTGAAATCAAACACATAGGGAGACCCCCAAGTTGGAGAAGATAGTAAAAAACATTTTTTAAAAGTTTTTTTGTCTATGCTGCAGACAAAATGCATTTTCTAAAGCACTCTGCTTTTTATCACGTATTTGGAACTACAAAATGTAACTAAAGAAGAAAAGATATGTTTAACTAAATTTAAAGAAGAAAAAGATATTTGACAGCTCATCATACCTGACCTTCTCTGATGTCTTTAATATGTGACATCATGTAGGAAACAGAGCTGCATTTTAAAGAACAGTGGTGTGCTTTGGAACTGTGTGCTGCAGACTGAAAAAATATAGAAACTCTTTAAAATAAGTAATTAAAGATTATCAAGAAGTATGTGTCCCATTTTGCTGCCAGATCTGGTTGTGGGGATACCGGCCTGATTTATTTCTGATTTTCAAACATTTTCAAACATTATTCAGGAAACCTGGTGTTAAGTCGTGGGCTCTGGTGAGCAGGAATGAAGACACAAGGCTGAGTATAGAGAAACTCATTCTTTATTCTCTGTACTTGAGCTTGGGCCGCACCCAGGCACAATATATAGCCTAGCCCTACGGAAGCAGCCAATAGGACTGAACCCGCGCTTGCCGCCTGGGGCTGACCAATTGCAGGACCGGAGACGGCCTGTCTGGGTTGCTGTGGAGCCGTTAGCTCTCCAGCAACGCACGTGGTGTGGTACCACAAGCCCAATACATAACACCTGGCATTCAGCCTTAATATTAAACATGGGAGAAACAAATAAATAATATTTGAAGTTTATATCTAAACACGGTGTATTTTGTACTAGAAGTGAAAGAGTGTGTGTGTGTGTGTAATAAAGATGTGTAGTGTATAATTAAAGATGCATAGTGTTGTGAATGTATACATGTACATGCACACATATGTGTGTTTGTGTGTATGTTAATGATGTGTAATACAGAGAGGTGGGGAGAGAGGGAGAGATACAGTATGCCAAAATGGGGAGGATTATAGTACTAAATTGCTATTAAGGAGTAAAGAATGCCAAATCTAATAGAATCAGTACAAGGGTAGTGATAAGAAAAAAGAATGGTTATTTCTTTTCTTTGTTTAAGAAGCTTTCATATGTTTTCATGAATCATTTAAGTTATCCAATCCTACCCCACACTCAGTGCCAAAGTCCAAATTAAAGTATCCCCAATAGAATGCGAACAGTTGTCTGGTACAACTAAAAAAATATCAATCTATGACTATTCCAACACTAAGAACATACTTGAAACCATCAGAAGTAAGCATTGCAGCTATGCACACAAGCATTGAGCTCTTGAAATGATGAAAGCAAAGTGAAAATTTCTAGGCACAGGACAAGGCAACAACAAATATTCCTACTAAGCAGCCCTGCTTAACTGCTGACATATTTTTGCTCTCATCTTCACTTCCTTCCTTCTTAGAAAATATGTCTTCTGTCTTTGCATTCTTATAACTCTTTTTTGTGTAACTCCACACAGTGTCATCAACACAGTCTGGGACTGAGCTCAGTGAAGCACATTGAACTTTTAAAAAGGTGGTAACAGTGGTGGGATTCAGCTGGTTCACACCACTTCACCAGAACTGGTAGCTAATTTTTTTGCCCAGGCCCAAAATGGACTTCTGGAAGCGGCATCCACACAGAGAACTGGTTGTTCACATATTTGAATCCCATCACTGCATGGTAATAATGGATCCAACTGAAGATCCCTGTCAAGTGCAAGCCTTTAGGTTGTTCTGTGGCCTCACCAACACTATTTCTTTCTCAGCTTTAAAACTCTGAGTTCAACATAATGATACATGAAGGAATATAAAGTAAACTTAATGTGACATGGCACATATGTGCAAAATTAGTAAGCCCAAAATCAGTATGCCCTGTTTTATTTTGAATAAATGTGGTGTGTTAACTCAGACACTGGTTTGCAAACCGTGGTTTATGATTTAGTATGCTATATAAACCCAGGTATTCATGACTTATTTAATCAATCAATCAATTAGAATAGAGCTGGAAGGGCCTTAGAGGTCTTCTAGTCCAACCCCCTGCTCAATCAGGAGATCCTATACCAGGGGGAGGGCCTTCTCAGTGGGTGCGCCTGCCCTTTGGAACCAGCTGCCCATGGAGCTTAGGACTGCCCCCGACCTTTGATCATTCCGCTGGGACCTGAAGACCTGGCTCTTTGAGCTTTCCGGCCCAGGCTGAGAGTTTTTAAATGGGGTTTTATATTTGTTCAGGGATTAAATTTAATTATTTTAACTGTCTTTAACTTTTGTATTGTATTGACGTTTTTAAATACTTTGTAAACCGCCCTGAGTCCTATGGGAAAAGGGCGGTATATAAATTCAATAAACTAAACGAAACTGCCAGCCCGCGGGCCAGACGAGTCATCCCAAAACTGCACCCACCCCATTGCCAGCAACGGAGAAAAAGCTCCGATACATTGCGCGATGTCATGTGACGTCACGAGTTTGACATTTATTTATTTATTTTATTACATTTATATACCGCCCTTTCCCTGAGGACTCAGGGCGGTTTACAGGGAGTTAAAGATGTGTAGTGAGTAGGGAGTTAAAGACATGTCTGCCCTATACCATTTCAGACAAGAGACTGTCCAGTCTCTTTTTAAAAGCCTCCAGTGATGAAGCACCCTTAACCTCTGACAGCAAGCTGTTCCACTGGTTAGGAAGTTTCTCCTTAATTCTAGATTGCTTCTCTCCTTGATTAGTTTCCATCCATTGTTTCTTGTCTTGCCTTTTGGAGCTTTGGAAAATAAGTTGATGCCCTCTTCTTTGTGGCAGCCCTTCAAATACTGGAATACTGTAATCATATCTCCCCTGTTTCTTCTTTTCTTTAGACTAACCAAATCCAAATCCTGCAACTGTTCTTCATATGTTTTAATCTCCAGGCCTTTAATCATCTTAGTTGCTCAAAACGTATGATTCAACAAACTAAGGCATAGCAAGTGAACTCTGGGACAGCATATAACATACTGTATAACTGCAGAGAAAGCTTAATACAATATATTAAAACAGTAACATCAGAAAACCAATATTAAAGACAGCAAATAAAACTTACAAGGCAGAAAGGTGAATTATATGAATTAGAATTCCTGGATCTTACCCTAGCTCTTAACCTGGCCCTACAAGGGTTGTAAAGTAGGAATCACCATAGCTGTTAAGGAATACATTCTAGTATTAACCATATCCCTGATATACAGGTAGTCCTTGGTTTACGACCACAACTGGAAACAGAATTTCCACTGTAAATCAGTGTGATTGTAAAGTGATCAGACCCAACTTTACGTCCATTTTGCTGTGGTTGTGAATCATGTGGTTGTTAAACAAATCTTGAATAATAATAATAATAATAATAAATAATAATAATAATAATAATAATAATAATAATAATAATAATAATAATAATAATAATAATAATAATAATAATGAAGAAGAAGAAGAAGAAGAGGAGGAGGAGGAGGAGGAGGAGGAGGAGGAGGAGGAGGAGGAGACCTTAGAGGTCATCTAGTCCAACCCCCTGCTTATACCATTTCAGATAAATGGCTGTCCAGTCTCTTCTTAAAAACTTCCAGTGTTGGAGCATTCACTGCTTCTGGAGGCACGTTGTGTTCTGTTCCACCTTACAACCGTCCCAGTTTGCTTCAAGGACAACCACTTTTTTCTTTTTAAATCAATAGGCTGGAAAAAAACCAACCCAAATTTATTTACAGTTCCAAATAATAAAGTCCTTCAAACAAAAAAGTTATTTTCCTTAACAAAAATAAATGATTCAAACCTCAAACAAGAGTCAAACAGGAAGATTAGCAAGAACAAGACCAGGACTTTCTTTGGATTTCTATGAACTGTTGCCTTTAGCAACCAGTACCGCCCACAACTTCCCCTTTTATTAACAGCCCCCAAGGCGGGGCTTCTCAATGCCTTCTCCTCCTTTTGCTGAGTTGCTTCATAGACTTCCTCTGGTCTGCTCTGCTCAACTGCCTTCTGCTCCTAGCGTCTCTAAACATATTCAGCTGTGACTCCTCTGAGTCTGAACCCTCCTCCTCACACAGCTGAGCCTCATAATGAACACGACAGGATGGGCCAGGCTCTTCCTCTGACTGAAAGTCTTGCAATGTATCAGAGCCTTCCTCTAACACCTAAGGGTCTCCAAAACCCTCCTCCTTCTCCTCCTCAGATCCCTCAGACTCAGCTGCTAGGAGCACAGGCTGACACAGAATCACAACAGGTTGTCCACTGGTTAATTGTTCTAACTGTCAGAAAGTTTCTCCTTAGTTCTAGGTTGTTTCTCTCTTTGATTAATTTCCATCCATTGCTTCTTGTCCTGCCTTCAGGCGCTTTGGAGAATAGCTTGACTCCTCTTCTTTGTGGCAGCCCCTGAGATATTGGAACACTGCTGTCGTGTCCCCCCTCATCCTTCTCTTCATTAAACTAGACATACCCAATTCCAGCAACCGTTCCTTATATGTTTTAGCCTCCAGTCCCCTAATCATCTTTGTTGCCCTTCTCTGTACTCTTTCTAGAGTCTCAACATCTTTTTGACATCGTGGTGATCAAAACTGGATGCAGTATTCCAAGTGTGGCCTTACCAAGGCATTGTAAAGTGGTAATAACACTTCACGTGATCTTGATTCTATCCCTCTGTTAATGCAGCCTACCACTGTGTTGGCTTTTTTGACAGGTGCAGCACACTCCTGGCTCATATTTAAGTGATTATCCACTAGGACTCCGAGATCCCTGTCACAATTACTACTATTGAGCAAGGTACCATCTATACTATACCTGTACATTTGGTTTTTCTTGCCTAAATGTAGAACCTTACTTTTTTCACCATTGAATTTCATTTTGTTAGATAGCGCCCAGTGTTCAAGTCTGTCCAGAGCCTCCTGTATCTTAAGCCTGTCTTCTGGAGTGTTGGCTATTCCTACCAGCTTGGTGTCGTCTGCAAATTTGATGAGTTCCCCATCTATCTCCTCATCTAAATCATTGATGAAGATGTTGAAGAGCACTGGTCCTAAAACAGAGCCCATGTAGATGTGGTTTCATTGAGGACCACTTGCTGAGTCAGCCAGGTACAAATCATGTGATCATTAAGTAACTCTGGATTCCCGTATTGACTTTGCTTGTTGTAAGCCATCTGGGAGAGCCATAAATTACACTCACAATTCTTATGTGACACCATAATATTCAAACTGGAGAACTTTAATGTAGAGCAGTGTTTTCCAGCTTGGAAGTTTTCACATGGCTGGGAAATTCTTGAATTATGATTATTATGTTTATTAAATTTATTTGCCACCCATCTTGCAGTTCAAGGCAATTCTCAGAAGTCCACAAATCTGAAAGTTGCCAAGGTTGGGAAACAGTTATCTAGACTTTTTTTCCCATTGTTCGCAATGAGATGGGTGCGGTTTCAGCATGACACCCCTGATCTAGAGCATACTGAGATGATAAAATTAATCACAATCCAAATATAGCAATGCTCAGCAATGGCCACATAAGTGTATATTCATCATTTCCTTACATTTTAAGATCAAATCATTTTCTAATTGGGAAATGTACAGAAAAAAAATCCTTGACTCTTTTAGACAAAACTATGATCCATGGGCAAAAAGAGTGGTGGGACAAGCCTTTGTTTCCTAAATCTAAGCCTCTTGTCCAATCTATTTATGGAAATAAAATTAAATTTATTCCATGCCACTGAAGTGTACTATACAAATACTGTGTTTGCATTTCTTATAACCACAATCAGTTTGCCTTTTTTTGAAGGCAGACAAAACCTTAAAAATGCTTTCTTTGCATACATTTTTTTCTGTTAGTGAGCTTTTGTGAGTAAACATGAGTGCATGTATGTGCATTTGAGTGGATACTTTTACTCCTAGGAACTTTAACATTTTGAGTGAATTGGAAAAGAGATAACAAGCAACAACCATATTAGGGGAAAGAGAAGTTACAGGGGGTGACTTTATTCCATTTGAAGGACTTAGGTCATAAATCTGAAGAATCATTGGACTGTAAATATTTCATTTCCCAGAATTTTTTTACACTCCCTTCTAAAGTTTACTAAAATAAACTTTGACATTAGTCCAAATTGTGTTGCAAAAAATACCATGTCTTGTTTATCTGTGGCAAAATACTAATTAGGAAACCATTTCAGTGACATTGCTTGGAAATGACTGTCCATTAAAGATGACCCATATGACCCCTGGAATCAGATTTTGCCAATTCTTCAATATTATCCTAATATGGCAAAATATCTTAATAAGAATAGAAAGAACTGGCCTTTACAGGAGCACTTTTTTTTAACCTTAACAACTTTAAGAGGTATCAAGTCCCAGAATACCCTAGCCAGCATTCCGGGTAGGGAATTCTGGGAATTGAAGTCCATACTTTTTAAAACTGAAGTCCACACATTTTAAAATTGAGAAACAATATTGGCCTGCCAATCTATTGGTTCCAGTATAAGATCTCATTCCAATATATGCTTTACCAGAGAGTTATTTACTTCAACACCAAAATTCTCACCCATACCCATGTTAATTGGGAAATTCTGAGAGATAAAGTCCACATGTGTAAGGTGTTCAGGTCAGGGGGGAAAATCACTTTTTAGTACTAAATTAAAGGTACTGTATATGTAGAATTCTCAGATGAACTTGCTGGCCAGCTTCCATTAACCAAATATATATCTATAGATGAAAAAGAAATGATTGCAGGGTTAGGGTTAACTCATTTTTTGCATCTGTGTTTACACAAAAGGGGGGAAAAAGAGTCCAACCTATCAAAAAAGTACTATAAAATGCAAATTGGGAATGCAAGCCAAAATAAGCAAGAAAATGGTAAGAGAACTCCTATCTACTCTAGATGAGTTCAAATCACCAGGACCAGTTGGATTACACCCCAAGGTTCTGAAGAAACTGGTAGACATGATCTCAGAACCACTGACCCATATCTTTCAAAGATCCTGGAGCACCAGGAACTACCAAGGGCTGTTGTAGTTCCTATCTTCAAAAAAGGGGGGGAAATGAATCTAGAAACTAGAGACCTATCTATAGACCTATCAACTGAATAACTGAATCATGAATCAGAATAGAACTGGGAGAGAACTTGGAGGTCTTCTAGCCCAGCCCCTCAAGCCCCTATACCATTTCAGGCAAATGACAGTCCAGTCTTTTCTTAAAAACCTCCAATGATGGAGCACCCACAGCATCTTAGAATAAGAACAGAACAGAACAGAACAGAACAGAACAGAATAGAATAGAATAACAGATTTGGAAAGGACCTTGTAGGTCATCTAGTCAAACTCCCTGCTCAAGCAGGAGTCCCTACACCTGAGAAGTTTCTGGATAAAATAATCATGCAACAAATCTGTGAACACCTAGAGGCAAACAAAGTCATAATAAGAAGCCAACATGATCTCAATAAGACATCATGCCAGAAAACCTTATTGCATTCTTTGACAAAGTGACAAAATTAGTGGACCAACGAAATGTGGATATAATTTACTTGAACTTCAGCAAGGCATTTGATAAATCAGAACACAAACTACTACATGATAAGATAGAAAAATGTGGGTTAGACAGCATCATTACCAGATGGATTTGTAACTGACTGATCAACCACACTCAAAGTGTATTCCTTAATGGAACTGCATCTACATGGAGGGAAATATGCAGTGGGGTATCCCAAGGCTGTATCTTAGGCCCAGTACACTTCAATATCTTCATCAATGATTTAGATGAGAGGATAGAATGGTAACATCAAATTTGCAAACAACAACAAGCTGGCAGGAACAGTCAATACTCCAGAAGATAGGCTCAAGATAGAGAAGAATTTTGTCAGACTTGAACACTGGGCCCCTATGTAACAAAATGAAATTCAATGGTGAGAAAAATAAAGTTCTACAGTTAGGCAAGAAAAACCAAATGCATAGATATAGAATAGGTGGTACCTGGCTCCATAGTAGTAACTGTGAGAGGGATCTTGGAGTCCTAGTGGATAATCACTTAAAATGAGCCAGCAGTGTTCTGCAGCTATCAAAAAAGCCAATGCAGTCCCAGGGTCCATTAACAGAGATATAGAAACAAGATCCTAAGAAATGTTAATATCACTTTATAATGCCTTGGTAAGACCACATTTGGAATATTACCTCCAGTTTGGTCACCACAATATAAAAAAGATGTCAAGACTTTGGAAAAGTGCAGAGAAGAGCAACAAAGATAATTAAGGGACTGAAGATTAAAACATATGAAAAATGGTTGCAGGAATTGGGTATGTTTAATAGTTTAATGAAAAGAAGGATGAGGGATGATACAATAGCAGTGTTCCAATATCTCAGGGGCTACCACAAAGAGGGTGTTAGCCTATTTTCCAAAGAACCTGAGGGCAGGACAAGAAGCAGTGGATGGAAACTAATCAAGGAGAGAACCAACCCAGAACCAACCTAGAGAAATTTCCTGACAGAAAAATTAATCAGTGGAACAACACCTTCAGAAGTTGTGAGTGCTCCAACACTGGAGGTTTTAAAGAAGAGATTGGACAACCATTTCTCTAAAATGGTATAGAGTCTGCTGCTTGAGCAGGAGGTTGAACTAGAAGACCTCCAAGGTCCCTTCCAACTCTTTTATTCTATTATTCTGTTAAGGCATATATATCCCACACATTCTGCTGGAGAGAAGTTCTTTGAGGATGGGCTCCAGCACGAGTCCAAAAGCTCAGAAGACTAAACCTCTGGTCCCGGTGATCAACCCACATTGGATCCTGTAACTTACAATCATAATTATGGGCTCAATTACAGTGGTAACTCAAGGATTATCTGTATTGGATTTTTGCCACTCATTTGCAAGTATTCCTGGTTTTAATAAGCAACAGGCAAATACCTTTTTAAAAACCCTATCAATATCTAAATTATAAGAAAGATAAAATATAGTATTAAGATAAGTTAAACATCAATATCATTCATAGATAGCCCTGCTACCTCTAAATTGAAAATGTATTTACACCTTGTACCTTAATTTATTGTGGTATGATTGTACCATATAAGCACCGACTGAAGTTTTTCATTTATTTTCAGGACAAATTAGTATATCAGAATCATCATTTTTCCAATTGTTCTTTATAGGCCAAAATGTTCTCATAAAATCCTATTAAAACATCTGCTAGTTAATTACTATTAAGAAATTGTTTTTTCCAAGCTGCATTTCTTACACGAACAGATGCTAACATGTTCTTAGTCGTGTCTGGAGCACCTGGCAAAAGATGTGAAACTTCAAAAAAAAACTAATAATCAGATGAATAAGCCTTTAAAAGTTTCATCTAGGCTATTTTGTGGGAAATATTTTATTACAACAGCATGTAGAAGTGTAGCAGAAAAAAGAAAGATACCAGGGTAAAAAAAACTCATTGTTTCTAAATGATCTCCAAGTATGATAAAATGTAGAAATGTACTGAACTTATTAAATCAACATCCAAAGAATAAAAATAAGAATAAAAGAATAAGAATAGATGAAGGAACAATATTGCATTTATCAGTTATCATTACTTTAGAATTATTTTAGTTACTTTTCCCAAAAATGAGTAATATAGCATCATATGAGACAAATCCTCCTTCTCCAGATCAAACAAGATCAGTGGAAAATGTTTTGCTATCCAAGAACTTAGACTCTTCTAAGTCCTTCATGCAAAATTCAACTCAATTAATAACTGCCTCCCAATTAAAATTTGCAATTCAATACATGCAAAAAGACAAAAGCAACCATGCCCCCCCAACCCAAAACTAGTTTGTGGGTGTAATGCAGAGTAGCTCAATTACTCTGGAGGAGTTGCTCCTCCTAGCCCCTCCCCAATTATGGAAACCCATGCCACTTCCCTAATATAAGGGAGTTGGCTTTGCTAGCTGGAATGCTTGGTATTGGAAATCTGTCTATCTGTGTGCCTATTAATCTACCTACCTACATACATACATACTTATTAGGCCAAAGCCATCAATGATGCAAAAAGAATTTATAACAGAGCAAGCTTTTTCTTTGATTAATTGTGCCTATGAAGAAAGGCAAAAGGATTTGAACCGAGATTATCAGTCTCATAAAACAAAAACCAAGCAGGATGATAGATAAAGTGGAATACAGCATAAATTGATACAGAATAAATCCAGAACAAAAATAACTCCATAGAGAATAAACCCCAAATCCATAATGCAGGCATACATCCCCTTTTATCCATTATCGTCATGAGGTGCTGAAGACTCTGGGATTCTGGGATTTCCAACCATAAAAAATCAGCCACAAAGGTTTAAAATTTGTCACTTCTCTGCTACTATCTATGAATGTTGTAGATTATGGAAGATAACACAATTTTTGCACAATTCGGTCTGCATTTACTGAAAGTGGGATAATCAGAATGAGAACAACATGTGGGAGATATCATTTCCTGACTTTCTGCCTGGGAGAAATAACAAATCCATATAGTTGCTCAGTTGCTCCTTCAGAGGCCTGGATGTATCATTCTTGTTGTATTTAAATCTGAACATGCTAATATGATCATTATCAGTCCAATTAAACATTTGCAAAAGTGTTCTTTCTTCTGGGAGTAATTTTTTTTCCATTTATTCTGATTTAGAGAGCAATTCTCCAACCGGGGGAGGAAAAATTCATAGCAGAGACATCACTTTATCCAAAGCCATACTGGGCTCCTGCCAGCAGGATAGAGAAGAGACAGCTGGAGAGCATATAAATCTGCTAGGTCAGGACTGGCGTATGGTTCCCCTAATCTGGGGAAAATCTTAATGCATTCTCAGCAAGCCTCCTGCGTTTTTATCGTCATGAGATCACTGCCCATAGAATGTGAATATTCCCACTAAGACAATGCAGAATAACCCTCCTGCATGTTTTGTTCTTGATGATGTTGTAGTACCATTTCTCATTTGGTGTGTGTGACGAAAGCCAATTTGCTTTTGAAGCTAGTTTCAAAGGTGAAGATCATTTTGGTATAATTGTCCTGGGTGAAATATGGTGTTTGAGGCATTCATGAATTCTAATGTTTCACTGAGTAATCCTCTCATATTTCCACTGATCTCTCTCATTTGCCTTTTTCATGTTTGGAAGAAAAGGGGGTGATGGACCTGAAGAGATGATGTCATAGAATGATAAAAATAAAGAGATACAGAGTAGGAAAAATTGTAGTGGTATCTTCTACCATCTCCAAGAATAAAATGAACTCAAAAATACCACCAAGAGAAGTGATGCAAAGAAACGAAGTGTGTGATTAATAACCTAAAAGTTTTAAAATCAAATGGCATTCTAAATCAAATACAACACATTCTTTCTATCCCTGGTATAAAATTTGTCAGCAGCTGTTGTGTACTGGGTTCGTTGCGCAGGAATGAAGACGAGGTGAGTGAGTTCAGCAAAGAGCATGGTTTATTTCTTGCAGGATCTGAACTAGAAAACAGGGCTGCAGCTGCAGCAATTTATACCTTGGCCCCTAGGCGGTGGCCAATAGGTTTGAATCAACCTATTGCCGCCTAGGGGCAACCAAAAGCAGCACTGGAGATGGGTTGTCTGAGATGCTGGGAGCCGTTAGCTAGCTCCCTGCTCTAGCAACCTACCAGCCATTACCATGTGGTATTAACAAGCAAGCCCAATACATTACACCCCTCCCCCCTTAGAACGAACAACACTATAGCAACAATAGAAAATAATTACAACAATACATTTACAAAGACTTAAAACTGGTGTGAAGAGGTTCCACTTAGCGGCACAATAAAGTACTTACAACATTATAGCTCCATTGTCTATTACAATTTTCTAGGTCAGCATTAAATACAAGGTACATACAACATTCCCCTTCATGGATTACTGCCTTGTCGTGGCGAAGGGGCTTGCATAATTCAATGAAGCTATAAGCTATGCCGTGCAGGGCCACCCAAGACGGAAAGGTCATAGCAGAGAGTTCTGACAAAACGTGATCCACTGGGGAAGGAAATGGCAAACCACTCCAGTATCTTTGCCATGAAAACCCTATGGACAGTACCAAAAGGCAAAATGATATGACGCTGGAAGATGAGCCCCTCAGGTCGGAAGGCGTCCAATATGCTACTGGGGAAGAGCAGAGGGCTAGTACTAGTAGCACCAGAAAGAATGAAGCGACTGGGCCAAAGCCGAAAGGACACTCAGCTGTGGATATGTCTGGTGGTGAAAGGAAAGTCCGATGCTGTAAAGATTTTTTCTCCATAGGAACCTGGAATGTAAGATCCATGAATCAAGGAAAGCTGGACGTGGTCAAACAAGAGATGACAAGACTAAACATCGACATCTTAGGTATCAGCGAACTAAAATGGACAGGAATGGGTGAATTTAATTCAGATGACCATCAGGTATACTACTGCGGGCAAGAATCCCTCAGAAGAAATGGAGTAGCCTTCATAGTCAATAAAAGAGTAGGAAAAGCAATACTGGGATACAATTCTCAAAATGACAGAATGATCTCAGTTCGAATCCAAGGCAAACCATTCAATATCACAGTAGTCCAAGTCTATGCCCCAACCACCGGTGCTGAAGAGGATGAAATTGATCGGTTCTATGAAGCCCTACAGCACCTTATAGAACTAACACCAAAAAATGATGTCCTTATCATCATGGGGGATTGGAATGCTAAAGTAGGAAGCCAAAAGATAACCGGAATAACAGGCAAGTTTGGCCTTGGAGTACAAAATGAAACAGGGCACAGGCTGATAGAATTTTGTCAAGAGAATATGATGGTCATAGCAAAAACTCTTTTCCAACAACCCAAGAGACGGCTTTACACATGGACATCACCAGACAGTCAACACAGAAATCAGATTGACTATATGCTCTGCAGCCAAAGATGGAGAAGCTCTATACAGTCAGTAAAAACAAGAACAGGAGCTGACTGTGGCTCAGACCATGAGCTTCTTGTTGCAAAGTTTAGGCTTAAATTAAAGAAAGTAGGGAAAAGCGCTAGGCCAGTCAGGTATGAATTAAATCATATCCCTGTTCAATATACAGTAGAGGTGACAAATAGATTTAAGGAATTAGATCTGATAGACAGAGTGCCTGAAGAACTATGGACAGAGGTTCGCAACATTGTACAACAGGTAGTAACCAAAACCATCCCAAAGAAAAAGAAATGCAAGAAAGCAAAATGGCTGTCTGAGGAAGCTTTGCAAATAGCTGAGGAAAGGAGGGAAGCGAAAGGCAAGGGAGAAAAATAAAGATATGCCCAATTAAATGCAGAATTCCAAAGAATAGCTAGAAGAGATAAGAATGCCTTCTTAAATGAACAATGCAAAGAAATAGAAGAAAACAATAGAATAGGGAGGACCAGAGATCTTTTCAAGAAAATTGGAGAGATGAAAGGAACGTTTCATGCAAAGATGGGCATGATAAAGGACCAAAATGGCAGGGACCTAACAGAGGCAGAAGAGATTAAGAAGAGGTGGCAAAATTATACAGAGGAACTATACAGGAATGAGCTTAGCATCCCTGACAATCACAATGAGGTGGTCACTGACCTCGAGCCAGACATCCTAGAATGTGAAGTGAAGTGGGCCTTAGAAAAGCTGAGCAACAACAAAGTTAGTGGTTCCAGCTGAGCTATTCAAAATCTTAAAAGACGATGCAGTAAAAGTGCTACACTCAATTTGCCAGCAAATTTGGAAAACTCAACAGTGGCCACAGGATTGGAAAAGATCAGTTTACATTCCAATTCCAAAGAAAGGCAGTGCCAAAGAATGTTCAAACTATCGCACCATTGCACTCATTTCTCATGCTAGTAAAGTTATGCTTAAAATTCTACAAGCTAGACTTCAGCAGTATGTGGATCGAGAACTACCAGAAGTACAGGCAGGATTTCGAAGAGGCAGAGGAACTAGAGATCAAATTGCTAACATACGCTGGATCATGGAGAAAGCTAGAGAGTTCCAGAAAAACATCTACTTCTGCTTCATTGACTATGCTAAAGCCTTTGATTGTGTGGATCATAACAAACTTTGGCAAGTCCTTAAAGAAATGGGCATACCAGACCATCTTATTTGTCTCTTGAGAAACCTATATGCGGGCCAAGAAGCAACAGTGAGAACTGGACACGGAACCACTGATTGGTTCAAGGAAAGGAGTCCGGCAATGTTGTATACTGTCGCCTTGCCTATTTAATTTATATGCAGAACACATCATGAGAAAGGCAGGGCTAGATGAATCAAAAGTTGGAATTAAGATTGCCGGAAGAAACATCAACAACCTAAGATATGCAGATGATACCACTCTAATGGCAGAAAGTGAAGAGGAACTAAAGAGCCTCTTGTTGCGAGTGAAGAAGGAGAGTGCAAAAGTTGGGTTGAAACTAAACATTAAGAAAACCAAGATCATGGCATCTGGCCCTCTCAATTCCTGGCAAATAGATGTGGAAGAAATGGAGGTAGTGACAGATTTTATTTTCCTGGGCTCCAAGATCACTGCAGATGGGGACTGTAGCCAAGAAATTAAAAGACGCTTGCTCCTGGGGAGGAAAGCCATGGCAAATCTAGACAGCACACTAAAAAGCAGAGACATCACCCTGTCAACAAAAGTGCGTATAGTCAAGGCTATGGTCTTCCCAGTTGCAATGTATGGCAGTGAAAGCTGGACCATAAGAAAGGCTGAGCACCAAAGAATTGAAGCCTTTGAACTATGGTGCTGGAGAAGACTCCTGTGAGTCCCTTGGACTGCAAGGCGATCAAACCGGTCAGTCCTAGAGGAGATCAACCCTGACTGCTCTTTAGAAGGCCAGATCCTGAAGCTAAAACTCAAATACTTTGGCCATCTAATGAGAAGGAAGGACTCACTGGAGAAGAGCCTAATGCTGGGAAAGATTGAGGGCAATAGAAGAAGGGGACAACAGAGAATGAGGTGGCTGGATGGAGTCACTGAAGCAATAGGTGTGAGTTTAAATGGACTCCAGAAGATGGTAGAGGACAGGAAGGCCTGGAGGAATGTTGTCCATGGGGTCGTGATGGGTCGGACATGACTTCGCAACTAACAACAACAACATACAACATTATAGCTTTATTGTTACCAAACAAAATCTTTCAGATAAGCAGGAGGTTTGCGTGGCCTTGTGGAATGCCTGGGGGACCCAGGCACGTTGCGGCCTACCAGCTTGCCCACCAGGCTGGGTAGACCAGTGTCTCTTAGTTCAAGTGATTCTGAGTGGCTTGGTACTCTCTGGCTGGCCTTTCCAGGTTGGCCCACTCCAGAGTCAGTTTGTTCAACAGAGTTAGCATAGCAGCTGTAGCCATCAGGTTGGCTTTCTCCATCAGGGGACCCATGTTGCACATCTGGGCTTCCCTTCCCTATGGCCAACTCCTCGTTGCTTGGGCTGTTGAGCCTTCATAGTCTATGCATGGGCTGGCTTGGCTGCCATTTTGTGGACCTTGGTAAGGACTTGTGACAAAGTCCTCGCTTTGTGGCTGTTCTGGGAAATGCTTCCTAAGCTGATCAATGTGGCACCGGACAACTCACCCGCCCTCCAGCCCCACTTCATAAGAGAGAGGGCCTGATGTTTTAGTAATTTTTCCAGGCACCCATAAATTCCCATGCCCATAGTTCCTGGTCCACACCCCGTCACCCACTTGCAGCCCCCTCGAGGGTTTTGGGCGTGAAGCTCCTGCTGCCACCCTATCTGGATGCAACCTGTCCAGTTTCATGATCAGTCGCCTCCCCCAGCACAGCTCTGCTGGGCTTTTCCCTGTAGCCATGCAGGGCGTGGAATGCTGGCAAAGTGAAAAAATCTGCCAATCTGTGATGCCAGTCCCCAGTCACTATACACTTCAGTGACTCTTTTGTGGTCCGGACCATCCGTTCGGCTTGACCATTAGAAGAAGGGTGAAATGGGCCAACATTGCATGCCCGATGAGGTTTGCTCTCAGGAATGCCTGAAATTCTGCCGCTGTAAATTTGGCTCCATTGTCAGATACTATGACGTCGGGCAACCCATGAGTGGCAAAGAGTTTCCTAAGCACCTGGATGGTCCTAGCAGTAGTCATGTTAGCAACTGGAATTACTTCAAGCCATTTAGAGTGGCTGTCAACCACTATAAGGAAGAGCTGTCCCTGAAAGGGCCCAGCGAAGTCTATGTGAATTCTAGACCAGGGAGTGTGAGTCTCCTCCCACCTGTGAATTGAAGCGTGCGGCATTTCAGGCCTTGATTGCTGGCATGTGTAAAATCCATGCACCTGGGCTTCAATGGCCTTGTCTAAACCTGGCCACCATAAGTAGCTTCTAGCTAAAGCTTTCATATGGACAATACCTGGATGACCTTCATGCAGTGATTGCAAGACCCTGTATCTTAGTGAGGTGGGGACTATGACCCTGTTCCCCCATAGGATACAACCCTTGTGAGCTGATAGCTCATGTCTTCTAGTAAAATAACTCTGAAATTCAGGGCTTGGGCTCTTATCTAGCCATCCTGTGTGCACCCAAGAAAGCACTCTACTTAGTGTCTTATCAGCTGTTGTTTCTGCAGCTATGTCCCCAACATGGAGGGGAAACTCTGGCAAATCCTGAATGGATAATATGTGGGCCACTGGGGCTGGATCTGGTTCAATCTGTGACAGTGGAAGCCTCCTCAGACCATCTGCATGGCCCATTTTTTTGCCGGGTTTGTGAATCTGCTTAAACATGTAAGCTGATAAAAAAATAGCATTCTAGGGGATAATATGTGGGGTGTCTGTTTGTCTGTGGTGAATAACCCCAATAATGGTTTGTGGTCTGTGAAGACCGTGAAGTCCCTGCCATATAAGTAGTCATGGAATTTTTTAACTACAGCTACAATGGCCAATGCCTGTTTGTCAATTTGAGCATAGTTACGTTCAGCAGAGGATAGCGTCCTTGAATAAAATGCAATGGGAACCTGGGTTCCATCTTTCTCTAAGTGACTCAAGACTGCCCCCACTCTGTATGGGGATGCGTCACATGCTAAACAGACTTGTTTAGACTCCCTGAATGAGTGATAGTGGAACTGACCAACAGAAGTGCCTTCAGGTCCTGCATTTGTAGTCTGAGCATATTCTGACTTCCCCGTTGGCTTTAAGAGGTGTTACAATAGGAGTTTCCCACTCCCCACCATCTACTGGTTGCAACACACCCTGTTCCACAAGCTTGTCTAGTTCCATGTTTATTTTGTGCTTGAGTGCAAAGGGGACCCTGCGAGGCTTAATCCTGATAGGAACCACGTTTGGGTCTAGTTTAAATGCTATTGGCGGGCCCGTGTAAGTTCCTAGGGATGAATCAAATACGTCTGCGAAATCCTCACAAACTGACGCTAGGCTCGCGACTTGTGTCCGGTTGATACCGGTTACTTGGATGCCTAGTGCATCAAACCAATCAAGCCCAATTAGGCTCATTCTCTGACCCCCTATTACAACAACATCCAGGTGCCCTGAAGACCCTTTAAATTTAACAGCCAAGGTGGCTTCAACCTTGACTACAACCTTTGCGTTCTGGAAATCTGTTAAAAGTATGTCAGAGGGCCTTAGCTTGGCCCATCTCCTACTGCGACTGCACATGGAATTAAATGTGTCCAGAGAAATAATGGAAACGGTGGAGCCTGTGTCCAGCTCCATCTTACAGGGGACCCCTTGCAGCTCCACCTGGAGTCTATACTTGGGTTTAAGGGGGCGTCTGGCCCCGGTATGGCAGACACTTCTACGGCTTGAGCAAAACCCCACACTGAATGGCCCCAGGGCCCCGGTACCTCTCCTAGATGGATCTTCCGACTGGCAATTTGATGGCCAGTCCCTCTGGCGACCTCTGCAAATGGATGCTATTTGGTCGGTTTTTCCAGAGGCCCGGCACGTGGCTGTCCGGAACCTGCAGTCCGAGCATTGGTGGTGGCTGCCACAACCTGGACATCTAGGCAAGAGATCTGCCTTGTAAGAAGTCTCTTGCTGCTTGCTGCTGTGGAGCTGTTGTTCAGGTTGTCTGTGCAACTTGTCGACTTTGGCATCTTCTTTGGAGTCCTTGGTGAGTTCTGCATCCTCATGGTGGATGGCTTCTTCGCGTAGCATTGTTCTGGCAGGCCAGATCATTCAGACGGCTCCACCGGCAGCTTCTTCCACCGTGACTTCGTTCTAGGCATCGGCGAACAACAGGACTTCTCTTGCAAAAAGTTTCTGCTGCAGCTCTCTGTTGTGGAGGCCACAGACGAGCTGGTCTTGGAGTCGCTCTTCGATGTCTGAAAATCGACACAGGCGTGCGGCCTGCCTCAAGGCCACAATGTACTTGGATGTGGTCTCTCCCGGCTGCTGTATTCATAGTTCGAAGGCGTAGCACCATGCAATCACCGACATCTTTGGTTGGAAGTATTCTCCGAGCTTCTTCTTCAGTTTGGCATAGGAGATGGATTCCAACGGCGTGGGCGCAAACAGGTTTTCAGCCAGATCAAACATTGCTGGGCCACACACAAAAAGCAGCGTGGCGGCCTTCAGTCCATCCTCTGTGACCTGGTTTGCCCAAAGGTAATTCTCAACCTGGGACAGGTACGAGGGCCATCCTTCTGGTTGCTTGATGTCGAATTCTCGCAGCCTTCCGACCTTGTGCATTCTGCTGGTCTTCGCGGCTGGATCTCAGCGTCTTTGGCTCCTGCCTCTCTGTTGCCCAGCAAGCAAGCCCAATACAAGCAAGCCCAATACATTACAGAAGCTATGGAAAAATCTTTCCAGCTGAGATATTCACAATATACTTTGTATATGTGCCCAAAGATCAAAACTACCTTACTCCATCCCATTAACTCCAGGGGAAAGTTGCAGGTAACCCTGTATGAACCCTTCAGATCATTTATCATCTGCATTTCACACAGCATGCTTGTAAATAAAACCAGCATTTTGAAAGTGTCTAGAGAGAAATATGGTGACTATCCAAAAGAGTGAAGTTTATTAAGCAAGTTAATTAAGCTTCAGGAAGGTGATTTAGGAAGTAAATGAAAGAAGTGGCCTAATTCAATAGAAAGCCTGCAACATCAGCCCTTACAGTGCAGAAAACAAGGAAAGACAGAGGATTCTCCTGCAGGAAGTAGACCAAAGGGAAGAGCCTAAAAATTTTCCAGTCAGGGAAAAGTATAACACGTACACGGAGAATTGAGGAAAAGGATAAAAAGGCTCAAAACCTCTGTAGCTCATTTCCAGCATTTTCAACATTTATTTATCTTTTCCTCTACATAATTTTTATTTTGGTCAAGTGTAAAACTAACAGAAATCAATTATCAGGAGTCAGATCTTTATTGGGCTGTTTCCACATAGCTAGGATTGGGAAAGAGGAATTGCTTAGAATTCAATTCATGTTCACTGTTATTGTGATATTTAAGATATTCTTTATGAGAGAATAATAGAAAGTTCTCTAGACATTTCTCAAGTTGGACAAGTCTGAAAGTCTTCTCTGAAGTCACTAAAAAGAAGCTAGAGAGATCGTTGTTCAAAATATTTATGCAAAATAAAAATGATAATATACACGTGTCAGTATTATACTTACTTACATCAGTGGGTGGTAAAGTAGTATATTTTTATCATTTCACAATGCTTTTCAGTATTTATATATACTTTTCAATAGATACAAGTATAGGATTGTACTGTCAATTAAGATCTCAGACTTCAAGGGGCCAGACTTTCTTTGCCAGAACAGGATAGACCTCTCTTACCAACCTCAATTAGAATGGGGAACTCTGTCATTAAGTAACACAGTTGCCAAGTGAACTTTCACATGACTTGGCTAACTTACAACACCTTTTCTGGTTGAGGTGGTTAACTGAGTCACCCAGGGTCATTAAGCACAACTTCACATGATCTTGGCTTGTGACTTCCTGCTAGCTTCTCCACTGACTTTGCTTGTGGGAAGCTGACTGTGCAGGTCACAAATGGCAATCATGTGACTGTGGGCCACTGTCATATATGTGTGCCAGTTGCCGAGCAACCAAATTGTGTTTACATGACCACAAAGATGGCCACATCTTTGAGAACCAGTTGTAAATCTTTTTAAGCACTGTTGTAACTTTGAAAGGTCACCGAATGAATGGTTGCTAAGCAAGAATTACCTGCATATTTCTCTGTCCTGGCTATTTACATAAAGCATACTAAACACTGAGGGTCAAGTATGCTTAATGTTCTTTGTCAAATAAAAAGTAATACCTGGAATACAAGCAATTAGAATAATATAAAAACACCAAAGCAAAACAGGTAGTCCTTGATTTACACCACAACTGGACCAGAATTTCCATTGCTAAGCAAGGCCATTGTTCAGTATGCTGCACCCAATTTTTCAACCTTTTTTTGTGCCACAGTTGTGAAGTGTTTGATTATTTGTCTAAGTTGGTAGTTCCTTGGTTGGGGTACTGTTTGCTGCTTGAATGTTGTTCTAGTATTAATCTTGGTGTTAATCTCTGTTCATCTGGATTGATGCTGGCAAGGAGGTGTTTTGGTCTTTTTGTTTCCTTTTTGGCTTTTTGATTGTCTCTTTTTAATGGTATATGGATGCTGTTTATCTCTATCTACCTATTGATGGCTGATTTGTCCAACTGCCAGGCTTCCAGGATTTCTCTACCATTATTGGACATGGTTTGGTCTAAAATGCTCACAGTTTCCCATTTGAGACTATGATGAAATCTGCTATGTATTCTGCAATTAAGGAATTTTCATCATATCTTCTGACTGCTGGTGTTCATGGATTTATGCAACTTGTATATTAATAAGCACCACAATGATACTTTTAACCTGTATTTTTATACAGTTGTGTGCTAATTGTAATCTACCAAGCCAAACACAGTTCACAACCAGCCAGGTAGCATGCCTTGCCAAGTGCTTACCAACTCTCCTTTGTTTTCAGTTTCAGGAAAATAATATAAGCAGGAAGTTTACAGAGCTGCTGGTGGTCCACAAACATGGACAGTAGCTTGATGAGTCACAAATCAAGGAGGCCCGAGGGAACACGTTCTCTTGCTTTTGAGGGCACTGACATCTTTCACCCATTACTATCCTTTTGATGCAGACCTAATCTAGTTAAAATGGAAATGTATTAAGAAAGTCAAACAATTAATTGATCCCAGAAAGGTTGCTTCACGTTTTGTGTAAATTACAGCTCAAAATTCATTTGAAAAGCACGGCCATATTGTAGACTAAACAGAGCTTGGTGTGGGCTGGGGGGCTTGGTGTGGGTGTTAAAAGTTGCTCAGCACTGCACATGGTCAGTAATCCTCAGCAGAAATGTTAACTCAATTTGTCAGTATTATCTTTATGTCAACAGTAATGTTTAAATATTTACAATAGAAATAGTACTCCGAGGGTTTAGTAATGCAAGATAAATTGGAGAAATGCTAACAAAATGGATGGTACTAATAGAAGTCCTTGGCACTCTATACTCCACCTTTTTTAAGGCAGGAGAGGTTGTCGGAAAGTTGTGTTTTATTATACATTATTTTGATGTTTTGCTTACTGTTGAGATAATGCAGAGATTGGAACAATTGTTCAGATTTACTTTCAAAGTAACAAGAGAAATCTGTGGCACATGTGCTGTTTTCATTTGTTTGCCCAAGACTGTTTTTATTTATTCAACTCTTACAGAAAACACAAGGAGCAACCACCCCAGGTAGATTCTATTCCATCTGCTATATGTCCATGATTTTAAATTAGCAGGGTATAATCTGAAATCAAAGGAAAACTAATATACATGGCTGGAGAATAAATAAATTAATTATAATGTTAATTATATGTAAATATCAACAACATGAAATTGTATTTAGTTTTGGCCCTGTCCCCAATCACTGTGGCCCTCAATGCATAAAATGGTTGTGCACTCTAGTTTGGAGATTCCCTAGAGACAATCCAGTATTTTCAGTGCTATGTGTTGCTCCTAATCCCAGTGCATGATAGCAAATATAGCGTTGGCTTTGAAAATCAGAAATGCAATAAATCAAGTGCAAGTTTCCATACCAACTTGAGCAATAATGACATAAACTACAGAATGTACCCAATTCTGTTCAAAGTTCAGACTACTTCATCGTGCAAGTAATGCCTCAGAGAGTGACACGCTGATTCCCTATATCCCAATGCATGTTTGTTTAACAAATATTTAGCCCACTTCTTAGATGTGCATTTTTTCATGTGTCTTTTCCCAATAGATACATTTTGACATTTTGTCAGAACTCTCTGCTATGCCCCGTCTGTCTTGGGTGGCCCTGCACGGCATAGCTCATAGCTTTATTGAGTTATGCAAGCCCCTTCGCCACGACAAGGCAGTAATCCATGAAGGGGATCTTCTTTTATAGTTTGTTAATTTATACATTTTAATAAAAGAAAGTTTTCTTTCGGTCAAGTTCTCAATTCCTGGTAACTTCATGGACATGCTTGTTGGTGTTGGCAGGAGGGCAGAGGTCAGCCTCGAGGCCTCTCATTTGTGGAGTCCCTCAGGGGTCGGTCCTCTCGCCCCTCCTGTTCAACATCTATATGAAGCTGCTGGGTGAAATCATTCGTGGTTTTGGGGTGGGGTATCATCAGTATGCTGATGATACCCAGCTTTTTATTTCCACCCCAAATCAACCCAGTGATGCCCTCACCATGATGTCCCATTGCTTGGAGGCGGTGAGGGTCTGGATGGGGAGGAACAGGCTTCGTCTAAATCCCGACAAGACTGAGTGGCTGTACATACCGGCATCTCGGGTTATCCACTCTATTCCATCTTTAACTATGGGGGGTGAGGTGTTACCCCCCCGTAGATTGGGCTCGCAACTTGGGTGTCCTCCTTGACTCACAGGTCACTTTAGAAGATCATATAGGAGCTGTGACCAGGGGGGCTTTTGCCCAGGTTCATATGGTGTGCCAGTTGCAGCCCTATTTGGACCGAGATGCCCTACGTACAGTCACTCATGCGCTCGTGACCTCTCGGATTGACTACTGCAACGCTCTCTACATGGGGCTGCCCTTGAAGTCCACTCGGAGGCTCCAACTGGTGCAGAATGTGGCCGCGCGAGTTGTGATGGGGGTCTCCCGATACTCCCATGTAACATCTTTGCTCCGCGAGCTGCATTGGCTTCCAGTTATCTTCCGGGTGAGATTCAAGGTGCTGGTGATGACCTATAAAGCCCTAAATGGCATGGGTCCGGATTGTTTGCAGGAGCACCTTCTGCCGGCGTCAACCTCCCATTGTCCTGTGCGCTCCCACAGAGAGGGCCTCCTCAGGGTGCCGTCGGTCAGGGCAACTGGCAGCTCCCAGGGGGAGAGCATTCTCTGTGGGTGCACCTGACCTATGGTACCAACTCTCTGTTGAGCTCTGGATGGCTCCCGACCTTTGAGCTTGCCGGCCTGGACTGAGGGATTGGGATTTTAAATTTTTTAATTTTTAAACTTTTAGAATGTGTTTTACTTATTAGGGCTAATTTAATTTAATTTATTTTAACTTTGTATAGTGTATATTGTATATTGTGTTTTAAGAGTCCTTCGGGAGAAGGGCGGTATATAAATCCAATAAATAATAATAATAATAATAATAATAATAATAATAATAATAATAATAATAATAATAATAATAATAATAATAATAATAATAAATAATTTACTTGGCAAATGTGTAGACGTGGGTTCTCACTGCCTTCCTTATGGCTCCATTTTCAACTTTTCAGTATGGACTATAGTCCCAGGATTTCCCTGGGGGGGGCAGGGTCTAGGACAGGGGTCAGCAACCTGAAAAAGCAAAAGAGCCACTGGGAACCGGTTCCATCACACAAAATGTTTTGTGCATGCGGAAAATGTTGTTTTTTGCGCATGCGCGTGCGTGGATACACACGCATGGTTCCACTTTTTTATGTGGACGCACCTGTACGCCAGCGGCGACGGGTCTCCATGGTGACGGGTGCTGGGTTGCGGCACCGCCTTCAGCCCGGGCGTCGCTGGAGCCACCCCTGGGACCTCCAGACTGCCGCCCGAACACCCGTTTGGAGACCTGCTGGTGCCGGTTAAACCGGCACCAGCAGGTCTCCAAACCACACCTCCGCTCGAACACCAGCAGCTCTCGACACGGGTGTTTGGGCGGAGCTGCGTGTGCAGGTCTCCTGCGCCTGCAGCTCTCCAAACCTTTGGAGAGGTGCGCGCACAGCTCTGCCCGAACACCCGTGTCGAGACCTGCTGGTGCCGGTTTAGAAAGCTGAAACCGGCACCAGCAAGTCTCCAAACCGCACCTCCGCTCGAACACCAGCACGTCTTGACACGGGTGTTTGGGCGGAGCTGTGCGCACACCTCTCCAAAGGTTTGGAGCTCCGCCCGAACACCCGTGTCGAGACCTGGTGGTGCCAGTTTAGAAAGCTGTTGCGGGCCGCGGCAGCTTTCTAAACCGGCACCAGCAGGTCTCCAAACCGCACCTCCGCCCGAACACCAGCAGGTCTCCAAACAGGTGTTCGGGCAGAGGTGCGAGAGAGGTGCGCGCGCAGCTCTCCAAACCTTTGGAGTGGTGCGCACGCACCTCCTCCCATTCGGAGTGGTGCACATGCACCTCCGCCCGTTCGGAGAGGTGCACGCGCACCGGGCGACTGGGAGCCGCAGGAGACGGCTCAAAGAGCCGCATGCGGCTCCGGAGCCGCAGGTTGCCGACCCGTGGTCTAGGACAATTTGCCATGGCCAACTTGCCACAGCCAACTCACTGCGGGACAACTCACCATAGGGCAAGAGTTACACTAATATCAAAGAAATGGTGGAATACAATAATTAAATAAAGGATTCAAAAGGAGGGACAAAATGAAATGCGAATGACAAAAAATAAAATATTTTTTAAATTATTTTAAATAATTAAATTGAATTGTTGTCTTGTTCTGTGGCACGTTGTCCTGTGAAGAGTTAGCCATGGCAAGTTGGCTGCAGCAAACTGGCCGTAGCGAGTTGGCCACGGTGAGTTCTCCCATTCCTTCCCCTGGGATATTCTACAGAGGCCTGATCCTGCTTAGTTTTCAAGCCCAGACAAGATCAGTCATACATTTTAATATTTTGCTGAATTCCAAGTTAATACAGATTTCAGAAAAGTGCAGGGATACTGACATTGTTGTGTTCCAATCCAGATAGTTTGGTCTAGTGGTTAAGACACCAGGCCAGAAACCAGGAGACTGTAAGTTCCCTCCTTAGTCATAAAAGCCAATTGGATGACTTTGGGCTGTCACTCTCTCTCAGCTTGACCCACCTCACAGGGTTGTTGTGGGGAAAAGAAGAAGATGGAGCATTATGTATGTTTGCTATTTTGAGTTATTTATAAAAATAATAAAAGAGGGTTTAAAATCCAAAATAAATAAATAAAATAAGAAACATCTCTCTCCCCTACCTTAGCCAGCAGTTTCTATCAGAAGATCAGAAACCAAAAGTTCTGATAGTGAATAATAGTAGCAATTTAATTTTTGTCCTAAAAAAAATAGCCAGCTAAACTGGAAGGAAATACCGGTAATTGGAATATAGATTTGAAGTCATAACTACTATTGTTTGGTATATACTTTGTAGATTATATTACATCTACATACATGTAGCCATTCTACATACAGCTTGATCCAGCTTAATTCAGTCTCAACATAACCAAATAGTAATATATGTTAAATAATGTAAATATACAGTTTGTTACTATTTTATGTTTCCCATACATAAGTAATTTTAATCTGTCTACTATGATATTATTATTAATATATTAATGTTAACTTATTACATATGTTTAAAAATGCATTCTGATTTTATGTTATGTAGTCCAACCACAATTTTTTTTAAAAAAAACTGTAAGATTGATTTACATTTCATAGAAGGCACAAATAATTGCTAATGGAGATGTAACAAATCCCTGTGAGATATAAAAAGAAACAAGATAAGGATGCCCACTCTCTTGTTTATTTTGGTTCTTGAAATACTGAAGAGAGCCATAGGTCAAGAAGAAAAGATTGTGCGCACAAAGATTAAAAAGAAACGTGTAAGTTGAGGACTTTTGCAGATGACTTGGTGCTGCTTTTAGAAAATCCTTTAAAGAGAATTGAAACACTGTTGGCAAATTAAACAATTGTGGTGCATAAGCAGTTTTCAAGAAGAATTAAAATATTAACAAAAATATATAAAAGATCAAACAGTATTGGTGAATAATATGAATAATATGTGGGTATCATGTGACAAATATGAACTATATGTCATTTCAAATATGTTCAAACGTGGAATGAATTGAAAAAAGACATGTTAGGATGGGAAAAATTACAGCTGTCATTTCTGGGGAGAATTTCTGTGAGAAAAAAATGAATGTCTTGCCGAGAATGATGTTTTTGTTTCAGACAATGCCTGTGTTGACAACTGACAACAGACAAATGATGCACCATTTAAACAGCAGCAGAAAGATATATCTAAATTTGTGTGGTGGGAGAAAAACCATGAGTTAAATATAAAGTCTTACAAGATGCAAAGGAAAGAGAAATATTGCATCTACCTGATTTGAAATTGTATTTAGTAGCTTACTATAATAATAATAAGGTTGGAAGGGACCTTGGAGGTCATCTAGTCCAACCTCCTGCTCAGGCAGGAAACCCTATACCATTTCAGACAAATGGTTGTCCAGTCTCTTCTTAAAAACTTCTAGTGTTGGAGCATTCACAGCTTCTGGAAGCAGGTTGTTCCACTGATTAATTGTTCTGTCATTTATTGTCATTAATTGTGCTGTCATACTATTTGGTTTGGATGAAAAATGAGTGCTACTGAAAAGTAGAAGGCTCTTGAAAGATGTGATCTGAAATTTGGATGGTATGGATATTTGTGATACAACAAAGTCAAGATTAATGTAGAATTTTAAAATCATTATGTTAGAAATGCCCTATTGAGAATATGAAAGATATAAGCCCTGGTTGAACCACAAAATATCTTTGTGGCTGTCAGCACAAGAAGCATTTTATAGACAAGAAATAATAAGCAAACACAAATGGCTAACCCACTGTGAGATATTAGAATTTTGTCAAGAGGAATGTAAAATAAAATCAAGAGAAGAACTGGGGGAAGAAGGATATAGTTGTCAATTGTTCTCTTATTTACAGAAAGATTTAAAGTTGACAAAAGTATTTATGGTTTTGAATATTGTAGGACTGAGTTTGAACAGAATTGTGTACAAATAATGAACATGTAATTGCCAAAATGTATAATCCTTTATTGAAATTTGAAGCAGAAGAAGAATCTCTGATAAAGTGGACTAAAAATTATGGTTATAATATACAGATGGAACAATGGGAAAATATATGGTTGAAAGAACTTACATTTACAATATGTTATAATCTTAGAAAGAAATATTATACAATGATGTACCATTGGTATATGACACAAGAGAAATTGCCTAGAGCAGGGGTAGGCAACCTCAACTCTTTTATGACTCATGGACTTCAACTCCCAGAATTCCTGAGTCAGCATAGCTGACTCAGGAATTCTGGGAGTTGAAGTCCATGAGTCATAAAAGAGCCGAGGTTGCCTACCCCTGGCCTAGAGTGTTAAAAAAACACTTCAAATTTATGTTGGAAATGTGAACCACAAGAGGGGACATTTTGTGATGTTTGGTAGACCTGTACAAAATCTAAAAAAGTCTGATTTCAAAGACACACATTGATTCAGAGGATTTTAAAGATTACTATACAACTGAGATTAGTAGTTTTTCTTTTGGGATTGATGGACAAACATAGACAAAAATTATGGAAGGGGCCAGAGGTGGGGGGTTGTATATGATAAATGGACCAAGATGGAAAGATTTGACACTACCGACAATGGAGGAATGATTAGTGAAGATGATGTAATGGAGATGGTTAAATTGATTTCTTTGATCAGAGAAAAGACAGTATCTACATTTATGTCTGACTGGAAATCCTTTGTAAAGCAAGAAATAAGAGCTTATTGTTTATGATTTTGATAATTAAGTAGGATAGATTACAAAAAAAGAGAGAGAGAGTCATGTTGTAACCATAGAGCAAGAGGTAAATTTATGAGTGTTCTTGTAAGTGCTGTGAAGAAAATCAGAAGCCACTTCTTTGTATCTTTTTTCTTTTCTATTTTTCTTTTACTTTTTTAGAACATTTTTTCACTTTTAGCTTTCTCTTTGACTTCTTTCTATTTATTTTCTTTTTCTTACTTTATATTAGTCTGCATTAGTTTTATCTTCTTTTTAAAAAAACTAATAACATTGTTTAGAAATGATATCCTGTCCGACAATCTAATATATGCATATATATTTAAAGTACATTTAGATCACCATATACAATAGCCAGGCAATATATATGGGCCATATGAAATCCCTAAAACCTCTAGAATCTTCTAACATTGCTGAAATTCGGTAGCAAACCTTCAAATAACTAGCCACACAATAGTCTACTTCTTTAAAAAAGTGTGTCCACTAGTTCATCAATGCAAGAATGTCACAATTGGAAATATTCAGTACTTCTCACCTCTCTTTTATTGTTTCATTCCCATCTCATGTGCCTCCCTCCCTTCCTCCTTGTAACAACTGTTGCCCCAGGAATGTATTCCATGCCTATGATGAAGAAAATGGGTGGTTCACTAAAGCTTAAAAAAATCACAGATGTGTGTTTCTTAAGATACTACTAGAGCTCTGCGATTTTGTTACAAAAAAATCAACAGGTTTCACTCTGACATCATCTAGGTTCAATTTAGTTAGAAAGCTTTTGAAATCTGGCTTGAAATATATCTAGTATGACCCTTCCCTGACATAGTCCATATAAAACTCCCTTCTTGCTTGGAATAATCACTGTCTTATGAAATTGTTCACTTGAGACATGATTATATGCATATATGCTTGCTTGAATATTTTGGGGTGAGCAGAAATAAGTGCTAAATGTCTGGGCGAGGTGGCTCTTTTCTCTCTTTTGGGGGGGTCAGGGAGGTTTTAGAAAAAACAGCAGATAAGACTTACTAACTTCAGTTTCATCTTCCATGGAGAATGCTCTTTGTTAGTTTATTAAGGAACCCAGCTGGGATTTGAAACTTTCTTTGAAGAAAGCAATGTTTGGGAAAGGTATGAAATCCCATCTTGTCTTTGAGCTGTCACTCACGCTTTGAGCCTTTTGCCCGATGTTCTATTAGCCATTCTTACAATGGACTTCTGATATCTGATTCCTTTTCTGTAGTTTCCCATCTTTTGTCCGCCACTCTATTCCCTTTACAATAACACTATTCAGATAAGGTATGTCTTTGAATTGTCAGCTACTACTCTTTCTCTTCCCCACCCTTTGTAAAGATATCCTCGGCACTTTGGAGCATACAAAGCAGAGGTCCTTTATTGCTGAAATATTACAGATCACTTTTCAAAAAGAGTCCAGTGAGCTTTAGTTAGGAGATCTGTGTGTTACTGGGGTGTTGGTGTGTGAATGTTCTTTCTTTCTCTCTCTCTCTCTTTTTCTATTTTTTTCTTCCAGAGTTCACCTTGTTAATGATGAAAATCCTACTTTGATTAAACAAAAGAATGGAGCACAGCCACAGATAGAGCTGCTGTATTTTCTTGTGGATTACAGCACTAAAACGAAAAATGTGAAAGACTTATACAGAGATAAGACACCTTTTAAACATGCTTTTTGTGACTCATAACTCTTACAAATCCTCATTTGGTTCCATGCTGGAAAACTTTAAGAGTTCATAGAGAAAAATAAAAGAAGACTTGAATGGGGAGGAACAAGAAGTTGAGAAAATAATTTGTAAGAATAATAAATGTTTTTGAACAACAAAATCAACAACAAGAACCTCCTTCCAAGATATTTATTTTATATTTTATTTTATTCATCAAAGAAAAATTACAAATTAAGTGAAGAAAATAAGAAAATCAAAATGTGTTAGAGATGATTGGCACACCAATGCACTTACACATGTCCCTTTAGCAAGCCCTTAAATATCGAGTGAGGTCCACAGAAATTAAGTCAGAATTAAAACTGTGAAAGTTAATGGCTAAGACAACTAAATCAGGTAAGATATACTGGACTTTGACAATTCTGTTACAAAAATTGATTTTTTTACAATCGAGTTTAGAGTGGTCTACATTAAGTTTAAAGCATTTGTTTGCACTTGTTACATTACGATTAAAGCCCAAAAAGTCATTTACAGGTAAAGCATTACTGTGTACAATTTTGTATGCCATACTTAAGTCTGACCACAAGCATCGCAGTCTGGAAACTTGAAATATAAATAAACAGGGAGAAAAAAGTATGAAAAATATAAGAGCAATTGTAAGACAAAGATCACTTCCTTTGAAATTTACTCAAAAAACATTTCAATGACATTTTGTATGTTTGCCCGGTCAATTGATTTGGGGTTTGGGGTTTTAACATTGTTTTTAACTAACTTACTACATTGGGCACAATCATTTAACTTTAAATCTTGTATCCTGTATTCTTATTTTTATTGCCCTATACACCGCCCTGAGTCCTTCGGGAGAAGGGCGGTATATAAATCAAATAAATAAATAATAAATTGTGACAAAAAACAGTCAAAGAAACTGTACAGCCATGCAAAAAGAATAGCAATAGAATTGGTTTATAAACTGAAAGCAAGCCAAATTAAAAATCAGAAAACCTAACTGAAAATAAAATAAATCATTTTCAAGAAATATATTAGCATCCTACATAATTCAAAGCAATAAAAATTGAAAAATGAGTAAACTAAAGCAAATTTGAAAAAATAAAATAACCTAGACAGCAAAACAGTTACTGAAGTTATGAAAGAATTAAAGCAGCGAGTAGTTCAATCAAGCACTTTTAATGGAACAGGTCATTTGAAACATCAGTTTCTCTTTTTTTTTCAAAGCTTGACTGAAAATACAAATTGAATATCTTAAAAACAAGGAAGAAATGTTGGAATTCTGGGGAAAGGCCTAGAGCAGGGGTGTCAAACTCAATTTCATAGAGGGCCACATCAGCATTGCGGTTGCCCTCAAGGGGCCGGGTGGGTATGGCCAGGGTGGGTATGGCCTACTGGATGGGCGTGGCTAGAGTGCGTATAGCCTACTGGGTGGGCATGGCCAGCTCTACATCGACCACATCAAGGGTGCCTATGGGGGCCTGGGCAGGAGTGGGACAGATCTGAGGGTCTCTGGCAGGAGGAGGGTCTCTGGGCCAGGGCCAAGGCAGTGGGGGCCATTCCCTCACTGTTTCCAGGATGGCTTCGCGGGCCGCATGAAACCACTTCATGGGCCGGATCCGGCCCCCAGGCCTTGTGTTTGACATGTCTGGCCTAGAGTAACCAAATTAAGTGCAATGAAATAGCCAGGTGAACGTTTGAAATAGAAAAATAAATAAAATCTGAACAAATGGAAAATATTGTCCTAACAGATATTGTAAAAGAGCAAGCTAAGAAAGTGAAGAATTAGAATATACCAGGAAAAGGTTTTGAATCAAACATCTGCTCATTTTAAATTCTCATCTTACAAATAGTTCCAGACAATTGTTGCAGCAAGGAAAAATAGATAACTGGTTTATTATTGATGAAGGGCAAAACAAAAGAAAAAGCACCCAACAATTTTTGCCCAATTACTTGTTAATCTAAAACATTCAAGCTGTTACCACAATCATTGTTAAGTATATCTGCAAACACATGATTTCAAATTATTTGTAACTTGCAGAGCAAAACTGGAATTTCAAAAAATTAAGAAATATAAAAGATCAACTTTTGACTGACAGAACAATATTTAGGAAAACTGAAAGATGTAAAACAAACCTCTATATCACCTATACTCAGGGCTTTTTTCTAAAAAAAAAAAGTGCCGGAACTCTCATCTTGTTAATCTTTTATTTATATAATTTTATTTATATATTTATTTATATAATCAAACAATTATATATTCAATTCTTAACATACATTTAATTTATTGTATTTAAGGCAAATGTTCATAGAAAATTCCAAACTTTTGTCCAATTCTCATCTGGCAAATCTTCTTGACTCCTTTCCTTGCTCTTAGTATCTATGGCCAAATGTCGTCCTCTGGGTAACCACAGATCAATGTACTTTGAAGGATCAAAAAGTCTCAGAGGTAGTCCAACAAGTTTGATGAACAAAAGTGCTGAAATTGTCTTAGTCTTTAACGAAGCTCTTGTTGGGGTGGCAATTAGATTCATCTGTGAAAACCCACGTTCACATTCACTTGAAGAAATAGGAATGGTATTCAGAGTCTGTATTAAATGCAACAGTTTTTCTGGATATGTCTTTTCAAGAATGTATTCACGAAATCCATGAATCATTTCTCTTTCATTTAGTTGCAGTCTGATTGATAAGTTTCTAATTTCCACTTCTCCAAATGTCATTGAGTATTAACATCTTCAGACCAATGTTTTTGATCAAGTACGCAAGACCAATACGTTTTTGCTATCAAGTAATCTTTTTTCAATTGACTCTTTCAATTTTGTATAAAATATACTTGGGTCAATGGGAGGATCCTTTTTTGAATCTCTTTGGTGAAGTAAAACTCCATGAAAGCGAAGATCACTTACAGCAGCAACAGCACATTTATAATAGGGCCCAAAGTTCTGTCTTCTTTCTTCAAAAACTTGTACCAGTATTTTTATTTTCTTATTTATTTATTTATTTATTTATTTTATTACATTTCTATACCGCCCTTTCCCGGAGGACTCAGGGCGGTTTACAGGGTAATTAAAAACCAAAAATACAAAAGTTAAAAACCAAGTTTAAAAAAGATTAAATTTATCCCTGTATAATAAAACCCCCAATTAAAATAAATTAATCCTCAGCCTGGGCCAGAGAGCTCGAAGAGCCAGGTCTTCAGGCCCTGGCAGAATGAACGGAGGTCGGGGGCAGTCCTCAGCTCCACTGGCAGCTGGTTCCAAAGGGCGGGCGCCCCCACTGAGAAGGCCCTATCCCTGGGTGTTACCCGCCGGCAATCTCTTACCGGTGGCACCCTGAGAAGACCCTCCCTGTGGGAGCGCACAGGACGAAGGGAACTTGATGCCGGCAGCAGGTGTTCCCTCAGATATCCCGGACCCAAGCCATGTAGGGCTTTATAGGTCATCACCAGCACCTTGAATTTCACCCGGAGGGCAACCGGAAGCCAATGCAGCTCGCGGAGTAGAGGTGTTACATGGGAGTATCGGGAGACCCCCATCACAACTCGCGCGGCCGCATTCTGCACCAGTTGCCTTATAGAAGTCGATGTTGCAGTCCTGTAGATCCAAACTTAAATCTGACAATTCTTGGAGAGCGTCACACATCAATCCTAGGTCCAATAAAACTTCTCTAGATGTTATTTTTCTTTTCAAGCCATCATAAGTGCATTTATCATTTTTATCTCTTCTAGGATCATGCATTGCTTGTTCAAAATGATACACAAGGGATTCAAAATTATTCCATACAGCCAAAACTGTATGCAAACTAGATGACACCCATCGGGTACTTAAAATTCTTCGAATTTTCAGCAGCTCAGTCCCCAGTAATTCTGCACATGAATGCAACTCTCTGCTATTCTTTGATGAAGCATGGTATATGACATACAGTTTATCAATAAATGATTGGAATCTATTTATTCCTGAAGTTTCCTTGGCAGCATCACCTACTGATAAATCTAGTCTGTTGTTAGCACAATGTCAAACTTTAATAGAAGGAAAATGTTCTGACAGCAATTTTTTCACTCCACTTTTATATCCCATCATCACAGCAGCGCCATCGCATGCCAGAGAAATCAAATATTTTTTCAAATAATCTTCTATCATCCCATAAGAGTAAAGACATTGGAGTAACTTTTTCAAGTTCTACCAAGTCCAAAAACAAATTTACTGATGAATTCATTCCCATACCTTCGATACAGCATCGAACAAATACTATGAGAGTAAGGGTTTTTTGCTTATTGTGGTTGATTCGTCAATTATCAATGAAATTTTATTACTGGATCAAACAATTTCTTTAACCACAGTTTTTCTCATTTCTTCACCTATATGATTAACAATATAGAATCTTAAAAGGGCTTGCCATTGTGATAGAAGATTGCTACCACTGCTCCAGGGTTTGGCTAACTTAAATATGCATAGCATAATTAGATTTATTATTGCTGCTAAAGCTATGGATTACAGATTCACATTTCCCATGGATTGTCTTCTGTCCACGGGAGGGAAGCTTGGTAGATTCTAAATTTCATAATTTTAGTTATTCCTTTGTGGCAGGATATATATGAGAACAAGCTGCAAAGGTCTTTACAAACATGTTTCTCACATATTTATATTTTTGAATCATAAATATTAAATCTTTTTTCTTTTCAATGATCCAAACTAATGCTTTAGAAATATAATTTCCAGTAAAAGCTAAATTTAACGTTACTTGTTAAAGATATTTACTATATTTCAGAATTAGTATTCTTTCAGTCACAATCTTATTCCTATTCAATTTGGCTGATTTTAAAATGTGATGTAAAATCATAAGCACATAAAAAGAAAACAGCAGAAACAGCTGCAAATTAACTCAAAAGTTCTATGCTTAGCAACATTTCCATTTAATCCAAGTCCTTGCTCTTTCCAAATCTATTTCAAGGTTTACTTTCTATATACACAAACAATGGGAAATGAGTTTCTGGGCTGGTTCAAATTTTTTACACATTCCAAAAGTTTCAGGTAATGTATCTGTTCCATATAAATATAAAAGCATGATAGGCTCTGTATTTGTACAATGGCCGATTATCTCAGCGTACAGAAATAACTACAAACAGAAGTTGCAAGCCCTCTCCTTTACTTCAGAGTCATCCTGGTGAGATAGTTAGCATATAAATTTAATAAATAACATTTTTTTTCAAATGCCCCTATCAGGAATTGAATTTGAATGAAGTTTCAGAAAAGCAAATGTTCTGTGCTGGTGGTACTAAGCTCCCAAAGATCTAGCATGGGATAAATGAATTCTTCCTAATAAAAATAACTTCCTGCCTTTTTCTAATCATCATTTCTTCCCTACAGCAATTTGAAAAGTAAAACAAAGTGAAACAAACCACTACTCCCTCCATGCAGGGAAAATTTCCTTGAGTCATACTTGGATATCCTATTTGCAAATAATATCTTACTTACCTAGTTGAGATGGTGTAGTTGGGGAGCAGGGAGGAGTGCAAATTCCTGCCTTCGCTGCAACTTGCCTGTGCAACATTTGCCTGCCGGGTCTTTTGGTAAGCTCAGCAGCAATTCCAAAAGCCAATAGCATAGCTGACTCAGGAATTCTGGGAGTTGAAGTCCATGAGTCATAAAAGAGCAAAGCCTGCAATAGGCTTAAGCCAATAGCAGCACAGCTTGTGCAAAAGCTTTTTTATTTTTTGCAAAAAAGGTGCCGGAACGCTGTTCTGAGCGTTCTATGAGAAAAAAAGCCCTGCCTATACTGATTACAGAGAAGCATTTGACTCACCTACCTCACAGCATAATTTAAAAAAAATTGAAATTAATAAAGTGACACCATTTTAAACATCCCACTGAAAGCATGGATAATAATACCAATTATTTATCTATAAATAAACACTTCCTTTTTAGGAAATGTGAAGATGGCCTTTTTAAGGATTTGCATTTCTCACAACCATAAAACAATCAAGTAAGAGGAACTTCTTTTCAATTATCATTATCTCAGTTACCACAGTATCATATTCTATCATAGTATCATAGGCTAAATTTTAGATAGCATAGATCAGGGGTGTCAAACTGCCGGCCAGTGGGCTGGTTTCATCATACTGAAGCCGCAGCCACCCCATTGCTGGCAATGCAAAAAGAGTCACTATATGTTGCAACACGTCACGTGACGTGGTGAGTTTGACACCTGTGGCCTAGATGAATAACTCCTGGATCTCTCCATAAAACTATTGGTTACATTATATTTCTTAGGTTCAACATCACCCCTCAAATAGCCTTTTATATGGAATATTATGTGGAGTTTCAGATTTGCAGCCAATCTAGATCAGCCAACAGATTAGATAAGCAATCCTTCTGCTGAGTTGAGGTTAGCCCCTGACACAATGGCTTGTCCAAAACCTTCCATGTGTGTTACAATCATTCTCCACCAAATAGTGATCCTATTCAAGTAGAGATAAGTGCCTTTGCAGAATTTCAGAACAGCTTCTTCAGTTTGAATTTGGACAGGTCAGGAGAGCAGTGAAGAGATAACAAATTCAACTTTAATATAAGAGGAGAGGAGAGGAACCTTGAGAGATCCTTTACCAAAGCAAAAAGGACAAAAATGTGGTGTGAGCTGAACATGCAATCATGCAAATAGTAGGTGTAAATATCTTGGACAGACACCCTCTTATTCACATAAAGCATAATTAGACTTATAGTCCATCTTAATAAAAGTACTTTTAAACTTCTGTCAAGTTTATTTCTTTGTCTGGTCTACACTGTGGGGCTGACAACTAGTTACTCATGGCCTTATGAAAATCAGATTGTCTCATTGCTTCTAACATTACTCAAACATCTGGTGTGAGAGATGAATCAAATACCTTCATCTGAGTAGGTAATTTCAACATCGTAGACAAAAAAAATGTTGCAAAGCATGCATGGAGCAATGAAAGTTCATAGCTTTGCCATCGAATTGCTTTTAAAATTATTGGAAAGCTACTTAGATCCTTCCATAGTTTCTGCTTACAGAATCAAGCTTCCCATTTATAGTTATGGCAGGGTTCCCACTGACTTCTGTAGGGTAAGAATTTCACCCACAGCAATGTTTACTTGCAGATAAGGAAACTGGCATAAAGGACACATTTTTATTCATTTGTGATAATTGGGAGAATGTGATGGGGAAGTAAAAGATTTGCTCCCTTGGCTTTTGCTGCTCTGTTTCTCTTGACTTTTTGCAAGAAAGCTGATCTCAAATCTCAGTAAATTCAAGATACAAAAATGGAGTAAATAAGTTTTTTTGTTCATGTCCATTCCAAGAATTATTGTTGACTGTGCCTCAATCTTCATATTTGTCATTATTTGGACTGTTACATGATCCACCTTTGCTGCTTTACACTACATGTTTTTTCTAGCCTCTGAGTATTGCATATTTTTAATATTTGTAAATAAGATATATAAACTTAGAATGCAGCTCATTTTCCCCTTAAAAAAAAACTACCATGTGCACAATTGTTACTGTCCAAACTAAAAAGTCCACTAAAAATCACTATCACTTACCAACAAGATCCTAGCCATTTACAAGTGGGGATTCTAATAATAAATAATAAATAATAAACCTTTATTGTCAAAGTACTTTGAGAACAACTTAATAGATATCTTCTCATAAGCAAAGGAATAATACAGTTTCATGTAAACATTGGAAAAGAGGTATTGTATTGTGCAAACAGAACTGTATGCAATTATATATGTAAATTTTGATATTTCAGTTATCATGTTGAGAGGCACCTATGGGATCAAGGAGGGAATATGTGAACCAGAGTATTATTTTCACTGTAGACAATATTGGTGGCAAAGTAAGATGAGCAACAGAATGACGAGATCATAGTTCAGAAAAAAATACCTGGTCCAAGCCATTGTTCTCTACCTGAATTTTATCAGCTGAGGGAGACATAAGGTTTAGTTGAATCCAGAATGCTCAGTGGAACTCTGCTGCTATGATACCAATAGCCCTTAAACCTATATACCGCTTCAGAGTGCTTTATAGCCCTCTAAGTGGGTTAAAGAGTCAGCATATTGCCCCCAACAATCTGGGTCCTCATTTTACCAGCCTCGGAAGGATCAAAGACTGAGTGAGCAATGAGTTAGCCTGCAGTTCTGCATTCCACCACGGCTCTACCTGTAAGAGATACTTACAGGTACCAGTAGTTTTCAACTTATGATCATTATTTAGCAACCATTCAAACTGAAAATGTGCTGAAAAATGTGGCTGATGACCAGGCCCTGAACTTATGACTTTCACAGCATTTCTGCAGTTAGGTGATTGCCATTGGCAACTTTCCCAAATGGCTTTTGATAGGAAAAGACACTGATGAAGCTGGATTTGCTTAATAACTATGTAATTTGCTTAACAAACTGCACGATTCACTTAACAACCATGGCAAAAATGGTCATGAAATTGGTGTGACTTAATGATGGAAGTTCTGGCCCCAGTTGTGGCTATACATTGAGGAATATCTGTATACCAGTAGAACAGCATAATTACTGTGCTAAAAGTCTACCAATTCTGCATGTGAAGATCAGCCAACCCAAACCAACAGCTGAAACATGAAGCCATGGTTAATGGGATATGGGCAATACACAGAGAGAAAATACTGCTGCTGTATCCTAGACACTTACTGTTATAAATCTGTCAGAATAAAATTCATACAAATTTTGTATCTGGTGCAGAAAACTTCCATACTAGTTATTTCAGTGGAAGTATGAAAGAGATTCTGTCCCTTGTTTGTAACAAGTTTACCCAGTTCTTACTAAAGAAGATGAAAAAGAGCAAAAATAAAATTATGGTGTCAAATCATGTATTTTAAATAGAAAAGCACCAGCAACAGAAGAGACTATGATGCTTAATCTTACTTCTGCATCTGCTTAACATGGATCCATATACAACATCCATTAATGTTGTACTGTATAACATTAATATAAAAAAGGTGAAAATGTACAAGCCCAAGATTCTCTTTCATTCTCCTGTCACTAAAGTCACTTTCTGGAGATTCTATTGCATCTGTGCAAATTGTCTGAACCTGTCTGGAACTGTTCCCCATAATCAAACAGGATGAAACATCTAACTGCAAGTTCTTACCATGAGTGCTGGTCAGTGGACTGTAAGAGAAGGCCAATCCTAGCAAGCGTAATATCCCAGCCAATCCTTGCTCAAAGACATCCGTTAGTCTTTGTCTTTGGATATGCACTTACACAGAGAGAGAGAGACACAGACACACAGACACACACACAAAGAGAGAGAAAGAGGGAGGGAGGGAGGGAGGGAGGGAGGGAGGAAGTGTCTGGGTTATTGCCTAGTGATCTAGATGGTTCTCTCTGAACTCCTAGTTTCATCTGCTCATAGCTCATGTCTAATTAAGTGCAAGGGTGCACTGAGTCCATTATTAGAAAATCTGGGCACAATAACAAAGATATTCTTCACCTGTTAAAAAAAAGTATGCCACTTGAGCAGTTTTAAGTATAATGTTATCTAATCAGTTTTAATCGCAATATACTTCAGCCAAGGGGAAATGAAATTGGCTGCTAATAATGAAGCTCATGAGTGATAATGCAGATTTGCCACATAGTCAGCAGGAGAAAGAGAGAGAGAGCTGCATAACTCCTGCCAGCAAATGAACAGGAGTATATTAATCTGGACAGCATAGTTAGGAAATTATATTAAGGTCAACTCACCAAGTAAACTATTTTTGTATCTCACAAATGTCTTTAGATTCTCACCGCAGTTAATTAATTTGCTCTAGAGTAATGATAAGAGAAGAGGAAACTTGAATTTCCTTCCTAGAGTCTGACAGATCAGCTCAAAGGAATAATACTATATTTCATATGCTAACCAGTGAATGTGAGAAAAAATGCTTTCCAATAATGTTGTTTTTTTTCTTTTGCATTTGTTTATCAGCCTCATTCAATCTGATAAGCTGCTTTTGAGAAATTGTTTAAAAGGGGGGGAGGTGATATTTTATTGGATGTATGTCTGGTGTTCTTGCATTTATCTGATGAATGTATCTTGCACTTACCTTTGGAGATATCTCTGCAGCCTCCACAGCTTCTCATACTCAAAACTAAATCCCCAGAGATATCTTCAGAGTTGTTTTAGAAACAGGAAGCAGAGGTAATCAGGGGTGTTGCAGAATGATGATGCAGATGTGCAGTGAAAACAACATCTGTTATTACCTTGCAACAATAAGGTAAACTGAGAACACCACAAAAAGAGATTCTAGAGCACAGGGTTATCCATGGAGTCTTGACCGCACCATCATACCTGACTTTTTTTTCCTGACCATACCTTAAAGACAACCCTCCTATAGCACCCCTCCTACAGCTCTGAAAAATATAACAAAACATTACATGGGAATTGTGGGAAGAAAACTCAGGAAAAATATTTTGGCATATTAACCCAAACTATACAGTTCCTGACAATTGGTGAACCACTCATCCCCAAGCAGAGTCTTCTCAGTGAAAAATCTTCCAGGTCCAGATTGTTTCTTTTCACTGGAACTCTCTAAATATAAAGAAATTTAACTGGCTTCCTAAACTCCGGTATGCTCCTCTATCATTGGCTATCTTTTGGTTCTGACTTTTGCCTTAACTTCTTCCAGATTGTCCTTGGATTGTCCTTCGTTCTTAACTCTCTTTAAATTCTTTTGTTCTCAATTTCTTCCAGTTGGGTCAGATTTGGCTTCTGTTCACAGCCCAGACCTGACACCCTGGGCCAAAATATTTAATTCTGCAGCTTGGAACTCTATCCACTTTCCCTCTCCTATACACACAAACAATTTCATCAGAGTTTCTATATTACTTTCATTCTTCTTTCTGTCCCAAAGATCTCTCAGGAGAAATGTAGATGGCTGCAGGTCCATTGCTCTTTTTTTTTTAAAGTTACAAAATAGAGAAAAAGAACACACATTAATGCCATAGCATCATAAAAGAAGTTGGACAAATAGAAAAAATACACAGAATAAGCATCAGAAAATGAGGGAGATAGAGTGCCAAAAAGATTATTAAAAAGGGAAGCTAGAGAAATGGTAAGTCTAGAGTGTTTGGAATTATTTTCCCAATATGGTCCTGCATTGGTTCTACAAATTAGATTAGCACTGATTTGTAAACCATGATATATGATTTAGGACAGGATTTCATAACACTGGGTCCATGGTGTGAAGACTAGATTGGCCAGAAATAAAAGGACTGAGACAAGACAAGTCTGTTACACTAACAATGCACAGATATCAACCACTTCTCTCAGCCAAAAATAAATGTCCATAAAAAGTCAGAAAACAATGGAAAGTTTTAGATCTTGCATGTGCTATACTGTGGCTTCAATCTTACTGCTTGCAGTTGATGTTTTTTTAAAAAAAAACTAATTGAACACATTAAGAGAAAATATAGAAACAAATAAGAAGAAGAACAAAAAAGAAATAGAAGGCTAAAACATATAGTAAGTGAAAAATTGCAATCATAAAAGACCATTCTAAATGGTCAAAAGCTTTTTCTGCATCAAGAAACATCATGGCCAATTAGTTTTCTGATTTATTTTTTATTTATTAAATGCTGACCCTGCCTGATTTCTCGTGATTCTGGACAATTCATAGATAAAAACACAGAGTACAATAAAATAATACAAGAATAAAAGCAAAGAACAAAAATTGGCACAAACTGGCACAAGCAGCCCATGCCCAAAAAAGGACTTCACTCAGCCCCACCTCTATCTTCAATGTTCTCCAAAGTACCTTGGGGTGGGGGGGACTTAATTCCAGAGGGCAGGCACTTGCTAGTAATACACAAAATGTATGATAGATGTAGTTACCATATTTCTCTTTGAAATAAATATAATCTCATCAAATTATTAAAAATATTTTCTTCTGCTTTTGAGGATTGATACCAGGAAAAAAAATCTCTTCAATAATTACTAGTATTCCATAGTGTAGATAAAGAAACATCACAAGTTAAACTGATTTGAAGAAAGCTCTTTAGTTCTTTCACTTATAAAGTTTTTTATTTTATTTTTTTAACCTCTACATACATATGTTAGTTTTTCAAACAGCGTGCGATCTGGATTCATAAAACGCTAATACATAATCAAGTCCTATTCTTTGGTTCTCTTTTCTAACCATTTGTAGAATAAATTCCAGCTTTGGTAATATTCTGTTTCTTCTTTATCTTTCAGTCTCATAGTTAATCTGTCCATCTCTGCGCATTCCAGTATCTTTTTTATTACCTCTTCTTCTGAAGGTATTTGTTCATTTTTCCAACATTGCGCATAGCTTATTCTTGCTGCGGTTACAATATGTAAAACCAAGTATAAATTTTGCTTATTGATCATTTCTGGTACTATACCTAATAAAAAAAATCAGTATTAAAAACTACATGTTCTCCTAATATTTTTTCTAGCCAAGCATGTATTTTTTTCCAATAAGCCTTTACCTTGTCACATGTCCACCAGATATGATAATATGTACCTAAGTTATGTTTACATTTCCAACATTTACCTGATACATTTTTAAACATTTTTGCTAGTCTAGCTGGAGGTAAGTGCCATCTATAAAACATTTTATACAAATTTTCTTTATACGCAGTTGACATTGTCAATTTATGATTTCTCTTCCACAATTTTTGCCATTTTTCTAATTCTATATTATAACCAAACTTTTCCGCGCACCTTATCATTGTCCCTTTAATTTGTTCACTTTCCATCTCTAAAGTTAACAAAAAATAATACAATTTCTTAATTTCTCATCCGAAGTTTATTTTTATTTTTTTTTAATCCCATTTATATCCCGCCCTTCTCCGAAGACTCAGGGCGGCTTACAAGCTTAGCAGTAGCTTTCATTCTATGTATATGCCTGCTTGTTAGGGCTTTCACACACACCCCAAGCGGCATTATTACCAAGTCAGCTTAATTGCCCCCAACAATCTGGGTCCTCATTTTACCTACCTCGGAAGGATGGAAGGCTGAGTCGACCTTGAATAATATCTTATCAAACACATTTTGTTCTTTATAAAATGCATACATTTTCATATCTTTTTCATACCTATTTTGTATTTGTAAGCGTACCCACCATGACATGTTGATGCCCTGATGTTCCAGCTCTTGTTTCAATTTTAATGTCCCATCAGTATTTAAAATATCTCTATATGTCGAAGTTTTTTCAAAATCTAACAAATTTGTATGTGAAAAAGCTTCAATTGTTGATAACCACCCTGGAATTTTTACATCTTTAGTTCTTGATGGTACTTCAGCTTAGCCATGGTGGCGAACCTATGGCACGGGTGCCACAGGTGGCACGCAGAGGCCTCTCTGTGGGCATGCACGCCATTTGCCCCAGTCCTAGGCCTTCAACTGGGTTTTATAAAACTTTTTCACTTTAGGCATCCACCGCCATGTGCAAAAAAAAAGGTTCAATCAATCAATCAATTTCAACTTCTCGCGGGGGGAAAAAAGATCTCGGAAAGTTGGAATTGATTGATTAAACTTTTTAGTCCCACCCAGTCTGTCGTTACCACCGCAGCCATGCCCACCCAATGAGCCACACCTACCCAATGGGCCACGCCCACCCAGCACCCAACAATACATAAGTGGGTTTTGGGTTGCAGTTTGGGCACTCGGTCTCTAAAAGGTTCGCCATCACTGGCTTAATGTTTCCTTGTTATAATAAAAGCTTATTAAGTCTCCACCTTTTTTATCTGAAATGTCCTCTGTTTAATTTTAAAATTGCTACACTATGAACTGTGCATGTAGGAGCTGCCACTTTTACTTTGATAAGGTTGGTCAACGAATTAGAAATTTAACACATGCCTATTCTTTAATCAGTTTTATGAGCTGAAGAATAATAAATACTATTTCTCTTTGGGGGATATTTGTATCCCCATATATCAAAGCAAGATGGAAGTAACAAATAGTCTAAAACATTTTGAGGGAATTTACCAGCATTCCTCTTGAATGAAATAGTTTTTTCTGTGTATGAGGGGGGAATTTATTCACTTATTCAAGAACTAGAATATTTTGTTCTGCAATTTCTAGCAGTAATTGAAAAAAAATATTTCAGTTTATTATGTTGTCATTTGAAGTGTAAATTGAAGTAATGATTATTTTTCCAGATTCAGTATGAAAGCGTAATAATCTTCATTTCTCATCTTGGATTAGTTTCCGTTTCTTCTTACAAGAGCGATGTCAGTTATTTGACTTGTACTGCCCAATATGGAATCACTGCTGGTGGTGGTCAGGTGATCTATGAATGATCATTTTTCCAAGGATGGCTTTCCACTGAGTTTTCCCTAGCAATGGAGTCAGAGGCTGCCAGAGCAGAGTTGGATTATCACAAATAACAAGATCCTAGCAAATGTCTAATTACTTACATCATTAGTCTTAATGCTTCTGCCTTGATTTATAAAGCAAAAAAATAATTTATTATAATTTTCAAAAATGTTTGACTGGCCCATAAGGTACACTCTTTGACAACTGTTGCTCTAAGGACAAAGGCTTCATACTATCAGGTGATGATGGCAAGGCTTAAGGAAAAGAAGATATTCAGAGAAAAGACTTGCTATGTTGTTGAATTTTCTTTCTTTTAATAATAATTCATTCCATGTATCCTCTACATTAACTTTGAAGATCAGGATGAATCAAGACCCCCACAGCAGCCAGCAAAAGCCTTTCCTTTTTCTTTCTTCTCCATCCTGGCCTTTAAAATACCATGAGTAGCTGGACAAAATCTGTGTCCCAACCACTTTATAAAAGAAGGACTCCTTGGGACTTGCACGTGGTTTTCTATATTGAAAGAGGACATTGCTATTGTGTAAAAAGAACAAGGCAAGAGAAGGTTGCAAGTGACAGAGGAGGAGTCTGCTAAACGGAAACTGAACAGAATGCAGAAAGCCTGAAATTTACACCAACTCTTTCAGAAATGCCAACAACCAACAGCCTGCCAGCAGCAGGTAATGAATTTTTCCCCTCCCAGCCAAAGCATGAAAGATATGAGACACTAATGTCTCTGTGGAATTCTTGGTGCAACATATCCAAATAAACGGGGACCAGCACTAGACAAACAATGAGGCAAAAACAAATACTCTAATCAAATAACCATCAAGGAGGAAATTATATCCCCACCACAACTGGCAAGGCAAGCTACAGTATATAAACAGGAAGCAAATCACTCACGCTCATGCTGATGATGTTACCAAGTAAGCACAATGCTGCTGTCATGCTGTTCTTATACAGATCATATCAATATTCAGAAAATATATTTAATTCAGCCTGCAGGGATCATATAACTTCACAAAGAAGGCAGAGAAATGCATGCTTAAAAAGCAACAGTCACAACTACCTGTCGTATCTAATATCTGATGGAGAAAATGAGACCTACCCTAGTCCCACATCTTGGAGATTATGAATCTTAAGACTAGTAACATGTTTTCTTTGAAAAATGTGATAAGTACATTAATGTTTGTTGCAGTCAGATGCTTTTGTAAGTATGCACTTTAGCGCACAAATCTGTAAGTATTCGTGAAATTCGTATCTAAAGCAAAGTAGTTCATTGAAGCTTTAAAATTATATTGCAGTTTTATCCATTTCAAATGCAGCAGAGAAACTGTATGGGAAAAATATGACTTAAAATTCAATATATTTTTTCAGCCCCTTACATGTTCTATACCTGTCTAAGTCTTTGCATTTCTAATCCTTATTTTTAAGTAACCAAAATTTCTAAAGCAAATTGTTACTTAAAACTAAAATCAGGGATTTTTAAAGGAAAACTGTATTTTAAAACTTTTCAATAAAAAAAAACAAACTAAAATCAGGTCCTGCCAGTGCTGTTCACAACCAGAATTACTTCATATACCAAACATCACAGAAAGATAATCTGCTGTTTAGAAATAGACATAACTATGCTATCTATGTGAAATAAAGGCATAAACATTTCACTATCAACTCATCAGAAGTTCTTAAGCAAGCATAAAATATCTTCTTGGCACCAGGTAGTCATTGTATCCCTAGTGGAGCCTCTTTATCCTTAGCACCACAATCATGGATTCAATTTAAGATAGAAAAGAGATGCCTGTTTATATTCCCAGAGTTTTCTTTTCTTGATTGAACAGACAGTAGGTTTCGTCTATCTGACAAGATCATTTGCAAAACACTAGGAATATTTATAGGATCAATCACCCATAACAGTTACAGAACTACATAAATCAAATGGATAAATGGTTGCAGTTGGGTCTTGTTTTGAAATACAAGAAGAGTCGAAAAAATAATTTTCTAACATTTTTTGACAGTGATAGTGTCAGCCCTCCCAGGTAAACCAGACAGGAAAAAGGACTAGATGAATTAATTCTATTTTACTGTCAGGCTACAGTAACAGAATTTTGCAAGTCTGAAAGCAACAAATTTCCCACTCACCACTTTTAACTGCCTGATTCATTAGGGCAGGTCCTTTCTCAGTTCCTTTTTGGGACTATTAAGTGATTGCCAGCTCATGCTCCTCCTGCCTGATTGTTTCCTGGGCATAGTCTTCTTTTTTCTCAAGGCCACTAATACTTTACAAGATGGACGAGATGTTCAGATGTCATGGAATTTCCAAAGGTTTTCTGTGTTCAAAACTGCATTGTCACCAAAACAATTTTGAGCATTTTGCAAAGTTTGTGTTCTGTACCAGCCTGCTACCGGCCCTGCAGAAAAGGCAGGGACAACCCCTTTACAAACAGCAAGAGGCTGGAATTAAGCCTGCCAAATTTATTAACATAAAACAGAGCAAAACAAGACACCAACCATGAAACAGGAACTATGAAACAGGAACTATTCAAGCGGTTGCCTTCAGCAAACCAGCCCTCCCACGCATTCCCCTTTTATACAGTTCAGGGCGTAGCTTCTCTCTGCCTCCTTCCGAGGTGCCCCATTGCCTTCCTCTGTTTACTCCTGATTGACTGCCTCCTACGTTGGGCGTCCTTGGACAGGGCCAGCTGTGGGTCATCTTCATCCACGCTGTCAGGCTCACACAGCTGGGTCTCTGTCGTGACCAGGTGGGAGGGGCCTGGCTGAGGGCTCTCATCAGCAAGCTCTCCAACCCCCTCAGCAAGCTCTCCAACCCCCTCAGCAAGCTCTTCAACACCCCCCTCCTCCTCTGAGTTGTCTGACCCAACTGCCGAACCCACAGGCTGACCCTGAATCACAACAGTTTGTCTGGAAGAAAAATAAACATGTGCAGGACAATTTATCTTCAGCAGTATTTTACAATTTATCTTCAGCAGTATTTTACATTGTGTGGGCTGAATGATCAGTTTGGCCCAGCATGAGTGTGGGCCACCAACCTTGTACCAAGAATAGGAACACATAACATTGTCCTCAACTCATTTGGAAAGCAATCTCTGCTCAACTTTTTCTGTCACAGGCCAAACATTTTTTTTGTTTTATTATGTGACACCTCAAGTAGTGTTGTCCACTTCACCTACCACACTTCATTTTATTGTAGACAAACACCCTTGTCCTCTGGTCACTATTGCCCTTTTGCTACTTTTTGATCCCAAGTGACAGAACAAAAAAGCAAAACTGTGGTGTCAACTTTTTTTTTCTTTTTACTAGTCTAGGAGAGGTAAAGAAGCTGGGAAAGCCACCAAGAGCTATGATCAACATCAGGACACCACCATGACCAAAAGGGCAAAAGGAGTGGAAATCCAGAAATAATTTCTTTAGCTAGCTTCATTGTCAACTGATTTGTGCAGGGATAAACAAGCAGCTTAAGGTGGGTCTAGGATAACTTACTGTGGCCGACTCCCTCCAGCCAACTCACCACAGGACAACTTGCTGCAGGATAATTCAACACAGGATAACTCAAGAGAGAGATAAGTAAGTTGCAGCAGGCCTTTTCTTGCTTTAGGCTTGAGCTTTCTCAGGATTGAAGTCCTCAAGGCTGGGGTGAGCTGCAATTCCATTTGTTCCTCCTTTGAGGTATCCTGTGTCCTGTGGTGTGTTGGCTGTGGTGAATTGGCCAGAGGGAGTCAGGCATGGTGAGCTGGCCAGGATGAGTTGGCCATGGCAAGATGGCCATGGCAAGTCAGCTGGGGCAAATGAGCCATGGAGAGTTGTCCATTCCAGTTAAGGCTGCAATATGGACATGCCCATATGTGCTAGAAATTCATTTAGCAGGAGGAAAGTAACTGCACTAGGAGTGGGAGGGGGAGACAGAATGGAGCTAAGAAGCAGAATATCTGAATAAAATAAAAATATACATATTTGGGGAAAGAAGATACAGTGACAGGAAAGGTGGTTTGAGAAGAGGATTTATACAGGAACAGGAGTTCATTTGGACAAAAGGCAAAATAGCAGTATGAGGTCTAGTATTTTGAGTGTAATACCATTAATGACAAAAAGTAAAATAGCAGCATGAGGTCTAATATTTTGAGTGTTACACTAACAGTTTCAAAACCCAGATTCAAATATAATGCTGGCTATGAAATTCACTTAAACTTACCTACCTATAGATATACAATATTTTAGGACAGAAGAGGGGGAGAAACTTTTATGCTACCATGAGCACTTTAAAAGAAAAATAGAATAGAAGTGTGATAAATAACTTGTTCATTCTGAAGTAGGTTGCTTAATGACAATGGCAGTTTAGAGCAGGTAGACAAACTGATGTACTCTAAGTGTTTTGGTCTATAACTCCTGCAGACCCATGCTGTTAGCCATGTTGGCTAATTGAAATGGAACTGAAGGGAATTGAAATGCAAAGTATCTAGAGGCAGCAGTTTACCTGTTCCTGTCTTGAGTTAAATAGCCATTGAAAGCTAATGCACCAGGCTGAATACTGGGCCAACAGAAAACAAGAACATAGCAGATCAGGGGAATGTTTCAGGAATGTGCTATTGGTTAAAAATCAAAGGCAAAGAGATAGTGAATAGGAATTACGGGAAAAGCTAATTTCTAAGGAAACTAGTCAGAGAATAATCTGAGGCATATTTACCTGAAACAAGGGCAGTACAAGATGAAGGGAGACATAGGAACTGAAGATTGGAGAAGATAAAGAGTTGAGAAAAGGTGAAGAAAATGAAGATACAGTGAAATTTCAGACAAGGCATAAATATGGCAGCCAACAGAGTCCAACTGGGAGGGAATACATAAGCAAAGGGTGACAGACTCTATAAGCTAGACAACCACCGAAGTACAAATCCAAAGAGAAAATTGGTGGATTTTTATATTTTGTATAACATTGTATGTTTGATCTAACTTGTTAGTATTTGGCTGCAGGCCTCGAGTATCATATGTGTATTCCAAAATATTTATTAAATATACTTTAATCTGCACTTTTTCTGGCAGTTTTCATAGCTATGTGAAATTATATTGATTTTGGCCTTGCTTACTTAGTTATTCTCATAACTGGATCTCTGAATATATGCAGATTCATTTTCCCTCTAAGGGATTAAAATATGTTTTAGCATAAAGTGAAATTAAGTGAACTAACCTTGGTTATGCATGACAAGCCATGGGGAGCAGACTTTATTTATCTCAGTGAAAAAAATCAGGTCAGGATAATTAATATTCTCAGCATTCAATTTTTCAGGATTGCTTCCCTGAATTATAATGTTGGTTCATATATGCAATTTGCCTGATATTCATGACTATTATTGTAATTCAATATGCCATAGTTTGTTTAATTAATTCTTTAAGCACTGAAAAGAAATCTAGCATACCTGCATTTACCAGCACACATAAGAAACATCATTCCCAGTGACCAAACCAATCCTCAATAATTTCCAGGAACAACTAGGTGAGATACTCTTGAGATACTCAAAGAGTGCAAAGACCCTTTGTCCCTGTGTTCCTTGAATCTGGAATGGTAATCTGTGGTGAAACATGCCCCTGGAATTTTTTTTATATATTTGGAAAGATCAAGAATATATCACCTAGCTATACCCTATCACACAGGAGGAGGAAGAGGAGGAGGGAAGAGAGAGGCAGAAATGTTGTAGTAGTCTTAGGGGCTCATTTGGGCAGTTCAGAACATTTTCTCTGTGATCCAAACCAGAACTGGGCAAAATAACAAGCGGAGGTTGGTGGAGAGGGCTGGGGGGGAATGGCCAGGCACCACTTTCCTCCCAGACAGCAAAAGAATTTGGAGAGGGTAAGATGAAAGAGGCAGTGTGCATTTTTCCTTGGGCACTGCAGCTGGTGGGAGAAGTGCTTAATGAATGCTCTGGCAGAATGCCCACGTTGACCTGAACCAGCCTAAGCTGAGAAACGCAGCTTTGGGGAAACTCGTGTTTTAGTTTCAGCAAAATCAGCGTCGGCAAGGGATCTTTGCTTATTTCAAGCTCTGTGTTCGCATGTAAGAAACTACTGACTTCCTCCTCCCCACCGCTCTTTTTATTACATGGAGCTGACATACCATTGAGGATTAGACAGAAATACAAGAGGAATCTTACTCTTACTCTCAATTACTATGGTGAGATAATTCCTTTGGGTTTGTATCATATTCCATTTAATGCCCTCCATTTCCTGAAATTTCTTTTTTCTCCCACCTCAGCTCTCCCTTCCAGGACAGAAGGCCTCTCAACTGACATGCCAACAAGGTAGCCTTTCTGTCATGCCCCATAATGCTTGGCTGACAAGGTATCAGGTATACATTGTGACTGGGATTAACTAATGAACTTGCTAATTAAAGCTCAGTTTTCAACACTCTTGGAAGATTAACCAAACCAGACCTTGAGAAAATTGGGAAGATGGGGAAAGTTACTTTCAGTTTGGTGTACATTATTTGGTAAATAAAAGGCTTAATCATTTCAAAGGAAACAATGGCAATGGGAAGGAAAGGAAAAGAAAGGGAAAGGAAAGGAAAGGAAAGGAAAGGAAAGGAAAGGAAAGGAAAGGAAAGGAAAGGAAAGGAAAGGAAAGGAAAGGAAAGGAAAGGAAAGGAAAGGAAAGGAAAGGAAAGGAAAGGAAAGGAAAGGAAAGGAAAGGAAAGGGAAAAGGAAATTCTTCAAAGTGTTGTGTAAATGGCAACAAATTGTCCAACAGCATGGGAAGACTGAGTTTTTGTCTACAACTATTGAGTTATATGACTAAGGTGGTTCCACCAGCCACAGAAAAGAGGCATAAGTCTTTTTTAAGAGGATGGGACAGCAGTAACACTCCATTCCTAATTTCCATGCAGGCTCTCTTCCCTATGTCTTAGCCCTCTAAATCCTAACCTCCAGTCCATGGACCAGTACTGGTCCGCATCATGCTAGAAACCATTCCGTGTAAACAAGTGAAACCCCATCCATGGGATGCAGGGAGCATGCGAAACCAAACCCCTTCCAGTCTACAGGAAAACCTCTTTCCATGGAACCGGTCTCTGGTGCCCAAAAGGTTGGGGGCCACTGCCCTAAATGTTTTCTATCCCAGCTGAGAGGAGAAAACAATATCAACAAGGAGAGGTCTGCAAGAAATAAGCTTTAGTATTTTTTTTATTGAGATACTTATTATCCTTAAACACTGATGGAGTATTTTTTTTAAAAAACAGTATTTTTAAAAAATACTGTTCAGAGAACGAAAAAATATCCTTCTTTGTTCCTGTAGTTCTCTTTCTATTTGATGCAAGAGAATGTTCTTTTAGTCATCCATTTCCCACTCCCATTTCCCTCTCACTGTCCTCTCAGATGCTGCATCACAACCCAACTGACTAAGGAAGAGTTGGCAGCAGCTAAGATTTTGATGGAGAGAAAAAAATGCTTTTTGCAAGCTCTTGTCCAAGACATACTTCTGATTATTAGTTACAATGACAAGCAAATTCAAAACTAGAGCCAATTGGAGTTTGCTGGAGTTCTGCTTTTTGTTTTTCCTCCTAGAATGCCTCTTAATCCTAGCATTATTTTATTTATGAGGGAAGAGGAAATATTGGTTGCTCCAGAGGGCCTTCCGAGGCTCTGTGAGACTCAGCATTTGCCCAATGATGCCTCATGGTGGCCCCCGGACAGAATCAGACCATTTGCTTTCCCCTTGGTATTCCAAGCATTACAGCTGTTATTATAACAGGCATGAACTCCAGATGACACTTTGAAACTTTCCCCTGTGGCTAAGCTAAAAGAACAGTGATCCTGTCCAATAGCACTTATATCCTATTGTTTCTTTTATGGGTTTAATAATGGGAGCTCCCAAATGCTTCCCCTTCAGTTCCACCAAATATGAATGAATATGTTTGAGCTGGTTGGTGGCCTCACACTGATGAGTCTTAGTGATTTAATTATTTGGGGGCCCAGGAAATCTCTGCTTCCGATGGTTGCTCTGTACCAGACTTACAAAGCTGCATTAGACTGCCACTCCCCACACATGCAAATTTAGTGTCTGCAAAAAATAATAGATGAACAGCTGTGAGGGTGAGTTTCTCCCACAATAAATGATGTACACCCTCTCCCAGACTTCCTTACCATACATTTCTCTCTTTGTCAACCGTCTCATCTCTAACAATAGAGACCACCTGTATGGATGAGAATTTTGTGTAATCTTCTTCTCAGCTTTTTTATGGATACATCAAAATATACTGCCAATTAATGCCAGCTGGGACTGTTGGCCCAAGGCCACCATGCACTCACTTCACATACATGATAACCACTTTAGATCACACAAAAAATGAGGCTCTATTTCTGCTAAGAGGCTGCCATGAGGGGATTGATGAACTGATTTTGATTTCTACATCTTTAGTTATTGCTGCTCTTTCTCTTGGGTGAGGCGGATCAGTTCTAAAGCCCCTTTCACTGGAAGATGCTCTATAGCAGCATTTGGCAACTTTGGCAACTTTAAGCGCTTGTGGACTTCAACTCCCAGAATTCCCCAGCCACTGGGGGAATTCTGGGAGTTGAAGTCCACACAGCTTAAAGTTGCCAAGGTTGACAAACACTGTTCTAGAAGACTCTCAAAGATGCTTTTTCACGACACAACTGGACTTTCTTGTTTTTCTTTGAAGACGTTTTGCTTCTCATCCAAGAAGCTTCTTCAGCTCTGATTGGATGGTGGGGAATGGAAAGCTTTATATTCCTTGCACACAGCTAGTCATTTGCATTCTTTCAGAGAGTCATTGTGGCCACCTGGAGGTTTATCTGTGTCCTCAGTGATGGTGCAAATGGGTGTGGAGCTTTCTTGGAACTGCTGAAAGGACTGTATTGTAGACTGGAGATAGATGATGTCGTATCCCACCCCCTCTGTTGAGAGAGGGCTGTTCAGTTTTGACATAGATGGCTTCTTTGACCCCTCTTTCAAGCCAGCAGTCCTTTCTGTCCAAAATGGGGACTTTGTGGATGTGGATGAGAAGTAAAATGTCTTCAAAGAACAACAAGAAAGTCCAGTTGCCCCTTTAAAAAGCATCTTTGGGATAACTGTGATGTGGATGACTGAGAATCTCAATAGAAGCTCAATTAGCTTATAACTCTCTGTCAAGATGATGCTCTTCAGAAACATTGAGACGTTGGCTCGATTCAACTGTTCTGAAATGTTCTCTCTTGTCCCAAGGCTAGCAAGCAACCTTGCTACCTTAAATCTTGCCCTTACAGCACACCTGGAACAGAACAGAACACTGTGATGGATGGTTCTCTCAAATGAAATTTCAGCCTTGCTCAGCAGCATTCCCCTTAAACTCTTCTAAATAGCAGCCACAATTCTCTGACTGCTCAACATATTGTGATTTTTTTTATCCTATTGTACCATCCACCAAATAAACTTTTAAAAATTATTTCTCTGATTCAACCATTCAATCAATAGGCAGCAGCAAAGTGTTTTATAAGAATACAGTATAAAAAGGTCATTTCAATTACATTTCCAATTAAATGCCTAAGCTAGAAACAGTCTATTGATTGTTGAGACATTGCACTCTCTTTGATCCCCATTTTTAAAAAATGGAAATGGAAGCTGGGTTCCAGTCTCTCCCCCAAAAGAAAATTGAAGGTGGGAGAAGAGATCAGCCATCAGATGGAAATGGCCAGACAAACAGAAAGCAGGAGAACCAACTGAAATTCCATGTTTGTCAATATGGAGCTCTCCATTTCAGGTGGTCTCCTATGGTGGATTCTTCTTTAAACTGCACTCAATTAGCTTGACCCAGATTCAAGAGAGACACAACAGTACTGGATCCTAGACAGATGGTTTCTTTATATCTCCCTATGAGGCTTGGGAATATGTTTTGTTTTGTATAAAAGTAACATGTGAGTGCTTCCTATATTCTATTTTGTTTCTATCTCTATACTATTACTATGATATTTACATGCACGTCTCTACCCATCTCCTCATACACCTGTTTCAAGGTTGCAGCTTTATTGGCATCTCTGCAATGCTAATATTGAGGAGAAGATTCAAATGGAAGGGAAAGAAGGCCGTACAAGGCCCTGAAATTTTGCTAAGAGCCTGTTCTTCCACACCTCCCCCATGCACTTCAATGCAACTGGAGGTAGAATAGGAGAGAGAACACTCCTTCCAGAGCAGTTCAACAAAAGTTATACTTGCATTTCCTCAGTTGTGGGGGGGGGGGAATAGGCAGTGACATCCAGACATGTCCTTTAGAAATGGTTAGTGGACTTTCCTTGTGCCAGGCAGAGGATATATGAATTTAGCCTCTGAGTCCGAGATTTTCCACTGAAATTTAATACATCTGCAAGGCATTAGCCTGAAGAACAATAGGTTGGGGTTGGTCCCAGGCCAGCTTAGAGATGCTACAAATTGAAATAGAGCCTTTCTACATGTGCTTGCTGAGCTATGGTTAATTCCTTACTTATAAGACTTATATGATGAAATATTTTGCAGACATCTTAACTTCTCCAAAGTTGTGCTTTTTATTAACTGAGGAATTATCTCATTTATTTGTTATTTATTAATACATTGATTTTCCTTTAGCGCAATATTAGTTGGGAGCATCAATCATTCTTCACATTTAGTGTATTGCCTACCTTACATAGACTATTGATAGACATTAAAATATAAAATAAATAGATGTAGGGAAATTATTGCAGGCTGCAGAAGCGCAGCTGAAACAATTGTTTTTCAGTCTCCTGAAACAAGCCATGATAAACCACCTGTTCAGCACAAGGTAAATCAGCTAATTGTTGGCTATTAAGATACAGCTGACATAACCAAGCCAGGGGAGTATCTTGCAGGTTCAGAGCCAATGGGAAGTGGGATTCTTTGTTATACACGAGCTCAATCCAATGAGTGTGATTTCCTTGTGAATAAAAGGGAGCTTTGGACATTGCTCTGGGTTCTCATCCCGAGGCAGGAAAGACTCTGTCTTTTTTTCCATGAGAGACCACCACAAATAGATTATTAAGAGAATCTAAACTGTTAAAGATGTTAGTGATTTTTTTAACTCTTGGAGCACAGAAGCTATGCTAAATTCCCATGCATAAATAATCTGTCATAATGTGTATATCATATGACAACAGAAACCACACAAAAAATAAGAGGAGAAGAAAATATACAGTCCCTGCCTTGAATACTGTAGAGCATTTAAAGGCAAAGATGGGTCAGGATAATGTTTATGTGGGTTTATTTGCCCTGCCAGTGCATTGGAACTGTGGAGGATTGTGAGAGATTTCTAGACAGAGAATTAAAAGGGGGAATCTACTATTTTTGTTTTACTGTTATGCTGCATTATTATGCCTTCTAGACTTTATCTAAGGCTTCTAATATTGCACACTATAATTAATGAAATGTGAAAAAGGGGGGAATATTATGGATTTAAGCAATTCCACATCAACTAATATTGATAGCTTTATTACTAAGCTCTCTGTTTGCTAATCCTCTTTTCAGTCATGCAGATTTCTGGTCATTACCCCATCTTGTTGCAGCAGATCTCACAAGTTAGATGTGTGCTTTTATCTCTCTTGAATCTTTCGCTATTTAGCTTTGTTTCCATTTTGAGTAGAGAATGTCCTCTTACCCAATTCCTATGTCTTATAAATAATTTTTTTATTTATCTTTTTATTTTATAAAATGTATTGGCCTCCCATCTTACAATAGGGTAACTCTGGCTGGTTTATAGTCATAAAAATATATCTACATTAAAACATTAATAAATTAAAACCAAACATTAATATCTATGGATATTGGGGAGGATGGGGGTGGAATGGGGGGAAGTGTGATCTGTTCTTACTCAATCAGTCCCCTCCACTGTGCTGTTGCCCCATTGGGACCCCAGGCCAACTGACAGAGCCAGGTCTTTAGGCCCTTACAAAAGGATAGGAGGGTTATATATCTCAGTTATGTCTCATCTTAATTATTTTATTTTTATTTATTTATTAAATTTGTTTGCCGCCCATCTCACTGCAAGGCGACTCTGTTTTTGCTTTACAGGACCCTTAAAAAGCCTCCAGTGTTGCTGTTTTCTTCATAGGAGTATTGCTCCAATCTCAGGAACCTTTATCCTGAGCTGTTTGGGAACCTTAGGAGTTGGCTTCCTAGCATATCTGAAAGATAGGAGCTTAAAAAGAAGGTAACATCATAAATCCTAGTTATATCAGAAGGAATCTTCCGTGATATATCATATTTAGACATCTTTTTTCTCCATGAATTATTTTAGGTCCTTTTGAAAGTCATCTGACCTATTGACCATTGTTGCATCTTCTCCTGTTAACCATTAATTTTACATTCTATAAGCAAATATTTCCTTCACCCAATTCTATAAGAAACTGTGAAAAATCTGTCCTCCTGATAAAACTCTTACAAAATAAATATTGAGTAAATTGTATTTATTTGAAAGACGAGACTCAGAGGGGAAAAATGGTAGAAAAGTCTGGGAAAGATACTTCCATTCCTCCAATGGCAGCAAATGTTAAGGAAAATAATTAAGTGATTTGCTAGATAGAGGAGAAATGGAACTTTGCCCATTTTTGCAATATGGCATCTCACAACCATGAAAAACACACTATTTTATGTACTCAGCATAAAAGGGTCTATGTATTTCTGAAGTGTTGAAAAAGAATAACAGCATTTGGAAATTGCAAGAGAGAATCAACTTAATAATATGTGATAAGATAGGCCACAAGTGAGTAGGCAGAAGAGGTGTCAACTTTTTATTTCCTGATAATGTCCATGAAATAGCAAAAGAAACTAGCCTGTTCCATCCACTTTCTTTATCCCATACATACAAAAACAAGTATTCTGCACACACAGCTATAAGCTTGTATGATCATTTCCTTTCTTTCACATTCTGTATAGTTAAGACTTTCTATCTCATTTCTACAATTGATTCATTCATTTCCACCAACAGCAAGCGTTTAATGTTTCCACTTCCTTTCGGAAAGATGGTTGATAAGCGTAACTTAATTTATAGTTTTTATGGAGTGCTATTTCCATGACTTTATATTAGGAATGTAAAAGCGACAATGACAAAACAAAAGAAAGGGATTTTGGACTTGTAACCTGTCTGCACAATTATTATGCTACACAAATCAGCAATATCATTTAATTCTGTCAGAATATAAATAATCAAGCATAATAAGTACATCAAAGGCTGCAGAGTGTAGAGACAGCCAGTAAAGTCAGTTATTAATTATAGTCTGAAGATCTGAAATCCTACAAGATCTGCAAACCATCCCTGAATAAAAAAGGAGACAAACTGGAAGTGGTTCATTATGAGGATAGCAAGGATGGTCATCAGTAAGAACAAAGAAAGGTGGACCACTGAATAGTTTTATTTTGATAAGATGAGCAAAGAGGGGACATTATGTCATTCTTTGAATCCTTGAAAGGTCCTCACACATAAGATAGTATAGTCATTTTCTCTACTACCCTAGAGGAAGAGGTAGATCTCTTGAGTTGAAATTAACAAAAGACAGATTTTTAAAATTTCTAAGAAAGGTTAGAAATCTCTAGGTTCAAAGAATGTAAGCAGATCCTGTACCTGACGGATGAGCAAATTTGGAAAAAGTTTCTTAAACAGAGAAAGTTTGAAAGCTACGACCTTATTCCCTTAGGAGAAACAAAAGGTACTGTAAAGTAAAGCAAACACTGTCAGTTATTAAGTACTTCTGACTTAAAACCTTTACAAACGGGAAAATTGTGATGAAAACCAGGAATGAAGAAAAATGGATCAATTTAGGAAGTGCAGTTTTTGCAACAGTTATGTGAGAAAGACCTCAGACGTGGGCGAATGCTGTTTAAGGAGCAGTCAGATAAGGAAGTCTATAGCCCTCAGTTGGATAATGAGTGCAGCAAGACATTCAGCTCCTCTGAATGTAAACAAGACAGTGACAGATTTGTACTTTCAGACTTGCAAGATTGATGTCAGCCTTCCCAGGTAGACCAGACAGGAAATATGACCACATTACTAATTCTACTTTATTGTAAAGCTACATTAACAGATCTTGCAAGCAAAACAATAAAATTGGGGGGGGGGAAGGGAAAAGAAGAAGGAACCCAAAAAAAGTTATGGAAACTGGTGCCTTTATATTCTGTATAAGAAGTCAGACCGACGTGTGTGTGTGTGTGTGTGTGTGTGTGTGTGTGTGCGCGCGCTTTCAAGTCAGTTTTTCACTTCTGGTGGCTGCCTGGACAAGACCCTGCAGTATTTTTGACAAGATTTTGAAAGTGGTTTGCCATGGTCTCCTTCCTAAGGCTGAGAGAGAGTGACTAACCCAAGCTCTGTCAGCTGACTTTGTACCCTAAGGTGGGACTAGGACTCATGGTCTCCCAGGTTTCTAGCCTGTGGTGCCTTAACACTACACCAAGCTGACTCTGTCCATACTGATACTGTTGCTTTTAAGTCCAGCTCTTTACGTGGTGGTGGCATTCATAGAAGAAATCCATTCATAGTTTATAATTCTGTCTCTTTTTGTAGACTAGACTTTTCCAGGACTGGATGAATCTCCTTAACATAGGACCATTATTTATTTGATGGTTTATGTATTATTTATTTATTTGAACATGCAAACCTCCTGATTCACAACAATTCCCAGTGACTCACAACAATCAAACAAAGAAATTACAATAAGATCAATAAAAGAGCAACAGACCAGGTGGAAGGAAGACAAAGTTGGATTTACTTCACCCCAAATATATGCTTGATCAGTAATTTAATACTGTTCTTCCCTTCAGCATTAAGCATTGGAGCTGAATCACTTCTTACTATGCTCCAAAGCAAAGAATTAACTCAGCTTTTAGTGATGCTTCTCATTTCCATCAGTAAATCAATCGTAGCAGACATATTTTAGAGGCCCAGTTCTTCCCTATTTTTATGCCGCCCCTTGGGGAAGAAATGTATTAACTTAATCTCACACAATATTTATACTGCTGTCCCAGATTGCTTCCTTATCTTTTTTTTTAACACATTGACAGCTGCATTGTATAACTTTGCCATTTTGTGTACACATTTCAGCATTATCCTTTTCAAATATTTCACACTCACAAGAATTTCTTACAATACTCTCTTCCTTGGAAGTGTTCAGCTCAGAAAGGAAACAATCCTAAAAAGTGCTGAGCATTCAGGTTTCTTATTTTTAGCTATTAATTAAAATACTGCTCAATGGAGACAATAGAATATGGAAAAAAACTATTTTATATTATACACTGCCAAGAGCCCCTTTCTGAGTAAGATGGGAGGTTTGGAAAAAGAAGAAAGAAAGAAAGAAAGAAAGAAAGAAAGAAAGAAAGAAAGAAAGAAAGAGAGAGAGAGAGAGAGAGAAAGAAAGAAAGAAAGAAAGAAAGAAAGAAAGAAAGAAAGAAAGAAAGAAAGAAAGAAAGAAAGAAAGAAAGAAAGAAAGAAAGAAAGAAAGAGGGAGGGAGGGAGGGAGAGAGAGAGAGAGAATTTGTTCTGGCCTAGAGTCGCTTCCAAATAGGATACTAGTTATCACTATTATTGATAATTTATTGCTCATGGTTTCTGTCAAAGAAGATCTAAATCAGGCATGTCAAATTCGCAATATCACGTGATGTCACATGATGTATCGTGATTTTTTTTTCCCATTGCCAGCAATGGGATGGGCACGGTTTCAGTATGATACATCCATCCCATGGGTCGGCAGTTTGACATGCCTGATCTAAATGCTATATTCCTGGGCACTTAAAAATGAATAATTACAAAATAAGCACGTACAGCATGATATTGTAAATGTATGGCTCTCAAAACTCTGGATTCCTCCTGTTTATAAATCTATATTTCCAGCCTGTCCATTTGTGTTTGTCTAATATGAAAGAGAATCCAAGAATAGCTGAAAAAATCCGCTTTGCATATGGATTGGGTTATGTTCGTGTGGGTCTATTGTGTTGAGTCAGGCATCTATTGTCTCATTCACCTATTTAGGTCTTTATATATGGATGACCTGGTCCCAGTGATGTGAAAGTAATGCATTCTTTCTGAGACTGTATTAAAATGCATTCAGTCATCTGGATGTTTTGGCTAGAGATGGGTGATGGTAATGACTTGTGGTCTAATCAAAGCACATAGGACTCAATAGAGCAAATAAGGAGGCTAGTTCCTGAGTTAAGATCCTTACATTCCCATGCCGAGCAAGGAAAAAGAAAGCATAGAGGAGGAGAAAGAAGTGGTAGCACAACTGCGCACCATGGAATTGTACCTACAAGCAGTGGTGGGATTCAGCCAGTTTGCACCACTTCGGCAGAACTGGTAGCTACTTTTTTGTTTCCCAGGCCCGGAATGGACTTCTGGAAGTGGCATCCACACAGAGAACCGGTTGTTCACATGTTTGAATCCCACCACTGCCTACAGGTAGTCCTCAAATTAAGCCATAATTAGGACCAGGATTTCTATTGCCAAGCAAGGTGCTTATCAATGGTGCCTGATTTTGCCACCATTGTTAAATGAATCACTGCAGTTGTTAAGTGTATCATGGGATCATTAAGCAAAACTGGCTTCCCTCATTGACTTTGTCAGAGGTCAGCTGGGTGATCACATGACCAGCAGATGCCACAACTCTTGTTAACACAGGCCAAGTGCCCAAGTTGCTGTGATGATAATAAGTGTGAGAACCAGTTATAAGTCCCTTTTTTCAGTGCTGGTGTAATTTCCAATGGTCACTAAATGAATGGTTGTTAGTTCCCTATACACTAAAATAATCTAAGAACATGGGAGCTATGTTGGTCAAATCAAAATTCAATTACTCCATTTTGAGGTTGGCAAAGATTAGAAGATTACAAAAAGAGCTGATCGCATTTTGCTGCTATCTTTCTCCCCAGCATCTGTCAATCAAATATATGCTGCCTATGAATTTCAGTAAAAATACATAGATTTTCCCAGCTTTATGGCTATAAAATAAAACTATGCAAAGCCTCTGACAGAATTTATGTGCCCGTTCTTTCAGAAACCTAAAATAAATATTTTTAAAAATCCATATATATATATATATATATATATATATATATATATATATATATATATATATATATATATATATATATATATATATATATATATATATATGTATATGTATATGTATATGTATATGTATATGTATATGTATATGTATATGTATATGTATATGTATATGTATATGTATATGTATGTATATATATATATATATATATATAAAGGGACACGGTGGCTCAGTGGGTTAGGACGCTGAGCTTGTCGATCAGAAGGTTGGCAGTTTGGCGGGTCGAATCCCGAGTGACGTGTAGCAAAGTGAGTGCCTGTTACTCATCCCAGCTTCTGCTAACCTAGCAGTTCGAAAGCACGTAAAAATATAAGTAGAAAAATAGGGACCACTATGGTGGGAAGGTAACAGCATTCTGTGTGCCTTTGGCGTCTAGTCATGCCGGCCACATGACCACGGAGAAGTCCTTCAGTTTAATGGATTCCCAAGAACCTATGCACAATATTGCAGGCATACTAATTGTATAAGTAGGGATGCGTTGTGTATTGCTGCTGGTGGTATATGTTGTACGGGAAAACTGGCTGCAAATTTTTAGCAGTTCCTGGGGAACATCAGATGGTGCATACAATGATTAATGAAGTTGCATAATTCAAAAACTATACCAATAGTTGTATTGGTCAATACTGGGTGGAATTTGGTTCTCTGATTTGCAGAAAGAAATTCTGATTATTTGAAGAAATTCTGATTATTTGAAGAAATGTCGGATTACATTTCAGGACAAGATACTGAGCCAAATTCTAGTACTTTGTGGGAGCAATGCTGCGCTATAGGCATCTGGTGCAAACCACAACATTGGGGGAAAAACAATGAAATGTGATCATGACATTGCAGTGCAAACCCTTTCGTTTCATACTTCAGTCCTGACATTAATTACTTACATCATGTGGTTTGTGTCACAACATGGCAAAGTTATGTTTCAGCTCTTGGCCCCCCTTCCTTTCCACAAATGGCTATGCCTATGCCACATTGATTTCAATGAGATTCTAGTCCTGCTTCAGAAATTTCATTTTGGCTTGTGCCATATCACCAATAAATTTCAAAAGCCTTTTCTTATCATTCTCCCACAGGAATCAGTTAGGCCTGAAAAGTTCACATTTGGTTCAGAGTCTAATGTCTCCCTTTGCATGCCATTCCCAGGTTGGGCTGGTGGTCTCTTTGTATGCCACATGGCCTGTTTCTGCTGCTCTGGCTGCTAGGCATAGCTAATTCTATACAACTGATGAATGAGGAAAATATTTATGGAATTTGCAATGTACAGTGTATGCATTTTGTCTCTCAACTCTGAAAAATAATCTTTTAAAACAGAAGGTTTTAAAAAAACAGCAGAACCTATACCTGACTGTTTTTCTGCCAATTGTAGTCTGTTTACGTCAGAAACTGTCACAATGAGATTCAGATCAACATATCATCTCCATCCAAATATAAAATCGCATCTAAATACTTCACTGAATTTCACAAGATGGAAGTAATGTGAGAACCAACTAGCTGAAGTCTTTAATCTGGTAAGATCTTATTAGGTTTAATAAGTTGCTCCTATCAAAGTCAATAATTAAGAATTGCATGTTTCGGTAATTCTTAAAAAGATTCACACTGCTGACCTTCCATATATTTGGAAAATACAATAATCCAATCTGAGTGTCTAGCAGATGCATGAATGCAATGGAATTTCAGCTCCCCCAGCCTGGTCTCTTTAAATACTTTGCAGCTACAACGCTTAAAATGTCTGAGTGGAAAAAATTGAAAAATGAAATTATTAGAAGTATACAGTTTTCCAAGTTATGTTCCAATAGCTAAGGGGCTACCACAAACAAGAGGGGGTCAACCTATTCTCCAAAGCCTGAAGGCTTAAAGCACCTGAAGGAAGGACAAGAAGCAATGGATGGAAACTAATCAAGGAGAGAACCAATCTAGAACTAATGAGAAATTTTCTGACAGTTATAATAATTAACCAGTGGAATGATTTGCCTCCAGAAGTTGTAGGTGCTCCAACACTGGAGGTTTTTAAGAAGAGATTGGACAGCCAATTATCTGAAATGGTATATAGTTTCCTACTTGAGTAGGGTTTTGGACTAGAAGACCTCCAAAGTCACTCTGTTATTCTATTATTCTGTTAAATACCACAGCCACAAAATTCAGTGGATGATGCAAAATGGAAGAACCTTCTGTTGCCATTTCTAACACCACTCAAACTGTGTACTTCTAATAATTTCATTTTTCAATTTTTGATCTGCCTGATGTGGAGCTCACAGTAGAACATATTAATATTAACATATTAATATTAGGGGTGCCCATATTTTTTTCTGAGGTGGTGCCAATATTATAGAATTCCCTGCCCCCTGATATCCTATCAGCTCTTATCTTAGAAGACTTCAAGAAATTATTAAAACAGTACTGTTCAAAAGAGCTTCTGATTTATAGATGTTTCCATCTATTTTTATTGCTTTAGATGGCTTCTTTTATAATTTTATCTCTAGTTTAAATTATTTATAATGGTGTGAATATTGTTGAGATTGTAATACACCAGGGGTCTCTTAATATAGAAATAAATGCTAATGTGATCACAGAGGACATGGGTTAAAAAAAGGAATTAAAGAGGGAAGGAAACAATCAGAAAGTGAAAAAAAAGTTTATAATCATCCAGTTGAAGGGTATGATTGCACAGTAGTGGCTGACATCTTTATTTTTTTATTCTCTCTATATATATGTCCCTAGTCCATTTAGAAAGAAGAATGGGTAGTAATCTTTTAGAAATAATTGTCCAGTTGAAGTAGGTACCCTTGAAAATATGATTCAGTCTTTGAAATGACCAGAAGGATCAATGTTATTCCTAAAAAACACTAAAACTGGTCAGGTAAAATATAACCCTAGTAATTATTTGAACTTTAAGAGTCTCCACAAACTTCATTGACTTCAACAGATAAACAGACAGAAAAATAATTAATATTGACATAGGATGGAATGAGGAGAAAATTAAGCAGTGTTAAGCAGAATTAAGCAGAATTAAGCAGAAAGGATTTTCTGCTTCAAGAGTTCTCGAAGTCTTTTAACAGCCCTGAAGAGAAGAACCCAGAAGAGATTTATGGAGTGAAAAAAGAACCTGCAGATGGAGGATAAAATATTTAATACTTTGTGTTATAATGGAAACAAGTCTCGCCCTTGCAGCTGCTTTTTCTCCTACTTTCCTCTCCCACCCCTACAGTTATTCAGACAGCATTAAAATGAATTTTTAGGAATGACTTTAAATCCCTTTTTGGCTGTAAATGTTACAGGTAACCTCAGACCTGTAAAAATTGAGAGTCTACTGTGGCTTGATCAGATCTGGGTTTCTTCATGCAGAATACTACTTTATGTTGTTTTTACTGCTTTTTCAAAAAAACAAGTCACAGCACATCCTTTTAGTCATCAAAAAGCTGTGAATGTCTGGATTCAAATTCATCATTTTGCTATGAGACTTGAAAGGAATTTCAAAAACAATGTTTACTGGAAGTTAGCAGCTACTTGAAATTGAACTTTTCCTGTGTGTATACATTACCATGCTCTGATCCCACAGGAATTATACACAGATATCCAGCTTGACTGATGGAAAACATGATCAGGAACAGTTGGCAAACATCATCCAACTAGAATGACTTCAGTGCCAGAAAGTGTAAGGTTCTTTCCACATAAATTGGATGTTCTGCAGATGACATTCACTTGTGCTCAATCTGGACTCTCTGTGAAAGAACTTCACCCATCATTTCCCACTAGATCATCTCATCCTATTTTGAGTAGCCAATATAGATTGGGGGGAAAATACTATTTATTTTATTTTATTTTTTTATTTTTATTACATTTATATCCCACCCTTCTCCGAAGACTCAGGGCGGCTTACAAGCTTAGCAGTAGCCTTCATTCTATGTATATGCCTGCTTGTTAGGGCTTTCACACACACCCCAAGCGGCATTATTACAAAGTCAGCTTATTGCCCCCAACAATCTGGGTCCTCATTTTACCTACCTCGGAAGGATGGAAGGCTGAGTCAACCTTGAGCCTGGTGGGATGCGAACCTGCACTAATTGCAGGCAGCTGGTGTTACTTAAGGAGGCATTAGCCCACTGCTCCACCAAGGCTCTCTCTGTACTATCATTTACAGATAAGATCTTGAGATTATCCATTAAAGATCTTAATCTCAAACTCTGAGAACTCTTCTGTTTTGGTGTTGGTGAAAGTTATTGCAATTTTTAGCTATATATATTGCATTGGGATGTAATTCCCAACCTTTTTGGCCAGTGGGCACATTTAGAATATTGAGAGAACGGTTATGGGCACAACCATAAAATGGCTTCTACAGTGGGTAGGTCCAAAAGAGTGGTATGGTGGCCTAGTGGTGAAGATGCTCACCTCCCATTCAGAAGTTGACAGTTCAACCCTAGATAGTGGCAGCTGTTTCTCTCTTAGGGCACAAAGAAAAAAATGCTGCTGTGATTCCTGACACATAGGTATCAAGAAGGGCATCTGGGTAGTAAATGCTCAGTTTCATCCTATCCCTGCTCCCCGTCCCTGACTCTACCCTGAATTAAGAGACTACAGGGTTGTAAAAGAAAAAAAAGTGAGTGTGGCCAAATCTACCCATATTAGAGGCAGGCAAAGCACTGGGCTCACTTCCCCCACCTGCTATTAGTTTCTCATAATGCCTCTGGAAACTGTGTGGCCTAGAAGCATGCTTGAATTACCCCCTATGGCTGATGCTGATGTTGCAGTACATTATCTTCACCTGGATTTTTAATTTTTTTTAAAAAAAGTTTTCACTGGGGGTTTTTTTTTGTGTGTGTATGTTTTTTGTTCCTTTTTAGCAGGAAGTTTGGTAGGCACTAAATAAATATGCCAATGGAAACAATGGTGTCCTCAGTCCCATATGGGAAATTCAGGTCTAAGAAGGAAGAGTTGTTAGCTTGATAATAACTTACTCGATTTAAGACATTACTGAGGCATTCAAGTGGAACAGAAAATAGACAATTTTATGGAGGGATGTACTTAGGAAAATTATTGAGAAGTAAACATAATTTAAAATAAAACATGAGGTGAGAATGCAAAAAATGTTGCTTAAGCCTGCTTAAACTCCATGCCCAAATTTCCACAAACTCTGAAAGCTAAAAAAATAAATAAGTGCCAAGAGTGAAAAATGCAAAGTACAAGAATTTGGAATCAGAGTATTGCAATGGTCAGAATCCAAAAGGGAAGATAAGAATACCAAAGGAAAACAAGAATCTTTATAGAACCACCAGCAAATAATAGAATTACACTCAATGGAGCCTTGCTTTATTACTTGTAGCATCTAAGTTCACAAATCATGTAAAATCAGATCAATGGATTCAAATCCTGGGCTAAGCCAAAATCACATAAAATGTATTATGGCTTAATATGGGATGTGGATCTACTTAGTTTGTGGTCTGTCCTAATCTCTTGGAACCAATCATTCTGTCTGTTGGCCTACAGCTTGATAGAATCTTTATACATCAGCAGCCCCCAACCTTTGGGGCACTAGGGACCGGTTCCGTGGAGAGAGGTTTTTCTGTTGATTGATACATTTGGCTAGTATCAACAAAATTATGCCAAATATATCAGCTTTATAGTAAGTGCACAAAAATAAGTGTACTTAAGTTTATTAGTTTTGATACTTTGCTTTAGAAGAGGTCTTCTTTAATTTCAATATAGCATTATTTTCAAAGAAGTGTTTTCTTAGTACCATTTTACATAAAACAGACTTCTCTAGCCAGAGGAGAACCACAGTTTAACTATAACTCCCAGCAATCCCCATCAACATAGTAAAATGAACCCTTTAGAGAAACATAGATATGAAAAGGGCAATTTCATCTCCACCCCGAACCAACCCAGTGATGCCCTCGATGTGATGTCCCGTTGCCTGGAAGCGGTACAGATTTGGATGGGAAAGAACAGGCTCCGGCTCAACCCGGCCAAGACTGAGTGGCTTTACGTACCGACATTTCGTTTAGTCCAAGAAGTTCCATCTTTGATTATAGGAGGAGAGATGTTACCTCCCGTTGATAGAGCACGCAATCTAGGCGTCCTCCTGGATTCACGACTCAGTTTTGAAGATCATATTGGAGTCGTGGCTAGGGGGGCATTTGCCCAGATTCGCCTGGTACACCAGTTGCGCCCCTTTCTGGACCGAGATGCCCTACATACAGTCACCCACGTACTCGTTACCTCCCGTATAGACTACTGCAATGCTCTCTACATGGGACTGCCCTTGAAGACCACCCGGAGGCTTCAGCTGGTGCAGAGTGCGGCTGCACGGGTAGTGATGGGAGCACCCCGATACTCCCATATTACACCCCTCCTGCGTGAGCTGCATTGGTTACCGGTTGCCCTCCGGGTGAGATTTAAGGTGCTGGTACTTACCTTTAAAGCCCTACATGGCTTAGGCCCAGGATACTTGCAGGACCATCTGCTACCGGGAACGAATTCCCATCGTCCAGTACGCTCACACAGAGAGGGCTTCCTCAGGGTACTGTCAGCTAGACAATGTTGGCTGGCGACCCCCAGGGGAAGGGCCTTCTCTGTGGGAGCGCCAGCCCTGTGGAACCAGCTCCCCCCTGAGCTTCAGATGGCCCCAGATCTCCAGTCCTTTCGCCACGGCCTCAAAACACTCCTTTTTCAACTGGCTGACCTGGACTGACAGGGATTTAATTATGTTTAATTTTTATTTTAATTATGTTTACAATTTTTAACTCTAATTTTTAATTTATTTTAATTTTTAATTTTAATTTATTGTACAGAGGCCTTTAATTTTAATTTTATCTTAATTTCTGTATTTATTGTATATTATTGCTGTTAGCCACCCTGAGTCCTTCGGGAGATAGGGCAGGATATAAGCCCCATTAATAAATAAATAAATAAATAAATTAAGAGCATGTGGTGGTTCAAGACATAAATATGGATTATCAAGAGTGCAAGTGGATATTTGTAAGAAATTTCTCACTCGTACTGATGAAGTTGGAAATCCTCCTTGAGGGATGAAATGAGATTGTACTTGTAGGAGATAGCTGTAGGAGATGAGGCCAAGCCCGAGGGAGGGATCAAATGCGTCATAAGTCACGAGTCCCTGTGCGCCTGCGAGAGATCAGCCCACTTTGAATGCCTCTCTTATCTCCTGCTCATTTCCCTTAACCGTTAGTTGGTTAGATTTTTGCAGACAGCTTAAGCTTGTAATAAATCTTTATACTCATTTGAACTGCCTGAAATCTCCTAATTTCCCCAGTGCTTGACAGTACTATAGCAGTTAAAATTACATAAGCTGCAGCCAGAAGAGTCCTACAAATATCTCACATGGTAGATGTAAAAATCCAAATATCATGGTAGATATTGCTGACAAGACAGAGTTATGTTACACCCAGATTTCTGCATCACTTCCTTAAAAAGTGCTGGGAATAGAAATTCATACAATACCAATTTGATGCAGATGCTTATATTTCAATAGAAGATCTAGAAGGGGCAGATATGAAAATTCATCTTCATGTCTTCTTTTGAAGAACTCATACTCAATTGGTTAATGACATTTACATACATTTTTATTTTATTTTATTCATTCCATTTTATTTATTCATCAATATTTTATCATACCATAATTATTTATACATATGAATGGAGCTCATACCATAATGAGACTGAAGAATTATTCAGGGTTCCAGTTCACTGGAAGTGGTCTCATACACCCCTCAAATCTCCTTGCTGCAGAAAATTGTGCAGTCAGCATTAGACAGTGTCTTCCTTTAGCAGATTTCTGCAAAGAAGAAAAGATCTGGACTGTGTATTTCATATTTTGGACTGAACAGAAAAGTAAAACCCAAACAATGCTAAATGTCTATGGAAATTCTCATCCAGGTCATGGTTGTCCCAAAGGTACTTTTTCAAGAAGTAACTGGACTTTCTTGGTTTTATCTGAAGTTTCACTTCTGATAATCATAAATCCTTCCATTCCCCACCATCCAGTCAGAGCTGAAGAAGCTAGTATTTTGAATTAATAGAACCTCCAATTTCTTCATTAAAGAACCATTGTAGGTATTGACTAAAAATAAACACTGATAAGACTATAGTTTCACAAATTGAAATGGGGGTGTCTTTTTTTATCCTTTCTGGAGATGTTTTACAAATTCTCATTTCTCTCTATATTCTATAGTATATAAAACCTAGTGGTCAAAGAGAAATGTTTTTCAGACCTTTATTGTCTAAGCTGCAGGTATTCATGACTATTTATATTTCTATTTTCCCACACTCCTTCTGGTGCCTAGGGAGTCATTTGCAAAGCCTAATAATAGTATACATTATTACAGTGCCCTTAATGATTCCCTATGGCACCAGAAGAGCCTGGGAAAATGTAAACAGAAACTAAATTATACTAATACAAGTGCTCCATTTTGGCCTAACAAATCAGGGGCATATTAATTATGGAAGGGGATATACAGTTCTTAAGAGGAGGACAATATATTGAAATTCACATTGATTTTGGGGCAAAGAAACTCAACAGAACAAGTCAAAATACATGCTCACATTTCAAGGAAAGTTGGTTTCACATGGGGATCCTATCTCTCGTATCCCAAAAATGAAGAAGGAAGAGAAAACCAATGGATTTGTCTGAGAGGCAGATAAAATTAAAATTTCCTGTCCTTTCTTGTTTCTCCCTGATATTATCAAGTATCTTAAGCTGCTTTACCTGACTGCTATTTTTATACTAGTCCTTGGAGAGGAGTTGTTGTTGTTATTGTAGGGACAGCCTTGCATGGTTGCAGAGTTTATTGTTTTTCCACTGCGCTTACCTAATTCTCACAGTAAAGCTCTCAATACAGGATGTCACAAGGGAGCTTGTTTATCAAGTGGCTTGTTGCAGAGCCAGACAAAGATTAGGGGGCTAATAGTGAGTGATCCAAGGACATCTAGCTGACTTCCTTACATAAGAAAGACTAGATTCCTTAGCAACCACTTTAATCAATATGTTTATTATTTTATTTTATTAATATTAGATGCTGTCTATCTCACTGTCAAGCATCTCTGGGCAGATTCATTCATTTATATATCCATTCATTCATCATATTTAATAGCCATCCATCTCACAAAATGTGTCTCTGATGGGTGTATAATATAATAAAAAGCAAGCCATAAAATGAGCATTGAAAACATTCTACAATTAATAAAAACAATATTATTAAAAAACTATAAGAGAAAATATTCAGTTCTACAAGCAATGTAGCCATCTCACCAATTCACTATTTCCTTGAGATCCCCAAGCCTGTGGTCATGACCATATTTTGACAGATTTCTGGAAGTACATCAAGGAAAGGACCAATCTCACCGCAAAAGAAATCATGTTCCACAGGGCAGGTGCTCTAGATCCCCATATGCACACTTGTTTCAAAGTAAATTCCATTTAATTCACTGCTAAATTAACACATCCATTTTTACTACTGGATTGGGCGATCCACTACCTGTGGACCATATACAATCACAACCCCATATTTGCAGCTCTCAAGGTCTGCTGATTGTACAACTGAAATTTGTTAGCAAATGCCAAGGGGTTTGGAGGGCTTTCTAAAACAGGTGCATTAGCCTTCTGAAAGGCTTAATTCACTGTTGTGCCTTTAGGGGCAGAGTTGCTTTTCATACATTGAACCTCTCTGATAATTCTGGTATTATTTCTTGAAAGATGACACTAACCCTGAAGGAGCAGTACTACAATTTGGGGTGTCTTTCTGGATTTACGACTGCTGCTTTATGAGCAGGTGGAGGCCTCGAGGCCCAGCTGATATACCAGCTGCAACCCTTCCTCAATTGGGAGATCTTGTAACAGTGTTTCATGCTGGGTGTTTGATTCAATCTCTCTCTCCTCACCAACACCAAATGTTCCCAACCATACAGAAAAGAGAACCATGCATCTGAGCACCCCACTCCTACCTGCCCCTCAGAAAGTCCAGAAAGACACTACAGTCAATGACATTGAAAACTGCTCAGTGATCAAAGAGAGCCAAAGTGGGCATTGAAATAATGCCAGATGGTGGCAGGCAATGCATAAATAGCACGATATTGTTAACTGCATTAATGCAGGCATGCTGAAAGTCAACATACACCTGGACATTCTCTTTTCTTATGTTTAAAATAATAACAAAGTTATTTGCAAGTAAGTTAGTGTAAGGCACAGTAAGGTAAGGTGTGTGTGTGTGTGCATGTTTGCATGCGTGCGTGTGCATGTGTGAATCAAAAAGCATTCTCTGTAAATACATTAAATTCAAACTTTTTTAGTTGCACCATAGTATATCCTCAATGAATTGGTTAATCCATATTCCAGTTGTCAAGAGTAAATTATTATTAAAATATGTCAGAAGAGAAATAAACATAGATACATAGTCCACATAAAGGTAAAGGTAAAGGTTCCCCCGCACAAGCGTGCTAGTCATTTCCAACTCTAGGGGCCGGTGCTCATCTCCGTTTCAAAGCCGAAGAGCCAGCGTTTGTCTGAGGACATCTCCGTGGTCATGTGGCCAGCATGACGAAACACCAAAGGCGCATGGAACGCTGTTACCTTCCCACTGTAGTGGTCTTGCATTTTTACGTGCTTTCGAACTGCTAGGTTGGCAGAAGCTGGGACGAGTAACAGGTGCTCACTCTGTTATGTGGCACTCGGGATTTGACCCGCCAAACTGCCGACCTTCCGATCGACAAGCTCAGCGTCCTAACCCACTGAGCCACCACGTCCCTTATAGTCCACATAATTAGAAGTAAAACTTGTATAGCAGTGACCTCAAAACTGGATGTCCAATTCAGCTATCCAGGCTCTGACATTTGTGTAGATCTTATAGGGAACTAGAGAACACAAGTTGTGGGCAATCTTGCACAATATGTTTAATAGTTTGCATTATCAGCACCACATTTGCAGCAAGGGAAATCTTTCCTTGGGAGCAATAGTCACTCACATCCGTAGTATCCTTAACCTACAAGTGTTCCCTGAACAGTGCTATATGGGTGACAATGAACAGATGCAATCGTACTGCCCTTTTGGGCCTCAGGGCCATGACAAACAGAAGTGCATAAAATCAGATTAGTAAATTAATATTAGAATATACTATATAAACTACTAACTGGCCCTCAGTTGTAGTCTTTGGCAAAGAGCCTCATATCAAGATATAAGTCTGAATGTTCTATATATTTTTGATCATTAATAAAGCCAACAAGAAACAGATAAGCAATACAAATCACTTTTATTAAGGCTTATCAGTAACATTTTTTTTCAACTCTCTTATTATCTGTGCAGGATAATTTGTGCTTACATTCCACTGCCACAGAGAGTCAAAGTCAGAAGATGTACAGACAGCATATATAAAGATGATTCCTCCAATCAGGTTCCCCAGACCTGGGGGTGGCAACCCCTCCCTAATATGAAGTGTATACTCTTAAATAATGCCAGGGCATAATACCAGTGCCCTATTTCTGCAAGGGTATTAGAAATATTTGTAGACTAGCAATAACAACCCCAAATATTCTGAGAAAAGACCACTTAAAACAGTAGATTCCAGTAACAAAGAAGATTTTAAAAAAGTGGAAGCAGATTAAGAGGGAGAAAATATCTATGGATAAAACAAGACTGGAAAAATGGACACACAGATGGGGCAAAGAATGAAAACATCAGTTAGGAATCAGTTAGTGCCAAATGAAGCCCTAAACCAAAATAAAAAACAATAATCAATGGATTTTTCAGAGACCAGATTAACTGTAGAGGGAGGGGTGAGGTTTGTCTTCAAATCCACCACTTGTGATCCTTCAGTGTTTAAGTAAATAAAATCAGTAAAAGATTGAGTGGACTTTAATACAAAGAGAGAAATTTTATACTACCACTAACAAAAATAGTGAAATACCCTAAAATCTTGTGAGCTACACAATTTTAACATTATTTTAAGAAATACTGGCCTACTGAAGATTACTGAAATCTTGAAAGTTTGCATGATCCATCTGTGTCTGAAAATATTACCAGGTCCTGATTTAATCAGTTGTTAAAACAATCTAAGCTTTTGGATTGTTACAACGGCAGTGAATCCTGAAGATTAACTACTTCTTCACATTTAATCTCTCATCTACAGTATCTGTTAAGAGCTGACACTGAAGTAGTAGCACACATAATCGTATAATCTCTCAAAATCTAAAAGCATATGTGGACAAGCATTATATGATACAGTATATATTGAATTGATGGAACTGAAGCATTTCAAACTGCATGCAGTGAGAAGAAACCAATAATAAATGCTTCTTAATATATAATTCTCACTGTAGATGGAAAACCTATCTTTAAAAATGAAATTCTAGACTACCTTTAGCACTGGCATATTAATTCTGCACATGTCATATACATGTATAGGAATGTCCCAGAATCAGCAGAAAGATCACATCGCCAGCCTTTCTGGAATAAGATTCACCAACATTAATGATCTGGTGGGCATGTTTGGGAAATTTAGAACATGTTGTGATCAGTGGTGGGATTCAAATATGTGAACAACCAGTTCTCTGTGTGGATGCCACTTCTGGAAGTCCATTCTGGGCCTGAGCAACAAACAATTTGCTACCAGTTCTGCTGAAGTGGTGCGAACCAGCTGAATCCCATCACTGGTTGTGATGTTCTTACAAAATAACTCTTAAGAGTTGTTAAGTAGTGGGCTCTTAGGTGCAGGAATGAATACACAAGGCTGAGTACAGGATAACTCATACTTTATTTCTTGCTAGAACTGTACTGAAGCATGGGCTGTAACCAGCTGCAATATATAGTCTAGCCCCTAGGCGGCAGCCAATAGGTTTGAACCCACTCTTGCCACCTGGGGCTAGCCAATTGCAGGACAGGAGACGGTCTGGGTTGCTGAAGAGCCGTTAGCTGCTCCAGCAACCCACATGGTGTATCACCAAAAACCAGTACATAACACCCCTCCCCTCTTAGATTAAACTATGAGAACCACAATTAGTCTTGACAGTTGTTAAAACTTATTGATCAACGCACCCATAATAAATTGATAAATAATAAAAATAATAAACTAATATAATCACTGTGGACTACAATGAGATTAAACAACGTCTTAATGATCAGGCTTCCATTTACAGTAATAGGCACTTACACAAACACTAGTTTCTGTAGTTAGTGGCAACAAGCTTTACAACAAAATACATCACTTTATTTTACAATGTAATCTGTGAGGTACGCAGGAGGCTTGGATGGCCTAGAGGAACGTCTTGGAGTTCCCATCACTTTGTGGTCTGCCAGCTTACCTGGTGGGCTGGGTAGATTCATGTCCCTTTGTGCTTCTAAGTCAAGGGGATTCGAAACACTCTGGCTGGCCTCCCCAGGTTGGCCCAACCCAGAGTCAGTCTGTTCGGCAGAGTAGGCACAGCGGTTGCTGAAGCTTGGTTGGCTTGCTTTGTCAGGGGGTCCATGTTGCACCCCTGTGCTCCCCGATTCTCCCTCTGGTTTCATCTCAGCTGAGAAGAAAGAGTCCTGGTAGTCCATGTGAGGGCTGGCTTGGCTGCAAGTTTGAGGACCTTGGGAGGGACTTATGATGCAGTCCTCGCTTAGTGGCCATTCTGGAAACATTTTCCTGAGCTGATCAATGTGTCTTCTGACAACTCGCCCTCCCTCCAACCCCACTTCATAAGATAGGGGTCCAGATGCCTTGGTGATTTGACCAGGAACCCACAAATTCCCCTCACCATAGTTCCTGGCCCAAACCCAATCACCCATGTGCAGCCCGCTTGGGGGTTTTGGTTGAGAGGCTTCTGCTGCCACTCTGTCTGGATGCAACCTGTCCAGTTTAGTAATCAAATGTCTCCCCCAACGTAGTTCTGCAGGACTTTTACCTGTGGCCGTGCAGGGCGTAGAATGCTGGCAGAGTAAGAAATCTGCCAATCTGTGATCCAGTCACCTGTAACAATATGCTTGAATGCGTCCTTCGTTGTCCTCACCATGCGTTTGGCTTGACCATTAGAAGATGGATGAAACAGTGCAGATGTTGCATATCTGATGAGATTAGCTCTAAGGAAAGCCTGAAATTCAGCAGCAGTGAATTGGGCCCCATTGTCAGAAACTAAGACATCAGACAACCCATGTGTTGCAAAGAGTTTTCTCAGCACCTGGATGGTCCTAGCAGTAGTCATGTTAGGAACTGGAATTACTTCCAGCCATTTTGAGTGGCTATCCACTATTATCAGGAAGATTTGCCCCTGAAAAGGCCCAGCATAGTCTATGTGAATCCTAGACCAGGGAGTGTGTGTTTCCTCTCACCTGTGAACTGGGGCCTGTGGCATTTCAGGCCTAGATTACTGGCATGTATAACAACCATGGACTTGACCTTTGATGGCCTTATCAAGGCCAGGCCACCAAAGGTAGCTTCTAGCTAAGGCTTTCATTCTGACAATGCCTGGATGGCCTTCATGTACCGAGTGTAAGACCGTGTCTGTTAGGGAAGTGGGAATTATGACTCTGTTCCCCCATAAAATGCACCCTTTATGTGCAGACAACTCATGCCTCCTGACAAAATAACTTTGAAATTCAGAGCCTGGACGTTTTTCCAACCAGCCCATGTATACCCATGACAACACTCTACTAAATATTTTATCTGTGGCAGTTTCAGCAGCAATGTCCCCTGCATGGAGGGGAAATTCAGGTATGTTCTGTACGGACAATATTCTAGCAGCTGGAGCCGGATCTGGATCCATTAGTGGCAGTGGTAGTCTGTTGAGGCCATCAGCATGGCCCATTTCCTTTCCTGGTTTATGAATTAACTTAAAATTGTATGCAGACAGAAAAATAGACCATCTCATCATTCTTGGAGATAGTATGTGGGGGGTTTGTTTGTCTGTTGTGAACAGTCCCAACAGAGGTTTTTGGTCAGTGTAGACAGTGAAATCCCTGCCATATAAATAATCATGATTTTTTTAAATTCCAGCAACTATGGCCAGGGCCTCTTTGTCAATCTGGGCATAGTTGCGCTCAGCAGAGGACAAGGTCCTTCAGTAAAATGCTATAGGAACCTGTTTCCCATTTTTATAAGTGGCTTAAGACTGCCCCCACCCCATAGGGAGATGCATCACACGCAAGACATACAGGTTTAGACTCTATGTAATGAGTTACAGTGGACTTTTCTGACAGAAGTGCTTTCAAATCCTGGAAACTTTTTTCGTGTAAGTTAGTCCATTTCCAAGGAGCTTTTTTGTCAAGCAGCCTGTGGAGGGGCTCTGCTATTGCTGCCTTATAAGGTAGGAATGTGTGATAAAAATTTAGGAGACCCAAAAATGCTTGCAGCTCTCCTTTTGATTTGGGCCTAGGAGCCATTTTAATGGCCTTCACTTTAGAATCAGCGGGGTGAATGCCATTAGCATCAATGCGGAAACCCAAGAATTCTGTTGATGAAACCCCAATACTACACTTGTTCTTTTTTAATTTGAGGCCTGCTTCACGAAGCCTCTGCAAAACAGCCCTGAGCCTTCTGGCCAACACTTCTGGGGATTCCCCAGCAATAAGAACATCATCAAAATAAGGGCAGATGCCCTGGATACCCTTAAGTGTACATTCCATAATCCCTTGGAAAATACCCGGTGCAACACTGACTCCAAATTGTAAGCATTTGACTTTGAATGCCCCTCTATGAGTCACGATCATTTGTGCCGCGGCTGTGGCCTCATCAACCGGCAATTGCTGATAGGCCTGTGCTAAATCAAGTTTAGCAAAACTAGATCCCCCTTGCAAAGAGGCTAAAATATGGTTCACCACTGGAACCAGATAAGCATGCTGCTTGAGGGCTTTATTTAATGTGCATTTATAATCAGCACAAATGCGAATTTCCCTGTTGGCCTTAAGTGGAGTGACAGTAGGAGTTTCCCACTCCCCATCATCAACAGGCTGTAACATGCCTTGTTCTACAAGCTTATCAATTTCACAATCAATTTTATGTTTGAAAGCAAAGGGGACCCTGCAAGGTTTAACCCTGATTGGGACAACGTTGGGATCTAACTTAAAAGAAATAGGCAGGCCTGTGTATGTGCCTAGGGTTGAATCAAAAACATCTGCATATTCTTCGCACACTGACATGAGGTCTGCAGTTTGTGTCCGGTTTATGCCAGTAATCTGAATACCTAAGGCATCAAACCAATCAAGTCCAATGAGACTCGTTCTCTGGCCCCCTACTACTATTACATCCAGGTGCCCCCAAAACCCTTTAAATTTTACCAATACAGTGGCTTCACCCTTAACTTTAATGTGAGCATTTTGAAAATCCGTTAAAATGATATCTGAGGGTCTTAGTTTGGCCCAATTGTTACTGCGCCTACACACAAAGTTGAATGTGTCTTGCAAAATGATTGAGACTGCAGAGCCGGAGTCCAACTCCATCTTACATGGAACTCCTTGTAGCTCTACTAAGAGCTTAAGTTTGGGTTTGAGAGGGCGTCAAGCCCCAGTGCGGCATACGCTTCTCTGGCTTCTGAAGAATCCCACACTAACTGGACACTGGGCCCCAGTACCTTTCCTAGTCGGTTCCTGTTCTGTACCAGCCTGCTACCGGCCCTGCAGAAAAGGCAGGGACAACCCCTTTTACAAGAAGGCAAGAGGCTGGAACTAAGCCTGCCAAATTTATTAACATAAAAACATAAACAGAGCAAAGAGAGCAAAGAGAGCAAACACGAACCATGAAACAGGAGCTATTCAAATGGTTGCCTTCAGCAAACCAGCCCTCCCACGCATTCCCCTTTTAAACAGTTCAGGGCGTGGCTTCTCTCTGACTCCTTCAGAGGTGCCCCATTGCCTTCCTCTGTTTACTCCTGATTGACTGCCTCCTGCGTTGGGCGTCCTTGAACAGGGCCAGCTGTGGGTCATCTTCATCCATGCTGTCAGGCTCACACAGCTGGGTCTGCGTCGTGACCAGGTGGGAGGGGCCTGGCTGAGGGCTCTGTGGAGCCTCAATATTATTCTCAGCAAGCTCTCCAACACCCCCCTCCTCCTCCTACTGTTAAGTAGTGGGCTCTTAGGTGCAGGAATGAATACATGAGGCTGAGTACAGGATAACTCATACTTTATTTCATGCTAGAACTGTACTGAAGCTTGGGCTGCAACCAGCCACAATATATAGTCTAGCCCCTAGGTGGCATCCAATAGGTTTGAACCCACTCTTGCCGCCTGGGGTTAGCCAATTGCAGGACAGGAGACAGTTAGTCTGGGTTGCTGGAGAGCCGTTAGCTGCTCCAGCAACCCACGTGATGTATTACCAAAACCCAGTACATAACAAGAGTCATTCTCAAAACCACTGCCATGTTGGTTAGAACCAATTACTACAAATTTATCAGGATGGTCTTAGCCATGTCTGCCATATCACACCTCTTAATTTTGTCATTGTCTTGGGACACATATTTACAAGCAAAGAACCAGGCTGCAGTCACCATCAATGAAGTTTATTTGGAGTCTAGAAGCATTTTTGGAAATAGAGATGCTGCTTAGAGTCTTTCCTGTATGCCAGTTTCTGTTAATGATTGTAAAAGTTCAGCTGGGACAGGAAATCTGGTGAGTTCCCACAGAGGTGATGCTTGTATTGACATTTCTGAATTCTATACTATAGATCCAGGATCTGAAATACAGTACACAAAATATTTTTATCTAAGTTTTGTTACAAATGTTGAATTTAAATCTATATTTTTGAGTTCAAAATAGCCAATGCAAGAGTTTGTTCCAATCTGACATCTCCAGATGGGCAGCTTTCTAAAGTTGGGTATTGCAATTCCAATAAATTTGAAGAAAGCTAGACTGGGAAAGGATATTTTATGGCAATAACAACATATTTGATACTTTTAGCAGATACTACTGTTTTCTGTAAAAAACACTACTGTGCTCTGTTTTTTACCATTTGGAGTTTCTGCTTTCCATCTACCTGACATTTCATATTGGCGTGCACTCAGTTTAATACTCAACTGAAATATACAGTAAGACAAGAGTTTGCTTTGTAGTAGATACCTATGTCTCAATTCAAAACAGTCACTTAAATCCAGTTGGAACGAATCTATAGCAAAAAAGGGGGGGTCAAGGGAGATGGGGGAGACTTGCACCATAGAGTCAGGTAGTGTGAGAATGCAATTAAGATAATATATAGGTTAAAATCAGTAGGTTATCACTATACAGACTTTGGTATGACCTAAGGAAATGTTTCTCAGCCTGGTTTATATTTTGTAATCTGGTTATAAAATGCAGTATGGAGAGGAAGCTGTTTCTCAGTCTGATGCTCTCCTAATCTGTTAGTCTTTACTTCCCATAACTCTCAGACAACATAGCCTTTGAATTAGGGGGTCCAAAGACCAATATATATGCAGAGTGAATGCCCGTTCCAAACCTTTGGAAATTGGGTGCTGTACAATGTTTTTAGAAAGGTTAATAAGTGAAAATAATTGTGCAAAATGGATAAGATTGGTTCTACCAACAATTAAAACACACACATACGTGTACACACACACTTTTGGGGGGTTGGGATTTATCTTAACCACATGAAACTCATTTTAGGGCTTACACTGCAGTTTTCATGTGTTTACCCTTTTAAAACAGCAAAATATCTCTCCACTGATTTTTTGGCAAACTCCTCTTTGAAATTCTGGGATATAGTCAGGATATGTTGTAGGAACTGGGAGTTGGGGGAGGTGGCCATTTGCTCAGGGTGAGAAAACAATACATTATTAATTCTACCAGCAAAATTTCTTTTAATGTTACAAATGCTAAATCCAATAAACTCCAGATGTTATCACATAGTCACTGACAGTTCTATTTTTCTTCTCCTGACCTGCAGTATTATATTCTGACTACACTGTGTGCTTCCAACAGCAATATTTTTATGTCCATAATATAATTATATTATGTTGAACAGTTTAATACATTATTTATTTGCAGTATAGGAATCTAAAATTCCCTATGAAGCCCACAGTATCTGTTCTACACTGTTTCTAAATATTATAGCTCAAATTTACTAATTCCAAGAGCAGTTGTTTCAAGCCAAAGATAGAAGTTTGTCTTAAGAACTGAATACTGCACTAACATTTTTTGGAACTTTTCTTTTTTTGCTGTGAATTTTCCAATTTCCCTTCCCAAAATTTTACAACAAATAATAAAATGCACCCAATGACTTGTTAGCATTTACTTAAGCACATATAAGCAATATATTTGGCTTATTTTTGCCAAATCAGAATCCTGGTCTAATTTATATAGTTTACTTTGATAAACAATAGCTTTTCAAAATTTCAAGTAGGTCTTTTTTCCAGTTTAAAATAGAAATTCCAGTGGTTAAACTTGGATCCTCAGGCCTAATAAAACTGTGACCCTGTAGATTTGTTCTATGCGTTTACAACAAATGACATTTTACTATATGTTTACATTTTAAGAATATGAACAAATAAAATTCCTGCAAAATTCAGCTAAATTTAAAATTCCTTTAAGACATGTTAATTTATATCTTATAAATTATATCTTATATCTTATATCTCTTCAACTGAAACTAACAATATTACATTTTGGCTACAGTGACTGTGCTATCTAAAATGTCAAGCTCCTTGTCCTTAAAAAGCATCTTATGTTGTGCAGATTTTATAATCATTGGATCACACAATATATACAATTACTTATGGTGAATCATGGATACTTTGCTAGTTAAAAATGATCCAACTCACCAAGACAGGATTTAACAGATTGACAGCCAGTGTACTATAAGAGTTAAAGTAGGTGGTTTGGGATAGAAAACTAGGATCTGCATCCCCAAATGATTATGGAACTCATTGTATGACTGAGCTTATCATTCCCCTTCAGCCCAATCTTTTTGTGGAGAAAACAGAGGTAATATTCATGTATGCTCCAATCTCTGTAGAATACAAGTTACAAATGCAGTTGTGATGGAATTTGCACCTGGTGGAGTAGAAGGGTGGACTTTGACAACACATAGCTTTCCCAGAGATGGATGGGGGAGGATGGAAAATGTTCAGGGTTATTTTACCTTAGAATCTCTCAGGATATATATAATAGAGTGGAGAGTTATAGCTTTAGTTTGGCAAGATTCTGTCTGTTTGGTGTAAGCAAATAAAGGATTGGACATGATTGGATTTCACTGTGTTGTTTCTGGACAATCAATCAGAAAATTAATGGATGGATGAATGGATGAATGAATGAATGAATGAATGAATGAATGAATGAATGAATGAATGAATGTCCTAATCAGCTTTCCCCAACTTTCTGGCACCTTCTATGAATGAAATATGAATTAACATATTTCAGCCTGAGCACATAAAAGTCTAGGCCTGGAGTTTTCACCTCTAAAGCAGGCTCAATTTGTCCAGTAGTAATTAAAGGGTTATACTATTTAACACCCCTCCAAGTCATAAAATCTCACTGTATTTTTTTTAGGAAACCCTAACACCTGGATGTATATACATGGTACCTGGGTCCTCCACATCCAAGCCTAGAATATACATACTTCCAATCTAAGAACCTACACATCATATCCAATTTCTAATTCAGCATATTTATTAAAAGATCCATACAGCAGTCAGAAACAGAGATCTTGAAGTGTATTGGATGTATTACTCAAACTTATTACTCAAACCTATTACAAACTTTAAAGTCTGAGGATACTTAAAGGTCAGTTTCATGGGGTTTCTCAATAAAGTCTGGCCTTTAATTTCCTTGCCACTTATTCCGAGAAATGGGCTGCCATTGAAGAATTAGGTGAGATTTCCAGCACAAATCTAGTAGTCAACACAAATTTACCTATCAGGTGTTTTTTGTTTTGTTTTTAGGGCAGTAGGAGTAGCTTTCAAGGAGGTTGACTTGGCTGATCTAGTGGTTTCAAGATACTTCTTAGAGATTTTGTTTAGCATCAGGCTGAATCACAGGAAAATCAGCCTGTGAGGTAGACTCAGAACTGCTTTCATCTGGGCATGTCCTTTGTGTAGAACAGTGTTTTTCAACTTAAATCCACACATCTTAAATTTGCCAAGGAAGGTTGAGAAACACTGGTGTAGAGGAACAGTTTGGCAAGTGGGGAAAGGAAGCCAGGATCCATCACAGCTGTTCTTCATTGCAATTTAGGAAAATGATGGGAGAGAGAGGATGAAAGAGAGAGAGGATTCTGAAACTCATGGCAGCAGCATATAAGCTCCTAGACCACATGTGGTCCCCATAAGTTTTGGATTCAGACCCCAGAAAACTCAAAATGTTGTTATCAATTTGTTAAGTTAATGGGACAGAAGAGTAAATGTATTAAATGCTTGGCTGGAGATAAACATATGCTATATAATATATACTATAATTTTAATTCAATTTAAATGGAAATGAAATCAAATTTAATTTTGTCCTGATCCCACCCACTACTTTTTGGAGTGTAGCCCCCCTCCCCCCACCGGTCTGGAAGGAGTTGTATAATCCCAAACTACAGTTCTTTAGACTCATTACAAAGCCAATTGAAGTCTATGATCAAGTTGCTATTAAGCAATCTTTTTTTCAATTTTTTTCCAATTTTGGATAGTTTTTTTTCCTTTAGTTTTCGTTGTTGTTGTTCTGGAACCACCTGCGTATTATTGTCACATCTTGGGCTTTCCACAGAAATTGGAAGGCTGAGGCAGAAATTTGATTGGAAAGCTCAGAAACTGCTTACATAAAGAGAGGGGAGCAGGAAAGATACAAATGTTTCCAAGCTTTTTCATGGGGTGGGAGGGTCATTTAAACTTTGCATATTTGTACTGTGAAAAGGCCCTTTGTTTCTTTAGCTGGAAGGACTATGATACAAGACATCCCCTTGGCAGATCAACAGCTTGAACATGCTGGGAAAATGTGTAAACAATGTTTTTTCATCTGTAAAATTAGAAGTAAAACAAGCAGGCTTTTCTAAAGGTTAGAACACTCTCACCCACTTTCTCCAGCACGCATATCCACCTCTTCCCCGGAAATCCACACTTGACACTTTCAACCTCAGCTGCCCCTGCTTTCATTGTGCAACTGATGGAGTGTGTTGAATGTCAGTGGCAAGAGGGCGGATTGGACAAAAATAGCTGCCTATTCAGGTCCTGATATCTGATTCCGACTGCAACAAAGCAGTTTGTTTCTTTCACTTTCCTGAAAACTGGTTCAATCTGCACAGATTTTTTTTAATATCACATCAAATGAAAATATTCTAAACAACCATTGGTTGGTTATAAGGAAGTTTCTGAGTTGGAAATGTTTCTCAATTTGGTAGAATATTACTTTTCGTTACTATCTGCATCTGAAGTCTGCAGGCAGAGTGGTCAGCAATTGCACCATTTCATTGCTTGCCTAGAATCTCATACAGTTGCAATGTAGGAAAGCTATGATTAAATGTCCCTTCTTGTCCCTCATCACTCACACTCAAACGGTTGTGCTAAAGTTACAGACTGAGCAATATAAAGCTAAATCAGCACTGAATCCCCAAGTGTCCTGGCAGAGCACCGCAGCAATGAAGCCAAACAGTCATGTTTGAAAGTTAGTGGTTTAAATTACCTACAATGATACCACAAAGCCCTTTGACAAGTGCATTATGGGAAATTGAAGTGATGGCTCAAAGCCATCAGGCTGCCTTATTTCCTATGACACAGCTTAAGGACCCTTCAGGTATGTATCTGACTCTCCTTGGTCATAATATCAAGCAAAATCTTCATCATTTTAAGGGTTGAGGCAAATATAAAAAGCTTTCTTTCTTTCTTTCTTTCTGGCTGCCAATCTCACAAGAGTGACTCTGAGCAGCATACAATAAAACCAACAATAAAAACATTCTTCAAAATCCATTAAAACAGAAACAAGATCAAGAGAGAAAGATTCAATGTCTCTCATACGATCCAATCAACATGTGATCCTCCTCATATATTAGGAGGAATTATTTTCAAAGATACTTGCATCTGCCCTGCAATTTGGCTACTCAGAGTTACAACTGATCAATGGGGCTAATGTTCATTTTAATATTCTAATGGTGCACTTTATAAGAATCATTTGATCCCAGAGATGGATGCAATTATTATAAAAAATAAGAAGAGTTAGCTCTTTATGTATTAATGCAGAACATTGATTTTAATAGACGGGACTATGGAACTACAGTTGAGGGTTAATGAAACTTTTTCCGGTTTCCAGCATAAATTCACTTTTACCCATATCTGTGTCAGCTTGCACTTTTTTTAAAAAAAGTCATCCAATATGCATATTTTGCATCCATTATTTCCATATTCCTTTTTAAATCAATAGAATTTGTTCTTTTAATATATATTTGTTTTTCCATAAAGTGTGCTTTAGCTTATTACATTATATGCATTTTACATTTCTTTAGGGATACATTAAAATGTGCAAAACTGTTAATGTAAACTAAAATCATACTTCATATTAACATTAAATTGTCTGCTGAATAAATGATTACCTTTTCCTAACTAGGTTTATTCTCTAATCTCATCTATTCTTCACTACTAAAATGAAGATTCAGTCTGGCTTCTGAGGTTATTCTCATGGGATCAAATTACATAAGAGGCCAAGCTATGTTTTTCTTTTTCTTTAAAATCCATCTTGTGGTGTTAATTGCATCAGCAGTGGAAGACATGTATGTGTATGTCTGCATATTTGTCTGGTAGGCTTTTTTCCCATACCATTTTTCAGATCTAAGTTCCTCAAATTAGCATTTGTTCTGGTAGCAAATATGAATTTATGAATCTGCAAACTAAATGAATTGTACAGTGTGTTCAAAGTATATCATTTACACAGACCATAGAATTCATCATCTTTTTACAGAGGCATAGTTTGCCCAATTTTAGGATACCATCAATGAAAACCACAAGGTAGAGGGTTTGAAGTGAAGATTACCCGCCCCCCAATTAAGTATCCCATCAGCCATGGAAGTTTGTGGTGGCTTTGACCCAATTCACTTTTTTCAACATGGCCATTGTTAGAGTAAATTTGGAGAGAGAGGAACTTAGCAAGCTCTCACCTGGCTTCAATATTTAGATTATTAATACCAGCATTTTAGTTTTTGCACTGAACTCACTTTGAAACTTCTGGAAAAATGAACATCCATTCTTAATGCAAAAAAATGAATAGAAGTTTAGAATAGAATAGAATCTTAATCAGAATATTGCTGGAAGGGATCTTGGAGGTCTTCTAGTCCAACCACCTGCTCAAGCAGGAGACCCTATACCATTTCAGACAGATGGCTGTCCAGTCTTCTCTTAAAAACCTCCAGTGATGAAGCATCTACAACTTCTGAAGGCAAGCTGTTCCACTGGTTAATTGTTCTCATTGTTAGGAAGTTTCTCCTTAATTCCAGGTTGCTTCTCTCCTAGACTAGTTTCCATCCATTGTTTCTTTTCTTGCCTTCTGGTGCTTTGGAAAATAAATTAGCCCCCTCTTCTTTGTGGTGGCCCCTCAAATACTGAAATACTGCTATCATATCACCTCTAGTCCTTCTGTTCCCTAGCCTGGCCATACCCAATTCCAGCAACCATTCTTCATATATTTTAGTCTCCAGGCTTTTAATTATCTTAGTTGCTCTTCTTTGCACTTTTTCCAAATTCTCAACTTCTTTTTTGTAATGTGACTAAAACTGGATGCAGTATTCCAGGTGTGGTCTTACTAAGGATTTATAAAGCGATACTAATTATTTCATGTGATTTTGATTCTATGCCTCTGTTTATACAAACAAGGATTGTATTAGCTTTTTTGGCATCTTTAACTCCAAAAATTGCAAAGCTTTCTATTTTTTCTTACATTCTCTGCTAGCATGCTACTCTTAGCCAGGTTCTCAGATAAATTTGTGCTCCAGTACTGTGATTCATTGATTCTCATTCCTTCCTTTCCATCTCTTGAAAGTTATTACTGAATGTCTTTCAATCCCAAACCAGCTTCCCACTTCACTGTCATTTCTAATGAAATACAAAATTGGGGGGAGGGGTAAGTAAGATAAACGTCTATAAAAACTTCACTTATAACATCCAGACATTTCAGTCAGTATCCAACATTTAGCAATCATTTCCCCACTTTCTTAAGTGCTTGCATATGTCAAACAAAATTCCTTGTTTCTCTTTCCCCCTCATTATATTCATTATATACCCTGTTTTGGACTGTCCTCTTTTGTTCACATTTAAGCTATTATTAAAAAATACCTTTTTGGGTTCTTGCATATCCTGGATAGTGTTTTATTTGCCTTCTTTGACTGTTGTATATTGCTGTAATTTTTTTTTGTTTTGTTTACCACACACCTTAATTTGGAAGACCATGGCAGGATATCAAATACAGCTGTGCAGCATTTTAGTTTCAAAGGAGAAAAAGTTATTCAGAATGCTTGAGGGACATTTGCATAACACCTGTTGGCAATTCCTTAAGGCAGCTGCATCTTATCCTGGGACTGTGTGGGATGTCCTCCACACCTGTTTGGTTCATGGCAGGTGCTCCATACCCTAAAGACCAGCCCTGAAGCACTGTACAGCCCTAGTGTTAGACAAGGTTACCTTCTAACCATGCATCTTTAAAACTGTAAAGTTTTAAAACAGCCCAGATTCTGGAGCATTCTGAGTAATCTGTCACCATTATCAAATGATAATGAACAATGAATAATGATAATGATAATGATCAATGAACAGGGTGGAGTCTGGCTGGTAGGCAAAGTATGGCAGGAAGGAGAAGGGGATGGGTTTTATGTCTCACACTGACAACAAGCATAGGCCTGGAGTGGAAAGGTTTGGTGGTTTTTAAAAGTTCTGTTATGCAGAAATCAGGTGTGAGACTGTTTGAAATTGGGTTCCCTCTCTCTGCTATTCATCTTCTTCCTTGCCTGATCTGTTAGAGCCCATTACCAGCTTAGCACTGGGTTCTCTTAACCTGCTAATATTTGGGGAATTGACCTGGTCAGAGTCAAATTCTGTGGCAGCTCAGAGATTAATGGACGTTATGAATGTTCTAGATCCCATTGCTCAATGTCACTAGAGAGGATCAGGAAATGGGTCTTCACTATGACAGTTCCTGCCTTCTGGATCAGCCTCTCATCATGGTTATTTCTTTGAAAAACTGGTCTTTTCCCTCACACCTTGACAAGAGTGAGGGGGAGTCTCTTTTAGGATTGAATGTCTTCATTTGAATGTTATCTCTTGTTATATGTTACATTGATTCCTGATGTTTTTAATGTATAAACTCTCCAGAATCTTTATGGGAGCTGAGTGGTACCCTAATTCATATTTTGTAAATCATAAATTGTTAGTGTAACTTCAGAGCCAGCTTGGTGTGGTGATTAATGGATCAAGCTAGAAACCAAGAGACCGTGAGTTTTAGTCCTGCCTTGAGCATAAAACCAGCTGTATAACTTTGGGTCAGTCACTCAGCCCTTAAAAACAGGCAAAGGCAAGCCATTTCTGGAAAGCCTTGTTAGGAAAACTGCAGGGATTTGTCCAGATAGTTACCAGGAGTTAACATGGACTTGAAGGCACACATGGTATGGAGACAGAATATTTCTGGCACATACTTAAAATAATTTTCCTTGAGACACTTAGAAAAGAAAAGAATAAATGAAACCTTCCTCATTTAGATGCCATGCTCCCAATTTGGATTGGCCACCTGTAGTGATTTTTTTTTACTAAAAGAAATCTAAAAAATAAATAGGATGCTCATTTTCCCCCAAGCCAGCAGACAGAGGAAGCCAACTTAACCACATAAGGAAACCAATTCTGCTCATAAAATGTAAGGTGATGGTTCTACCACAACTTCATAATATTTGAACCAATCAGTGGTTAGTCCCATGAGCAGAATGATGAAAAGTTTACAGATTCAGTTGTGTAGGCTACTTAATTTATGCCCCATAAATGAGATAATTGCCCTCATAGATGTGGTAAAGGATGTTTGTGTCCCAGACATGGAATGGAGGAAGTGCCATTTTGTTCAACCAAAATAGGAAAAGGGCTCTTTTGTTTTGAATTCAAAGAGGGGAGGTTAAATTCAAGGCAGTTCAAATGCAAAATGTTTTGTACATCCCTATCAGAAAACTAAATAACCAGACTCATGTGTGTTGATGCATTCTGTCCATTAGAGCCTTTTAGTTACTGACTCACAGTAACTAAATAATCATAATAATCATAATAATCATAATAATCATAATAATCATAATAATCATAATAATCATAATAATCATAATAATCATAATAATACATCAAGAAATTGCAGCTTCCTGCAATTACTCCAACAAAGCTACAAAAAACCGCTACTTGGAACATCTTACATTTTAAGGAGATACCTAGTTGATACCTAGGATGCTGGCAGCAACCCGTGTCAACCATTAGTGCCAGCCAATTTGAGTGTTCAGTTGTCTGAGTTTCATGTTTTATGAATAAAAGTTTTATATAATAATAATAATAATAATAATAATAATAATAATAATAATAATAATAATAATAAAAAACATAACACCGCAGACTTAACAACTGTCAATAAGAAAGACAAAAAACTCTGGATAGTGGAGTCGCAGTGCCTGGAGACAGCAGAATAGACAAGAAAGAACTGGAAAAGATAACAAAATACAAAGACCTACAAATAGAAATAGAAAGACTGTGGCAAAGTCAAGCAAGGGTAGTACCAAAAGTAATAGGCACCTTGGGCAATCCCAAAACAACTGGAGCACCACTTGAACACCATTGGCATTGACAAATTCGCCAATAGTCAATTGCAAAAGGCGGCCTTACTAGGAACTGCTTCCATCCTGCGACAATATCTATAATACCATCAAACATCCACATCTGCTTATCCCAGGTCCTTGGTAAGGACTCAATAGGTAGACAAAAATGCCAAATCCAGTCTGAACATCTGGTTGACTGTGCAATGATTAATAATAATAATAATAATAATAATAATAATAATTATTATTATTATTATTATTATTATTATTATTATTATTATTATTATTATTATTATTATTATTATTATTATTATTATTTTAATTGTATACCGCCCTTCTCCCGAAGGACTCAGGGCGGTGAACAGGGCAAACATATAAAAATACAAGAATACAAATATTAAAAAAAGATTAAACAAGGTGCCCAAGACTAACAACAATAAATTAAAATACACTAAAAACAATGTTAAAATCCAAACCCATCACCCATCAGGCCAGGCCGGCTTGTTCAAACAAGTAAATCTTCAGATTGCGTCAGAAGGAGTGAAGGTCGGGCGCCATCCGGAGCTCAACCGGCAAACAGTTCCACAAATCCGGCATGCCCACAGAGAAGGACCTCCCCCTGGGGACCACCAGACGACATTCTCTGACCGGTGGCACCCTGAGGAGGCCCTCTCTGTGGGAGCGCACAGGGCGGAGGGAAGTTGATCCCGGCAGCAGGTGATTCCTAAGGTACGCCGGACCCATGCCATGTAGGGTTTTAAAGACCATTACCAGCACCTTGAATCTCACCCGGAAGACAACTGGGAGCCAATGCAGCTCACGGAGCAGAGGTGTAACGTGGGAGTATCGGGAAACTCCCAGCACAACTCTCGCGGCTGCATTCTGTACCAGTTGGAGCCTCCGAGTGGTCCTCAAGGGCAGCCCCATGTAATGATGATGATGATGATGATGATGATGATGATGATGATGGAAGGTACCTTGGAGGTCATCTAGTCCAACCCCCTGCTCAGGCAGGAAACCCTATACCACTTCAGACAAATGACTGTCCAGTCTCTTCTTAAAAACTTCCAGTGTTGGAGCATTCACCACTTCTGGAGGCAGGTTGTTCCACTGCTTGATTGTTCTAAATGTCAGTAAGTTTCTCCTTAGTTCTAGGTTGCTTCTCTCCTTGATTATTTTCCATACTATTGGTAGCTTAGCATGGAATTGGGATGTGGGCTTATTAATTTTTTTCCAAAGCTTGTAGGATCGTTGGCATGGCAATCCCTCTTCAAACACTCCTGTAACCTAAGCCACCCAGAGTTACTTGGATAATGAGATGGTTAGCATATGAATTTAACAATACCCAAACAAAACATTTCCAATTTCTTTAGCCACTTCATTAATTGAAAAGTAGCTAAATTACATGCATTAGGCATCTTGTATTTCTGTTCATAGAGTGTTCATAGAATGTTGCAATCTCTAATCTAAAACAGTGTCATCCAAAAATGCATGCTGTTGCTGCTGTTCTTAGAATTTGTCTCCTGTAGTGTTTGTTTTGTACTTTGCTCACCTATGTCTTACAGCAAATCTCATCCATGCATAATACAATGAGGGGAACTAGTTTTTCAGCCTGCTCATTGCAGAGCTTGAAACTGAGAGGAAGTCATTGGCCCAAGATCACCCAAACAGAAAGAAATAATCTTTTTCAGAACAGCCTTATCTTTCAGGTGTTATAGTATTCCTTTGATACATGTGATCTAGTCTTATAATATTTTATTGGTTTTCTAATTTTACAATTAAACATTTAAAAAGCAATGTGGTAGCTGGGTTAATCAATAATTCAATAATATACATAAATCTTTAGTACAAATCTCAAGTTACAACATCAGAAATTTCCTCTCTTTTTCCCTTAATATCTACTATCTCATATTAGGCTAATATAGTTCTTATTAATATCAACTACATAAAACCATCTTTGTTACATTTATCAATAATTGTTAGCTTATACATATCTTAATTGTGTTTGCATTCAATCCTTATATACAATCAATGTCCTGTTATTACTTTTTTCCCAAGCTTTAATTTCCCATCAATATTCAAATTAACATTTGGTATTTATAATTTCCAAGCTTTAGGTAACCAAAGTTTCCCTTATCTCAACTTCTTCTTTTTTCCCTTTTCATAACAAAATCTAATATTCTAAATACACATCTTATCTATTTGCTTATAGTCTTGTTCTGTTTTCTAAACATTATCTATTTTCCACCATATTAAACCAAAAGTCTATTAGTCTTGTTACACATCTTACCTATTTGATTATAATATTACTTTATTTTCTAAAAAAATCTATTTCCCACCATATTCAAACCTCTAATCAGTAATATGAAATCCCCTCTAATAAATCAAAACCCTAGTTTCCTTCAGCCTTACTCTGGCTTTCTTCCTTTGCCAACTGACCTTCCATGTCAGTGCTTCTGAATCATCAAGCAGTTCTCCCTCTCTATATATATTTTATATATATATTATTTGAAATAAGAAAGACCATTCGATTACAGTTTTTTGGAAGAACTAGCCCATTTGTATTCATTAGATTGCCTCCCTATTACTACAGTTTCCCACAATTGTCCTGATAGATTTATCTTCCATTCAATCTGTTCTTCTTCCTTTTCCTCAAATTTCTTCTGATTTATGTAAAACGTCTTTTCCATTTTCAATGTTGTCACTCCCTTTTCTGATTTTTCCATTGGCTGGATCTGTTGGTCAATTGGGTCCTCTGTCTTACTGTTGTTCCACTTCTGTTATTTTCTGCATGGTTAGTTCTTTGGCTGTAGTCAAGATCTGAGTTTGTATATCTAAGCTGGCATCTTGTTCCTTTATGTTGCATCTTATTTTGTCATAAGCTGAAAGAATGGTTGTATGTATTGATTTCAACATAGAAATGATTTTTCATGATCTTCATCCATATTCTCTTGATAATGTGTTAAGTTGAAGACTTTAAAATCAAACGTTAAAAATAGTTTTTTGTTTTTATAACTGGGTATGGCACATCTATTTCATGTGTTATAGGTAATATTTATAGTGAAAATTGTTTATCAAGTAAGAATTTATAGTCCAAAGTATTCCATCATCTCGTATAACAGATGCTTCTCATGTAAAGAAATAGGAAAGCAATTCCATACATATAACTCTGAAAATCAGTAAAGGTTTATATTCATAGTTCAAAAAGGCCAGATATGCTGCCCAGAAGTTCCTTTTTACAGCTGAGTTTTTCACAGGTGGTATCTGTCAAGGTCAAAAGAGTTTTTTTCTAGAGTCTGGGCTTCAAGCCAAGTCTCTTTTAGGCAATAACAAGTTGTAATACCATACTTTGCCACACAATGTCACCAATGCCATTTAAAGCTTTTTAAGTCCAAAGTTTTTATGATAGTTTTTCAAGGTTTATTTCTTTTTTTTAGATAAAAACAAATGTCTCCAGTAAGAATAGGAACTTTTAGTCCCCAGGTTTCAAAAGCATATGCATCCAATTAGATTAGAATTGTTCTTATAGTTGCTCTGTTTCCCCTGGGTAGTTAGTCGCCACTGTTCTTAGCCGGTAGGGTAGAAATTCCCTTCCCTCTCTCCTCACAGGGGAAAAAATACTTTGGGCAGCTTTTACAGGAAAAGATATTTAAAGTCTTAAAGAGAAGACCAGATCTCACCCAGTTTCATCCACGTTGCTTTAAAGGTGCTTGGTGGTGATTTTGACTTCAGCTGTCAGTAGCTTAGTGACAAGCCATATTTCTATGGCTGGTCTTTCCCCCACCAGTTTGGAGGCTGCCCCAGATCAAGCAGAAGGGCTGCCACCCTCCCACAATCAACCAGGGGGTCCCCTCCTTGCTTGTCGCCCCTACAGGGTGAACCTTGACCCTTTCCAGGGTCCCCCAGTGGGACGAATTCGAATGCAAAAGATGGAGCTCATCTTCCAGCATCCGCGGTGCCGCAATGGCAAACTGGAAGTTCTGATCTACTCTTAACTGTCTATTTTCAGGATCCCTCCCTTCATGTAACCTAAACAGCTTGTCATTTATTTCTTATCTTTCCCCAGGCAGTTTTCCTTGGAGACAGAGTTAGGAATGGTGGCCTTTAGAACTGAAGACAAACATTCCAGACAATTGTTAAGGAAGTTAAATATATCCGTGACCCAAAATAATTGCTGGTGGATAAAACTGAAATGGTATTCTGAAGGGGAAAAGAGACAAATTAATAGAAATGGCAAGCTAAATGTTTTAAAGAGTTTGTCTTCCTCATTCTTCATCATATCCACGCATGCCATTTTAAACCTGTGATTATTAGCATGAAAAAAACCATTCTCTAAATTTGCAACAGTGTTTTTGGTATAAACATATTTTTTGCAATTTAGCTAATTGTGGGTATACGGGTGGTAAAATGACCTAAATGACTGATTAACCTCATTACCCAGCTGTTGTGGTACATTCTACCTTCTCATTTAACAAGGATCACATGTTTGTAGACTGAAGCTCAAAGTAACAGAATTATTTGTTTCTCTTAAGAAACTTCAGACCAGCTGGATTATACAAGTCACTGCTAAAGGAGCAGAACGTTGGTCACTAGTCTACAATTGCTGGAACAGCAGCCAGTGAAAAAACAAGCAGCAAGAAGAGATCTGCATATTTAAACAAGAAGGGGTACCCTGACACATCATTCAAATTCTGCAATGCAGAAGTTTTCCTGGCAGCAGAAATGGCACAAAAGATGTAATTAACTCTGCTTTTGGCAGAACCTGTAGGATCGAAAGAGTTTAGACTTCTATTGATATGAGAGTTTCCACTTACAGAGCCAATCTGAACCTTGGCATTTAAGCTAGTTTGACCAATTCAATAAGCCAAAACCTATGGAGCCATAATATATAATGTAGTGTGTTGTATAAATTCAATCATTGATTTGTAAATAATGGTTAATGTTTGCTTATTTTGTAGAAATTAGGTAATTATTAAATAAACCCTAATTTGGTTAAAAAGGTTGGCATGGTATGTGAATTAAGATGCTTTTCTGAAAATACCATAAGGCAGGAGTGAAGTAAGCAGAATAAGAGTGTACTAGAGTAGGGATACATATATCTAGAGTGGGTTGCCCCAGGGCTCTGTTCTGGGCCAAGTGCTCTTCAACATCTTCGTCAATGATTTGGATGAGGGGATAGATGGGAAAACTCATCAAATTTGCAGATGACACCAAGCTGGCAGGAATAGCCAAAACTCCAGAAAATAAGCTTAAGATACAGGAGGTTCTGGACAGACTTGAACACTGGGCGTTATCTAACAAAATGAAATTCAATGGTGAAAAAAGTAAGGTTCTACATTTAGGCAAGAAAAACCAAATGCACAGGTATAGTGTAGTGTAGTGTAGTGTAGTGTAGTGTAGTGTAGTGTAGTGTAGTGTAGTGTAGTGTAGTGTAGTGTGTAGTGTAGTGTAGTGTAGTGTAGTGTAGTGTAGTGTAGTGTAGCTCAATAGTAGCAACTGTGAAAGGGATCTTGGAGTCCTAGTGGACAATCACTTAAATATGAGCCAGCAGTGTGCTGCAGCTGCCAAAAAAGCCAACACAGTGCTAGGCTGCATTAACAGAGGGATAGAATCAAGATCATGTGAAGTGTTAATACCACTTTACAATGCCTTGGTAAGGCCACACGTGGAATACTGCATTCAGTTTTGGTCACCACGATGTAACAAATATGTTGGGACTCTGTAAAGAGTACAGAGAAGAGCAACAAAGATGATCAGGGACTGGAGGCTAAAACATATAAGGAACGGTTGCTGGAATTGCGTATGTCTAGTTTAATGAAGAGAAGGACGAGGGGTGACACGATAGCAGTGTTCCAATATTTCAGGGGCTGCCACAAAGAGGGAGTCAAGTTATTCTCCAAAGCACCTGAAGTCAAGACAAGAAGTAACAGATAGAAACTAACCAAAGAGAAGAAACCTAGAACTAAGGAGAAATTTCCTGACAGAACAATCACTGGAACAACCTGCCTCCAGAAGTGGTGAATGCTCCAACACTGGAAGTTTTTAAGAAGAGACTGGACAGCCATTTGTCTGAAATTGTATAGGGTTTCCTGCCTGAGCAGGGGGTTGGACTAGATGACCTCCAAGGTCCTTTCCAACTTTATTATTGTTGTTTTTGTTATCTTGCTATGCTTCAGATTATGTACTACCAAGTTGATGTCATCTCTGATCATATAGGCCTTCTCCATGATGATTTAGTAGATTAGAACCACGTTTATATTTTTTATCCTGTGGATGGACAGACACAAGCAATTTGTAATTATCCACAATGCCCTAAATTCATAACAGGATTTTGTGGGAATTTGTGAATGATGGTAGATCTGTGATATAGAAAAGGGCACATGGAGGACACTTCATTAATGTTCCTCAAATCTAAAATCAACCAAATCTTAGAATGGAAAATATGCCAATTTAAAAATTGGCTTGGTGGAATTGCAATGAATGGCCATGTTTCCATGATCCTTGTCTACTCGAGTCCCCATGACAGAAGGTCCTACCAGATCAGGTTAATCAAATTGTTTTAGTGTCCGAGGCAAAAAAAAAATCTTACTTATACCTCTTGTGGACTAAAGTATCAGTAGTAAAATTTTCTCTTTCATTTAGAATCTGTTACCCATGGAAGCCACTTTAACTCTTCCTAAAGATGACAGTGATCCCAAGACATGTATCCATGTGATGCCTTCCAGATGTTCTGGATTTATCATACTGACCATGCACTGAATTCCATATAACTTTTCGAGAATATATCTAAATGTAATGGACAAATAATGGATAAAAGGAACCTACCCTGATTGCAAATTCCAGAACTCTTTCAGAGCAGCTTATTGCTTAAATTGCTAAACATATAAATACATTTTAGGAATGTAGCACTCTAATTTTAGGAAACTATCAAAAAAACAAGAAAGTGAGAAGTTTGGAAATTGCTGATGCATGCTGAATTAACAATTTACACTGTTAAGGAAAATCCAACTGGGACTTGCTTCAAATGCTCAAGGATGTAAACAAGGTACTATATAAACCATTATCTTCACGTTGAGGCTGGGCAGAATTTTCTATTCTCTTGTGCAGTAAATAAAGTTTAACTTATCATTATGAGTGTGGTTCTCCACTCACTAAAGGGTTTGAGGAATTTTCCCCAACAGTGGAAAGGTCAATCTACATTTATCTTCTATTACTGTCAAGGACTTGGGCCAAGATGTTTTGAAGCCTGAAATAAAGGAAATGCAATTTTTTTTGCTTCTGATGCTTAAAAGCCAACTGAGTTTTCAATCTTGAAAAATTTTACTTTTCAGTTTAGTAAAGGAGTGATGCAGTATGTGAGAGAAACAATTTAGTAAAGGAGTGATACAGTATGTGAGGGAAACAATATACATGAGAAAATGGCACATGCAGTACTCAAATGCAAGTGGTAATTATTTCCCTAGTAAAGACATTAGTTTTGGTATACAATACTGATCTTTTGGTGGATGCAGAATGTTCAAATAGCTCTTAGTTTTGAATCAGTAAACTCAGTCTACTACCCAGTTTAAGAGAACTAGTTTGGTCTAGTGTTTAGGAGACTTGAATTCCACCTTAGGCATAAAAGCTAGCTGGGTGACTTTGGCTCATTCACTATTTATTTATTTATTTATTTGATATTATATACCGCCCTATTCCCAAAGGACTCAGGGCGGTTTACAGGGCGAGTTAAAACAATACAAATAAGTACACTATCAATTCATATCAGGCTTGGGTGACAAGCCACAAGGTCAATTCCTGTCACAACCTCTTTATAAAACTGCTTAACTACTTTCACATCGATTCCCAATGAATTCCTGAACACCCACACATAGAAAGACATACAGATGATCCTACACAAAAGGTGCCAGGCTCTGAACAACCTCACTAGCAATGGACAATCATGAATAGGATTTGCACCCCAAATGATGTCTGCCAGAATTCACTGTATAAATGTATACCATAAATGTACACTGTATAAATGGAGTATAGCATCCTCCCCACAGTGTGACTACAGGGTTCCACCTCAAATCACATCATGACTGGCTATAAGCTGAGGTCGTATACAGATCCAATTTCTGATTTCTTTCAAATAAATGATGTGCTTCAATTATTAGAAGGCTAGACGTTGTTATATAAATATAGATCTTTTTTAACATTAATATTTTACTGTTTTTCTGATCTAAGTGGAATGTTAATATACATTGTAAGTTCATGTATGTTATGTCATATGATAAATACATAAACATGTAAAAAATTAACACTAGATGCCCACTAAAATCTACACCTTTATTTGAAAAAATAATCAGGCAGGCAGAAAATTTTGCAGAATAGATATTTTGTTCACTTTTTTATTTAAATAATTCTCTCCTGTTACATAATATAAACCCAATTCTAACATTGGCAATTGTAATTTGCATTTTCTTAGAAATGGTTTGCGTATCTTCAAATTAAAACAATATATTAAAACAAGACAAAGGCTACAGCTTTAAGGCAGCATTAAATAATCCAAGGTTAACTTCACTGATGCTCTTCTTCTAGGTCACATTCGCGTGCAGGCTGTACATAGAAATGTATAGCACCAACGCAATGAAAGTAAGGTCCCCAAACAAATCTTGCTAAAACAGAGCTGCCCTGTTGTGGCTCAAGTTTCCTTATACAGCAGAATAATCTACTGATGTTTCACTATTAGTTTTTTCTATGCAGCTAAAAAAGGACAGAATTAAAAAAGAGAAACACTGAACATCATCTAGCTGAGTGCTTTTTCTGAAAAGTTCTATTAAAACAAATGGAATTTCATTAAAAACATTTATTTTCTCTTGATTCTGTGGATCTGGAAGCTCAAACTGGATTTAGTTCACTGTTATAAGTTGATATTCCACATAGAGGAAGCTCAACATATGAAGACAGGAGGTAGCTAAATGGGTATAATTTTCATTTGCTATTAAATTAAGAGGTCATAAGCCCAATGATAAAATCAGGATTTATAAACAGTCAAGTTGGGCTAAGTTTAACTCACTTCATAGTAGGCTGTTTTGCCCAGATGTTAAGGCTTTCTAACACAGTTACAGCTATTTATTTTGCCTCTGTCAGTACAGATGCTTGCTACATCATTATGCAAACATAACAAATTCATTTCATTTACATCTGAGTTTCACTCAAGTGCACTAAACATATTCAAGACTGCGCTGGAAGCCACTAAAAAAATCTATTTATCACTATACTGCAGCTTCCAACAGTTGTATTATTTAAAGTAAAAAGACCAGTCATCTGAATTTTGTGTTTGAGATTGTGTACGTGTGTGTTTCTCAAAGCTGACTGCCTTAGCACATTTGTTCAAATAAATTATGAACTTAAAAGGTATTTCCAAGAGTCTGAAATTTCATTTTATACCAAACATATGTTTAACACCTTCTGTAAATGCATTAAATGTACTATAAATGTATCAAAATGGATTTCAAAAGTGGCCATCATCATCATTACCAACTTTATCATCATTTTTTTGTTTAGAATCATGTAAGTAGATGCTCATAAAATACTGTAGAGAATAAGGAAGATGGCTTTGACTGAGCTATGCAAAAGCCATTACTTAAGCAAAAGGGATTGAAGCATTTTTTTTTAAAGTCCACAAGAAGATAACATTCAAAAGTGGCTCAGGCAGATGCCTCCCTAATTCACTGAAGTGTAAGAAGGAAGAGGAGATGCAGCACAATCAGATACACAAGATTCTGTTATTACAGCCAAACTCAAAGTAGTCTTCCTGCAGAGCTAATTTCCAGGTCTGGTCTACGTAGTGGGGCTGATCAATATCCTGTTCAGGATCTGAAATCTTGATTAGCAAATTGTTTCCCTTATATCTTATGTCACATAAAATAGATTCTCCAAATTCCTGAGTCTCATTGTGTTAAATTGTGGTTGCCAAAGGAAAATTCCTCTAAAATAGACTGCATTCAGCTGTATGTATTCCAGGTTCTGATCTGCTCAAGAATGTTCACGTCAATGTTTCAATGTTTTGCTTTTTGTTTTTCCTGCTCTTTTGTAAAAAACAAAAATTCTCTGCATTTCTGGACCTTAATGTTCCTTTTTTTTTAGATCTTCATTTCAAGAACACTTGCTAACCTTTACCTTTTAACATGGATACATAACACTTTTTAGATATATTTTTTGTTCATACTGGCCAAAGAGTATATTTTAATATTTAATTCTGGTATAACTCCCTCATTTTGGCCTGCAGACCATCACAAGTCTTCTTAGCATCCCCTAGAAGCATAGCAGTGTTGGGCTTGTAAAAGATGGGGTTGTCAACGGCTGCATATCCAACACCTAGAGATCTCTTCATAACAATCACCTGAAACAAAGACTTTTGCGTTATATATACAGCATCTTTACAGACATTCATAAAATCAACATTAAGAAAAAGATGAACTAATATGTTAGGTTGTAGAAATCTGTTATTTGTTTATTAAATTTATATGCCATCCATCTCACTATCTAAACTGATTCTGGGTGGCTTACAATGCTATAAAAACATAAAAATAAAAACCTTAACATCAACAATAATTGAACAAAGGCTAAAAACCAAGAGGACAAAATGGTGCTGGGTTGGACTTTTATCCTTCTATCACTCGACCAATCATCTTCAGCCTAGTATGCCGCCATCTGAGCCCCAGGCCAACTGGCAGAGCCATGCTTTAAGGCCTTCCAAAAGGCCAGAAGAGTGGAGACAAATCTCACTTCCAGTGGCAAAGTGTTTCAGAGATGGAGGCCAAGACACAGACCATCCTAGCTCCATGGACCCTCAGGGTTTAGACAAAGTCTGTGTGTCCCCCCCCCCTGCCCCTCCAGGTACTGCAAAATGGCAGCACAACAAAATTTGGGTTGCCCAGGATGGAAATGTAAAAGCTAAATACCTCATTCTGTGGTATTGGATAATCTCAGCCAGCATTTTCATGTAGATGTTAAAAAGGAGCAGAGAGCGCACCATACTAATGGTACACCACAAAGGAGTGGCCATGTGCTGGAACTTTCATCTTCAGACTTATACAGTGCTATTTTAATACTGCCTTTGATTGATTTATAGGCATCTTATATACTGTTTTTTCTGATTGTTGTTAGCCACCCAGGGTTCATATGTAAGATGAGGCAGCAATATGTATTTTCTTAAATAAACAAATGTAGCCAGCTAATTAACTCTTTATCAAATGTAACTCAGAGATGATATGTATAGGGTAGATTTAATTATATCACACAATCACAGATACTATAAGTGGGATAGATTTAATTCCTTTACAAAACTAAGGATAGGACAGGCAATCTATAGGCTTTATAGAAACCTATTCCAATCTCAAAGATTGAGGGCAATAGAAGAAGGGGACGACAGAGAATGAGGTGGCTGGATGGAGTCACTGAAGCAGTAGGCGTGAGCTTAAATGGACTCCAGAAGATGGTAGAGGACAGGAAGGCCTGGAGGAACGTTGTCCATGGGGTCGCGATGGGTCGGACACGACTTCGCAACTAACAACAACAACAACAATTCCAATCTCTTGCTGAATTTAGAATCCACTAAATCTACAATAGGAGACATCCAGTATTTTTTTAAAACCCAGCAAGAGAGAACCCATCACTGTTCTAGAAAGACCATTTCACTGTTTTAATAGTTCTTGCCATCAAGAAACTCCTCATAATAATCATCATGTATTTTCCTTTCTTTTAATTTCAACCCATGGTACCCTAATCCTGTTCTTAGCTTTTAAGATATCTGTAGATGACTACCAGATGTGCATTCAGTCTTTTGTTTTACAAGCTAGTCCCTGGCTTCTTTAAAATTTCCTCTAGGTGGTTGGTTTTCAAACTCTTTATTATTCTGATAATTTCCTCTGAATCTACTCCAGCTTTAACTCCCAGAACTAGATAAATATTCCAAGTGTGATATAACCAGGACAAAGCACCATAGAGCCATTATCTGTCATAATCTGGGCACCATCCTTTCCTTAATACAGCCCAAGATGCCCTTGATCTTTTTAACTGCTGCATCACAGCAATGTTTTCACCACATGGGGTTCCCTGAAATTTTATGCTTCTGATTTTTATCTCTCCCTCTCATTACAATGAGTCTTAGGCTGTTATATTTTTCCAAAACATTCCAAAACGTATTATTTCTTCAAAACACCATAGAAAGGATTCTATTTGTTATGTAACATAATTTCTAAGGATTATCTATGGATTGTGGTGATAGAGGATATACAGAGCTCTGGCTGATAATTACTGGCCCTCATTTTTTAAAAAGCAAATATAAGGAAGAAACCTTTCGTCAATTACAACTAAGGAAAGCTAAAAGAGCCTTGGTGGAGCAGGGGGCTAATGCCTCCTTAAGTAACACCAGCTGCCAGCAATTAGTGCAGGTTCGAGCCCCACCAGGCTCAAGGTTGACTCAGCCTTCCATCCTTCCGAGGTAGGTAAAATGAGGACCCAGATTGTTGGGGGCAATTAAGCTGACTTTGTAATAATGCCGCTTGGGGGTGTGTGTGAAAGCCCTAATAAGCAGGCATATACATAGAATGAAGGCTACTGCTAAGCTTGTAAGCCGCCCTGAGTCTTCGGAGAAGGGCGGGATATAAATGGAATTAAAATAAAAAATAAAAAAATAAAATAAAAGGTCTTTTAAAAATAATTTTGATGGTATCCACTTTTTCCACCTATCAGTTCTTCAAAGTTTGAATGATCTCAAGACGATATGGGGTTCTTGACCAATGGATCAAAGAATGCAGCTGACAACACAATTGCTTTTCCCCATAAAAATCATGGTTTTAACTCTGTACTTTTAGTATACCCATCAGTCCACTAAAAATAGTGGGGTGAGGGGAAAAAGGGTGCTAATAGCACGGCCTCCAGTGGACAGTTTTCAAATAATTGTATTCTTTTCTTTTAACATCTTACGTACTCCTCTACACTTATTAGCATTTTGACTTAAGCTGTTCACAGCAAAAAAAGAAGAGCTGCGGGATATCAGCAGATCTCTGAATAAGTAAATGACTTTAAAGAATTCAATAAAGTGTGGAATTTCTACTATGATGTTTTGTCACTCACCTGCTTTGCCTTCCAAACTTCAAGAACAGGCATTCCAGCAATGATAGAATTTGGATCTTCTTGGGCAGCTGAATTAACCGTGTCATTAGCTCCAATGACAAGGACCAAATCCGTTTCTGCAATAAAAATAGAAGGGAAAAAACACATATTAATGAATAGAACTCCAATTATTATAAGTAACATCTTAAATTCTGGATTAGACATCTCGCCTTCGCCCAGGTTCGCCTGGTGCGCCAGTTGCGGCCCTATTTAGACCGGGATGCCTAACGTACGGTCACTCATGCGCTCGTGACCCCTCGTTTGGACTACTGCAATGCTCTCTACATGGGGCTGCCCTTGAAGACCACTCGGGGGCTCCAACTGGTACAGAATGCAGCCACGAGAGTTGTGCTGGGAGTTTCCCGATACTCCCATGTTACACCTCTGCTCCGCGAGCTGCATTGGCTTCCAGTTGTCTTCCGGGTGAGATTCAAGGTGCTGGTATTGACCTACAAAGCCCTACATGGCATGGGTCCGGAATACCTTGGGGAGCACCTGCGGCCGGCATCAACTTCCCTCCGCCCAGTACGCTCCCACAGAGAGGGCCTCCTCAGGGTGCCACCAGTCAAAGAATGCCGGCTAGTGGCCCCCAGGGGGAGGGCGTTCTCTGTGGGCGCGCCAGATTTATGGAACCGTCTTCCGGTTGAGCTCCGGATGGCGCCCGACCTGCGCTCCTTCCGGCGCGATCTAAAGACTTATCTCTTCGAACAAGCTGGCCTGGCCTGATGGGATGGGGTCGGGTTTTATTATTTTTAATGTGTTTTAACTTATTGTAAGAGCTGTGGGCATTTTGTTTAATCTCTTTTAATTTTTGTATTTTGTCTTTTAATATGTACTGCCCTGTTCACCACCCTGAGTTCTTCGGGAGAAGGGTGGTATACAAATAAAATTATTATTAATAATAATAATAATAATAATAATAATAATAATAATAATAATAATAATAATAATCCGAAGTCCCTCATCCCACTAAGAACTATGCATGGGCAAGAATGATACTCCCTAAAACTAGATCTTGGAACAAACAACACATTTGTTTTACAAAAATGCAACTGTTATCATCTTTCACTCACCTGGAAAATCTTCATTAATTTCATCCATTTCTAGAACAATGTCATATGGTACACCGGCTTCTGCAAGCAATACGTTCAGTTGACCAGGCATACGACCTGCCACAGGATGAATACCAAACCTAAGATGATGAAAGAATTGGTGGGCTCATTTACTGAATGTTCAAAAAACATCATAAGTGTGTTAGCCACTTTGTTATTCACTATCACAGCAAATTTTAATGGTATAAATCCACAGTTGAGAGACAGGAGCCTAAGCTTAAGAAAATAATTTATTCAATGTTACATCCAAGTAGAGTTCAATAGTTCAATATAGTTACCAAAGATCTAATTGATCATACTATCCAATACCCTCTCTTTCTGTCCCTCTCTTTCTGTCCAACCTACCTCCCTAGATATCCTGGGTTCATCTGGCCTTTGAATGGCATACAGAAGGGCATATTCCAAAAACTGTGCAAGATTACAGGAAATATTAAATCTGATGAAGTTTAAATTGTATTAATATAACAAGTAATATGATTGTTCCTAAAGAAATCAATATAGTTTGTCCTGTTGTATAAAGAATTATATTTTAATGACAGCTTTTGAAAGAGTAGCCTTTGGCTTATAGGTTATATATCTTTTGGTTAGCAGAATATAATATACTAGAATATTGGAACAGAGAATGAGTTATTCCGAAAAAGGAAATTTTCTTTTTATAACAAGTATGAAGCTTCTGTGTTATTTCAAATATAACAGTTCTTGACTTACAACCGTTCAGCAACTGAAATTATAATGAGGCTGAACAAAGGGACTTATGAGCTGTACCTGAAGTCATGGAATCTAGTCACATTTACAAAATTTTAGCATTTGGCAATCAGCCTGTCCTTAAAACTGACCACAAGAATGCTGCAGCCAGCTTCTCCCGCTTATCTTCTCAAACATCCCACCCCTTTAGGTACCTTGGGCCAACCCTCTCACCCAGCTGACTCTCTGCAGGTCTTGGCCCTGCTTCTCATAATGCAGGCTGGCCATTATGGTCGTAAATTGTGGTCATTAAGTGAGGCATCCATATGATCAACTTGCTTAATGATCATACCTCCTCCATGCCACCCCCCATCACATCTCGCTTTATTTGGGAAGGAGAAGATACCAATCTGCCAAGCAGCCTTCCTATACAGAGGCTGCATGCCACTGTCCCGGAAGCGGGTGCCACTTTGAAAAGTAGCCTTGATTTTCACAATCTGAGAATTGTGGCTGCTCCCAAAAATGATGCCCGCTTCCAGGATGGCACCACATGGCCTCTGTACAGGAAGACTGCATGATGACTTGGTAAGTGGATCAAAGGAGGAGGGTTGGGAAGCACACCTAAGGTCTGCAGGAACCCAGCCATGTGGGAGATAGTCCTAAGAGTGTGGGGCTCAGCGGAACAGGAAATGGAGCACAGGGTGCTTCACGGGGTGGGGGAGGCCCAGGTCTGGCCCACCTATGAGCTGGGGGAGCTGCTGCAGTGCTGCAGATATGCTCCCAGGGTGTATCCCATCTTCTGAGCCCCTCCCCCTGTTTAACAACCACAAGGAGGAAAGCAGAGATTATGATCATTAAGCAAGTTGATCATATGGATGCCTCACATAATGACCACAATTTACGACCATAATGGCCAGCCTGCATTATAGTCACAGGCTATGCCCTACCTCTACGAGTATTTTCTGTTTTCTGATTGTTCATGACCTTGTTAAGTGAATGGCTTATTTACTATGTTACATTTCCAACTGAGATTCCTTTTCAATTGCTTTTTGCCTTATAGATTAAAATGTACAGATGCTGCAACTATCTTCATAAGCACTTACACTGCGAATGGAGTAAAACAGCCATAAGGATGATGAGCATTTTGCTTACAAAAAACATTAGAAAACTGCACAGAGCCATGAGACAGAGAAAGGGCAAGGTGGGGGGAGAGGAAATATCTGCTATCATTCTACCGAAGACCAGATGTAGAATCAGATATACAACAGCGGACCAAATAGGGCAAAATATTAGGGAGCTTAAAGTTTCAGCCAGCCACTAAGTAACTCAAGCCATGTGAAACAATCCTGATTCTTTCCAGAAAATGTGAAGTGCAAGAGTTTTCAGAATTTCTGCACTGAAGTATATTAGAATTCAGGCAACTAATAACATTATATTTAAACAGTTTTTAATTATGGTGCATATTTGGATTTTATACACTATTAGCAATTCTGAAAGCAACATATCCTTTCTTGAAATCATGCCAAGTATTTTGAAAGAATATACACATCTGCAAATTGAGATCTATCAAGCCTTCAAAAGTAACTGCATTTTTTTTCAAGGCACAGGAGTTTTTGTTTACTTGAACTGTTGAAGTTCAGCCAAGAGAAACCCAGTGAGTCCAATAAAGATGTTCCTTAACAATAGGTCACTGGCAAGCTTCTAATTCAGGCTTCCACACTAGTCTGAGATACAAGGAGACTGTCAGTATCATCATAATAGATTATATTTCATTCAGATTTGCCTCTGTTATCAAGGACCGGATCAAGCCCTTAAAAATGCTCATCATCCTTATTTGGTTTTTAATTTTGCCATCAAGATACATCAAGATGGTGTCAACTCTTAGTAGCCACAAACACAGGTCTCCAAATTGATCTGTCCCCAATCTCACTCTTCAGGTCTTTCAACCGTGCACCAATTACCACTGTAATCAAGTCTATTCACCTTGCTGCTATCATTCTCTTATCTTTCTTATCATAGATGATTTCTCAAGACAGCTAGACTTTTCAACTCTTTGCATAATGTGTCCAAAGTAGGATTATTTGACTTATTTGTGCCTCAAGTGTTAGGTCTGAATTTATTTGTTCAATGATCCATTTGTTTCTTTTCCTAGCTGCTGATGGTATTATTATTATTATTGTTCTCAGGAGTCTTCCTAACATCAAAAAGGGTCGATATTGCTTCTTTAAAGTCCCACTTTCATTTTCAAAGAATGTCACAAGCGAAACTACTGCCTTCACAATTTTGTTCTCTGTACTGTACATCACAAATACCTCAACTCTTTTTATTTCCCTTTAAAGCAAGGGTGGAAAAACTGGAAGTCATATCATCACATGTGGCTCCTGACTGAGCCTTCCCCCCCCCCAGGTCCCTTCTAACCACTTATGCCAAAATTTGGCAGCAATATTTCCCATCAAATTGACGCTAGAAACACACAAAGCCTGAAACAGGTGTTACGTCATTTGGTCAATCATTTCCAACAAAAGCCCAAATAATAAAAAGCCTAAATTAAAAATAATCTAAAAAAAAAGTATCACAGCACTGTAATGAGGTCTTCAATTCTTGCTCCACAAGATTGCCCATCCATTCTTCACAATGCCTTGACTTCAAAGTCATGTGTTCCAGATAAGCCTTGCATGGTTAGTATGTTCTTAGGGTTTTTTTTAATCCATATTGTATTCCTGAAGCATAAAAAGTGTGTTTCCAAGAAAACTGGCAGCAGAGTTCAAACACAGAATGGAAAGAGAAAGGAGTGTGGCAGTATATGATGCAACAAACTTATAAAACTCTTCATAAAGATGAAAAATGTTATGAAAAAACAACTAGACATCAAGCAGATGTAGCTTACTAGCATCACTTGTGTCTCCAGAAATTTGGCAAAAGCTACAACAGTTATTTGCACATGGATTATTAATGAAATTATAGCAAACAAGTTCTGGGATAAGTTAGACATATGAGCTTGCATTGTGCCAATAATCACTGCGTATATTTTCCAGCTTTATGTAATAATGAATCTGGCTGCCTGCCAGCAGAACAATCTTGTGCACACAAACTGGACTGTCCTTCTATTCAGTATAGAAGACCCAATGTCCACTATGCCAGCTATATCTGTTATCAACAACAATAGCCATTTCCAGTGAATAAGGAAGGCACAGCAAAACTCATTCTGATCAGCAATATGGTCAGGTTTCAGGAAAAAAATGGCTGTAACTAAACAGTCACGAGGAGTCAAGTATAAACATCAAGTAAGCTTACTTGAAGTAAGTATTTCCCAACCTTTCCCAAGCATGGCTGGCTGACGAATTCTGGGAGTTGAAGTCCACACATTTTCAAGTGGCCAAATTTGTTCAACTCTAGTTTAAATTAACGTCCAAAGCAGAAGTTCTGCTTATTTTAAACTATGGTCTAGAGCAGGAGTAGGCAACCTTGGCTCTTTTATGACTCGTGGACTTCAACTCTTAGAATTCCTGAGCTGGAAGTCCACGAGTCATAAAAGAGCCAAGGTTGCCTACCCCTGCTCTAGAGAAACCAGCAAAGATTAATCACAGTTAAGATATTAAAACTGCTGTTATTTTAAGTAAGTGAAGGCTCTGAATTTTACAGTAATGCTAAGGCTGGAAAAGGCGATAGATCCCCAGGCTCAAAGTCTTATTTCCTTAATGCTAAACTATGGTTTATCTGAAAGGGACGCGGTGGCTCAGTGGGTTAGGACGCTGAGCTTGTCGATCGGAAGGTCGGCAGTTTGGCGGGTCGAATCCCGAGTGCCGCGTAGCAGAGTGAGCGCCTGTTACTCGTCCCAGCTTCTGCCAACCTAGCAGTTCAAAAGCACGTAAAAATGCAAGTAGAAAAATAGGGACCACTACGGTGGGAAGGTAACAGCGTTCCGTGCGCCTTTGGCGTCTAGTCATGCCGGCCACATGACCACGGAGATGTCCTCGGACAAGCGCTGGCTCTTCAGCTTTGAAACGGAGATGAGCACCGGCCCCTAGAGTCGGAAACGACTAGCACGCATGTGCGGGGGAAACTTTACCTTTACCTTACTATGGTTTATCATTACATCCAAAGCAGGCCAGTGTTATTTCTCCAATTTCATGGAATTGGGAAACACAGGTTAGACTATTATTATTATTCTAAGCAACGATAAGTTAGCCACACATAATTTTTTTTAGATCCATGGAAAACTGCAGAAAAAGCACTGTCAGTGTAAGAGCATTGAAGCTTGTCAGTAGTTTTGTGCTGACACAACGTTTGTATTGCACACACTGATCTCCTAATATACTGATACTGAAAAAATACTGAGCAGGCAGTATGAATAAAAAAAGGCTTGCGGGTCATATACAATGTCACATTGTATTGAATCTGAAAGAAATAATGAAAGAAGAAGCAAAGAACATAATTACATGATCGGCATTTTAAAATAATTCCAAATTGCTATTGTAAGAGTGCAGCTCTGCACATTTTTTCTATTTTCAAATTAAAATATATAGATCATTACTATTATCTTTATGTTATTTTGGAAACAAGATTTTAGAACATCTCAATACAAATTTAAATAGGGGTCAGGACACAGAATAAGGAAATTATGCAGCAATGTATTGAAATTTAGCAAATTTGAGTATATCTTATGCTCAAGGGAGATTACAATATAATTCTGAAAAACACAAGCATACAATTCTGGTCACAGCCTCCAAGTCACTCTTGGCTTATAAAGAAGAGAGGAGGGACAGAACATCACTCAATAAATTAAGTTTTACAAGTCCTTGAATGAGCATATAGAAATAGAAATTTACAGCGCCATGCAGATGTTTGTGATACCACTGAAAAGTAAGTCCAATGAATTATAAAATACAAAAGCATATCTAAGGATGCAAAAATCCTTTCTCAACCATAAGAAAGACAGAAATAGTGTTACTTTAGGCTCTCAGACTATAGCACAATAAACACTTTATTAACAGTTTGCTGTGTTTATATTTTATTAAGTGGGGATATATTTATACTTAACTCAGGGGGAAAATTCATTTTCTGCATTACTGGTTTATGTATGCTCCAACTGTTACATGAATTCTAAATTTTAAGATTGTGTTTAATACAATATATTACTGAAATAGCTCAGAATAACATTTTATGAAGAACATTCTATTGTTTTTAACAAATCAAAAGAGCATTCGGAGATCCAGAGTCTTAGTGCAGTTGAACTACTATAACATCACTGCTGGGAAATCTGATTTCATGACCAAATTCTATATACCCTTATTAGGGTGGTAGGGAGGAAGAAGCAAAAAGGAAACAACAAAAAAACATCTTTGCCAGGAATCAACACCTAGATAATCAGAGATTAACACTAAGATTAACACCAAGAAAAGATAATCAAAAAACAGATCTGCGAACAACTAGAAGCAAACAAAGTCATAACCAGGAGCCAGCACGGGTTTGTTAAAAACAGATCATGCCAAACCAATCTTATTTCATTCTTTGATAAAGTGACTAAACTAGTAGACCAGCGAAATGCTGTGGACTTAGTATACTTAGATTTCAGTAGGGCATTTGATAAAGTAGACCACAACCTATTCCTTGGTAATCTAGAAAAAGATGGAATAGACAACATCACCACCAGATGGATCTGTAGCTGGCTGACAACCCATACTCAACGACTAGTCCTCAATGGCACTACATCCAAATGGAGAGAAGTAAGCAGTGGGATACCACAAGGTTCCGTCTTAGCCCAGTACTCTTCAATATCTTCATAAATGACTTAGATGAAGGAATTTAAGAGGAACTCATCAAATTTGCAGATGATACCAAACTGACAGGAGTAGCCAACACCCCTGAAGACAAATTCATGATCCAAAAAGATCTAGAACAATGGACCCAATCCAACAAAATGAGTTTCAATGTGGAGAAAAGCAGTTTTACATTTAGGCAGGAAAAATCAAAGGTACAAGTACAGATTGGGTGAGACCTGGCTTAAAAACAGTAACTGTGAGAGGGACCTTGGAGTCCTAATGGACGGTCACTTGACTATGAGCCAGCAGTGTGCAGCAGCAACTGAAAAAGCTAATACTATCCTGGGTTGTATAAACAGAGGCATAGAATCAAGATTGCATGAACTATTAGTACCGCTTTATAAAAACCCTAGTAAGACCATACCTGGAATACTGCACCAATTTTGGTCACCATATCACAAAAAAGATGTTGAGAGTTTGGAAAAAATTCAGAGAAGAGCAACTAAGATGATCAAAGGCTTGGAGACTAAAACATAGGAAAAACGGCTGCAGGACTTGGGTTTGGCTAGTCTAAAGAAAAAAAGAAATAGGGGAGACACGATAGCAGTATTCCAGTATCTGAGGGGCTGCCTCAAGGAAGAAGGGGTCACTTTGTTCGCCAGAGCACCAGAGGGAAGGACAAGAAACAATGGTTGGAAACTGATCAAAGAGAGAAGCAACCTGGTATTAAGGAGAAACTTCCTGACAGTGAGGACAATAAACCAGTGGAACAGCTTGCCTCCAGAAATCGTGGGCACTCCATCACTGGATATTTTTAAGAAGAGACTAGACATTCACCTGTCTGAGATGGTATAGGTTCTCCTGCTTGATCAGCGGGCTGGACTAGAAGACCTCCAAGGTCCCTTCCTGCTCTATTCTATTCTATTAATGCTAGATAAACAATCAAGTAGTAAACCATATCTCAGTCAAGGAAGTATTAACTCAGACAAACAACCTAACAGTGAACAGCCTAATCAAGAAACCACCAAGAACATTCCCATGACACTGACAAGGCAAGCCACCACAGTAGTCCTCGATTTATAACCACAATGGAACCCAAAATTTCTGTTGCTAAGTGAGATAGTTGCTAAGTGATTTTTGCCCCATATTAGAACCTTTCTTGCCAGTTGTTAAGTGATTCACTGCAGTTGTTAGATTAGTAACACAGTTGTAAAGTGAATCTGGCTTTCCCATAGACTTTGCTTGTCAGAAGGTTACATGACTCCGGTTGCCAGATATCCTAATTTTAATCACGTGTCCATGGGAATGCTGCAATAGTCATAACTGTGAAAAATGGTCATAAATCATTTTTTCAGTGTTTTTGTAACTTCAAATGGTCACTAAACAAATGGATGTAAATCAAAGACTGCCCGTAGTATATAAACAGGGAGCAAACACTCTTCTCTTCTAGCACTGGTGTTACCTACTTGGGTAATGAAACATCTTCAAGAAAACAACCAAATTCAGAGGACCCCACTATCCACCCAAGTTTATGCTCCACTTATGGTTTCCTTGACTTGGAAACTCAAACTGAGGGGCTTCATCCGGAAGGTTATTAGCTTTTGGAGTTTATAAGCAATCAACCATTTGAGGTCCACTCAGTAAGCACAGAAGATGCAGGAGGGAGCAGATATTTCCAAGACAGCACCCAGCCCTACGACATACTGAGACCAAAGACATGAACACGTCACTAAACCATGTCTGCATCTAGTCCTATGTCCTTGCTTCTTGTTCTGTCTTTTGTTTCTTCAACTCAAATTGGCTGGCTAACATATTTGGATTTTGACTCCTGGACCATTGTGGATTAACCCTCTTAAATTTGACTTTGGACTGAGTCCAGCAAGACTTCTGCACAGCTGGCCTTTATGTCTGACTGCTTGCTACTTGCCAGTAAGCCAGTTCAAATCAAGTTGGCATACATATGCTCAGTCTGGAACAGTACATCATTGTTGTATGCTAAGATTTAATCTTGGTTATTTGTTATTTTTCAATTAAAACACCAACTGATGAAAATAAATATTGGTGAGAATATACAGTATACTATACAGAGTTTTCCCATACTCTCTGTCAGCTTTCAAGTATGGTTGTTCCTACATTCACCTGAAAGTTACTCAGCCAAGACTTCAAGGAAAAATAACATTTTTTAGAAGAACATACTGCATCCATTTACAAGGCGCCTATTATATGAAGTAAGATAGTAGGAATTGAGAAGAAGGGAGAGAAGTAGAAAAAAAGTATACACACACACACATAATTTTTGACTGAATTTATTAATACATCAAAGATGGAATTTGCTATGGAGAACTTTATGATAAATGGTGAGGTTAGGAAATATTTTAATAAATTCAGGCAGGCTTTACCTCTACCCTGGCATCTTTCTGAATCAGAAAATTTGGCACAAGTACTAATAAACCACAACTGTATTCCATTCAGAACATGCTATAGCTGTGGAGAAGTTTTGCCAAAAAAGCAGTGCCTTGCCATCAGGCAACCTGTCAGGCAGTGTGACAGACACTGTCTTCCTTACCAGCACACAGATATTATGCACTGATGACAACTGTGTGTCCATGCTGGCATTTTATCTGTCACAGATATGTAAATATGTCATTACATCTGGATGCAAAGTGGGCAGAGACCTAAGGCTCCATGGGCCTACGGGAAGGAGAGGGTGAACAGCTGCACTCAATAAACACCATGATGAAAGACCCAACTTACCACAAACAGAAAATACAGATTTCTTTCATTAAAGCCCTCTAGGTAATGGTTGTGGCAAACGCTTGCCAAAACGGGCTTTAAGAACTAATGCAGTTACATCAAAAAGTTCCAGTCTCTCCAGCACAAAGCTCTGATATACAAAAGCTGAGGCTTTTATGCTTTCTGTCACAGAGTAAAAATAAAATCAAAGTGAAAAACTAGCCCACACAGGAGCCAAAAAGAAAAAAAAAGATTAAGGGAGGGACAAGGAAAAGGGCAGTCAAATTCTGTTTGGCTGGTGGGTTAATTCCTGCTATAAGAAGCAAAGTGATGGTTTCTTAGATCCAACCACAAGTATGTTCACACTAGAATTTAACTGCTAGAATTATCCTTGAGTAACTCACACAATAGCAGCATTCATATTTTCAGTAGTAGAAAACTCAATTCGAGTGTTGAAAGACCTAAGACCAGTTCAAAGATTCAGAGTGTTAAATAGGAAATATGAACAGATCTGGCATTTTAAGTCAGTACTCCTGTTCACATGAAAAGGAGAAACATGTCCTTAGTTGCCTCCATTCTAATGGGGTACATAACAAACTTTCCCCAACCTGGTGTTCTCCAGATGTGCTGAGTGGGAGGTAGGAAACATCAAGTTGGAGAAAAATAGTTCAAAAGACCCAATCTTGGCTTTAAAGTGGGTAAAGGAAAGGTGAAGTATAAGAGGCAAAGAAGCTCTATTCTGAATGAAGCATGAAACTGATCACAACGCAAATGTTCACAGTTAGAGCCTGTTCACAGTTAGAGCCTATTGCAAGACAGGCAAGGTATGGCAGCAAGACAAGCAAGGTATGGCAGCAGAACATACTGAACAAGACTCACAGCAGATATTTTCATACCTCAGTTGTGTGTATTACCTTATTAATTTACCAAGCATCAATGTGCATTATAAAAAAATCTGCTTCCTGATATGCTTTTAATTTAGTTTTGTAATCTTAGGACAGAGTATGGGGGACTCTAAAGGTAGTCTTCAACTTACAATCATTTGTTTAATGACTGTTCAAAGTTACAATGGCACTGAAAAAAGTGAATTATGACTGTTTTTTACATTTACGATCCCCATGGTCATGTGATCAACGTTCAAATAGTCGGCAATTGGTTCATATTTGATGATGATTGCAATGTCCCAGGGTCATGTGATCATTTTTTGTGATCTTCTGACAAGTCAATGGGGAAGCCAGATTCACTTAACAATCGTGTTACTAATTTAACAGCTTTGGAGATTCACTTAACAACTATGACAAGAAAGATTGTAAAACGGTGCAAAACTCACTTAACAACTGTGTTGCTTAGCAACAGAACTTTTGGGCTCAATTGTGATCATAAATCGAGGACTATCTGTATTTGAATTTTTGGTCACATTGGTTACCTTACATATTTTATGGTTAAAAAATGAGGTTAAAAAACATAAATTAAAGGAAATGGCTTTTTACCAACTTTTGAGAATACTTGCCTTACTTTTTACTGTAAGTAAGCAAGCCACCTTGAGAGATATCAGCATTTAAAAGATGACACCATTAGAAAAGCTCTCAAATAGATTATATAAATTTTGTATTTATCAGAAATCAAAAATAAGAAAAAGAGAAATTCTGCCAAAATAGTGAGCCCTTAAAACAGACAAGGGCATTATAAAAACCACCATCCTTGTTATCCACTGACCTGACTTTCTTGCCTCCTTCCCTCAGCATTTTCACTAAATCAGCAATTGGATACTGAGCCTTTGCTGCACATAGGCCATAACCTGCAGAAATGAGGAAAAGATCCGATAAATGATGTCTTTGAATAAAGCTCTAATTCTCCCAAAATTTAAACCCACAACTTTCATGTTCTGACTATAAAGATACAATTTGCAATAAATGATTGGTGCATATTCTTAGTTAAGCACCTCTTGGTGAGTACGCTAACACATTGGTCCCAAACCTTTCCAGCTCCATGTACCAGCAGCGATGGTGGCCAGGGGAAGGGGATGGTTATGTACGTGCGCCCATCGCTTGGAACTTCACATCTTGTCTGCCGCTTATGCGGCCCGGTTCACAATGGGCCACAGCCCCGTACTAGGCCAAGAACTGGGGGTTGGGGATCCCTCTTCTATTGTCTTTTTGTTTTCTCTTGCAGTACAGCATGGTCCAGATCCCATTAACTCAATAGTATTGTCTTGTGAAACCCAGGAAATATGTTTGCTCTGTTGCAGCATGTGCCTGCTGAAATGTTATTCCCCCACCCCAAAGAACCCAGATAATTCCCATCCTGGTGGCTTGCAGGAATCTATTAAAATCCTGATTATTCTCCCATGTTTGGGAGCAAAGTGAAGGTTGAACGCTACTTGATTTTTTTTTTAATTACGTATCGGTTTAGCGGATTTCATAATCCCCTTTCATCAGTTTGTATTTCTAATTGTAAGCCACTCAGAGTCAGTGGAAGTCAAGTGGCCCCAAACCTTTGTAAATAAAATAAATCTCATGGCCAATTTTCCCATGGTGTACTGGTTTAAGTCTGCCTTCACCCATGGAAGCTCAGTGGATTATTTTGGGGCCACAATCCATCAATCAATTAATCACCTTACCCCATGAAGTTATTTTGGGAAAATAACTTTTTACTTTTATTTTAGAATAGAATAGAGCTGGAAGGGACCTTCGAGGTCTTCTAGTCCAGCCCCCTGCTCAAGTAGGAGAACCTATACCATCTCAGACAAGTGACTGTCTAGTCTCTTCTTAAAACTATCCAGTGATGGAGCGCCCACGATTTCTGAATTGGTTGGTTGTCCTCACTGTCAGGAACTTTCTCCTTAATTCCAGGTTGCTTCTCTCTTTGATCAGTTTCCAACCATTGTTTCTTGTTCTGCCCTCTGTGCTTTGGTGAACAACCTGGCTCCCTCTGCCTTGTGGCAGCCCCTCAGATACTGGAATACTACTAAATTTTGTTTACTCTCCAGCAATAACTTGGCTATAACTTGAAATATCATATAATGTTTGCACAGATTCAGTCAACCTACCACACAGTACTTTTTTAGGAAACAGTTCTATGAGCATACAATTGTTGCTACATAGAATGCAATTATCAGAAGCAATGTCAAAAGTAAGATGGGAGAAAGTCAAGATAAGGACTTTGGGTTACAACAGAGGTCCCCAACCCCCAGTCCATGGACCAGCACTGGTCCACAGCATGCTGTGTAAACAAGCAAAGCCCACAGCATGCTGTGTAAACAAGCAAAGCCCCATCTGCGGGATGCAGGCAGCACACAAAAACATGGCCCCTTCTGGTCTGCAGGAAAACCTCTTTCTACAGAACCATTCCATTGCCCAAAAGGTTGGGGGCGGCTGGGTTATAGGACTCCAAACATAATTTATACTGCAGACTAGGAGTCAGGCAGCATACAGGTTTACGTTATTACTGTAGTTTCTTACACAGTCAGCTAGATGTTTGAACAGTATTTGGCATTTTTACCAACCCAATGAGCCTTTCCCAAGAACCTGGGACAGGCTGTTGTTCTTTGATTATCATAAAGGTATCATTGTAGCATAAGCTGTTCCCAGTAAAGCTGCCCTCTATATTGTTGACAAATGCAAACAAATGGGTTTTCCTTCTCATTTCCCCTATGTTAAGTTGGCATGGATCTCAATTTGTCCCTTTGGAATCAGGCAGCAAAACTGGGCATTTATTTCATTTATAATCTGGGCTACATCATCAAACAAAGTCATGCAAAGATGTGGCTGGATAGGTGCACCATTCCCCTTTTCAACCCTTAAGCTAACTCATTTAAACTTTGCTGTGATATGATTCTCTAATATTGCATTTTATTTATTAGATTAGCATCTTATAGAAATTTCAGATGGTATATACACCACTCTATCATCCAAATTTTCATCACAATAGCACCAGAGGTAAGTTTGGGTTAAAGACAATGAATGGTGAACTTCCACTGCTGACTGCAAACTTGAACCTGAGTCTACAGCACACCAGAGGAGCAGGTATAATTCAATAGTGTTCCTCAACATACAAGCGGAGGAGAGGCCATAATGAATAATTCAGTCCTCAAACACTACACGCTGACGTAGTTGTTCTGCCGGCAGCAAGAGCTGACTGCTGGCACACCAATGGATTCTTTTGCAAATCGGGTCTGTTTACAAAGGAGGCAGAGGAGGAGAGGTACCAGGGCTTTTGAAGCGAAGGAACTGGAGGAGGCTGTCGGCAGGCCCAGAGGAAGGGAGAGGGGCGTTTGGAGGAGTTGGAGGCAGCGGCAGCATGCTCCAGGAGCGGAAAAAGGAGTAAGGTCCCTTTAAGGAAAAGGTGGAGGAGACAGGATCAGAAAAAGGAGAGGAGGCAAGGTTGTCATGCAGGAATACAAGCTGATTTGAGGGCTAATCCACACGGAGCTCAATTTCCATCTGTCCTTTTTGCCACTGTTCACTCCCTAGAGACTAAAATGGACGATCTGAAACTTGAGCTGGCCAAGAACAAGGAGTGTATATCAGAGGTGGTGGCCCTTTGAGAGCTGTATGCAACAAATTTTCATTTTGATGTGTGCTGATTGATGTACATTTAAAGTGACAATAAAGTTTATTTTTATTATTGTTTTGTTGTTGTTATTAGTTCTCCTTTTGAGTTCTGTATGTTCTACATTAAAATCCGAAGGAAGAAGTCTTTTGACATACCCTTGTATACTCTTTAACAAGAAGCCCAAGAGTATAAGGGATTTTTTTTTCTATCTGTTAGACTAATTGCCTCTTGATGTAATCCCTACAATCTTACTTTTACGTGCTCTGTTATGAGATGTATGCTACTGAGAATTCAGAGGAGAAAGGAGCTTAAAACTCACACGAATGTAGCTATTTTTAACAAACTGCGGGCATAAAGTTAGTTTAATGACAGCCTCTTGCTGGCCTCTAGGCTCCAACAATTTGTACACTTGGAAATGCTCAGTTTACATTCAACAGTTACAAAATATGGGCAGCCCAATTTCACCTGGAGTGATTATGATGTTATTGGCTTCCTTTATCATATCAACTGCACTGTCCATATTCACTTCTGTATGAGTGCCAGTAATTTCCATTGGCTTCCCACCAGCAGTTGAAGTAGTACCATATCCTCCAAGAATCACATTAGCAAGAGAGCGATTCATAGCCTAAGGGAGCAAAAATAAAGCATAACTGGGTGTTTTGAATAAGTTGACATTTAAAACTAAGCACAATGGACACAATTCCACAAAACAATTATTTCAGCAAAGTGTGTTTTTTGGTAATGTCCACCCTTCATCCCACTCCAAGTTTTGATTTCCCATAATATTCCAACCTCAAGATGATGCAATTATGCAAATACCAAACATGATTCTACCTAAAGGCACTGGAAGATATCAAAGGTCTTTCTTTGGAGAAATATGAAAAAAGAAAAGAAGGCAGAACAGACTCGAATAGATAAAAAAAATTAAGAGGATTACTGAAAAAAGCATTAAGGTCAATGCATTTACTGTTTTCATGATATAAAAATAATAAAATATTATTTTAAAAAAATATTTATTTAAAAAGGAGGGGAAGAGAAAGCAGTACCATCATCACGTAGAGATTATTTTACTAGGCATTTTGTTTCTAGGAACTCATTTATGTAGATTTATCGACATCTAGTGGCCGTCAGTTGAAAGAAAACTGTAAGTTAAAAGGTGAAACTTTTTAGCAACTTGTCTACAAGAAACAGCCTGTGTTTATGTGTAATTCACAGATATCATGTTTCCAACATTGTTTTAACCTATATGTGTGTCTTGTTATCAAATGTGTAATCAGAAAATGTAAGCAGGAACACAGAAAATTCACACTTTAGATACTGACATGAATACATCCAGTATTAGACAGTTTAGGGGGGAAAAGTACAGCAGCTGAGGAATAACAATGTTATACTAACAATTCCCCAAATTTCTAATATTATAGTATTTAATCAAACTGCTGCCCAGTTTATTTTTATGCTCAGGAAACAGAATTGACTCAGATGTTATTAGATAGTGACGTGAACATACAGTATGTGCTATCTAATAACATTTCAATCAGCTGTTTCCTAAGAAAATATAGAAATACTAGAGTGTTATGGTATTGCTTGAACCCATGTGAACTGATTCACTGAACAAATCGTTTAGATGAGGTAAAATCAAACTAGTCAAGGGCTACCATCTGCCAAACAACCCAATAGTGGAGTAGTTTTTCTGCCATCAGGAAGAAGACCTAATACAGCTTCTTTCCGATTGCTACTTCTGCTTTAGCACCCATTCATATTCACTCCCAATCTTGCACCACCATCACTTAAGCTCCTACTCTTGTGCTTTATCACTTGCAATCATTTCTTAAACTACAATGTGTTTTTGGGGTCAATATGAGGCAGGGGAAGCTTCTATCTCAAGTACCTATGAGACTTCAGACCTAGAAGACTTCAGTATTCCATATATTTAGTTTGGATGCCCCATTCCTCTGCTGGAATGGCCTTAAATATCTTCCTTCTCATTTGCAGAAACCTGGCCCAAACAGAGAAAGCGAAACACATGCAAACGCTGCCATATAAAAATTGAAAAGCAGCAAAATAACAAGAAACAAGATAACCTAAATCTCACAATACTAAAAACACACTCCTATTAAACCATTTTTTTTAACTTACCTTAACTTACCAGGCAACTGCATAAAATGTCTGGCTGGCCTCTTGTCCCAGCCCTCTTTATCCATCCTACCATTCCTACCACCTATGCCAGGCTTTTACCCAGTGACTGCACCAGCATCCTCACTACCACTCAAAGCCTAGCAAAAGAGAGAAGCCTTTCGCTTCTCAAAGGAGCAAACCAGAAAGGCAAAGTTATTTGGTGCCCTTCCTTGAAGATCAACACACTGTGGAATTGGCCTGGAACCTGCTTTTGGTTTGGACTAAATTTCCACCCAATCTTTCAAAGGCCTGAGCAAGGGCTTTTATTTATCAGGTCTCTGATGAAAATGATTTAATGACTTGTTTGTTTACGACAATACAATTTTTCAACTAACAGATAGAATTTTGTGATGATGATGACAACAATATTGGTGATAAGAAAGAAACTGTGTAGACTTTCTGTGAATATATTACAATAACAGATTGTTAATAAGAGTCCTTTGAAATTTAATTGTTTAACCTGTTAAATATTTTTTTATTTTATTTTCATATATGTAAGGTATGGCAGGTCAATTGGGTTGCAAATAGATGTACAAGCTCGTAAATGTTGGACCTACTTTGCAAAGGGGGAAGCTATTGTTACTGCAATAGATTTGTCAGTGACCAATTAAGGGGGGATAATATGTGTTTTTGCCTGTTGTTTTTTTAAATTCCCTTTTTTAATGTTTTTGTCTAGCTTTGTTTTGTCCCTATTTTTTATTTTGGATTGTATATTTTAATGTTTTGAATAAAATAAAATTGCAAGGAATTTTGTGAAGATAGATGGTTGCCAAAGGTCAACATCTCCATCCTTCCTGATAATCCACCTACTAGAAACCAATGCATTTTCCAGCTTGCGTATACTTAGTAGCTTATTTCCACAAGCATTGATGTGAGGTTTCTGTCTTCTGTATGGATTTTCCCCTATGTGGAAAACACAAATACTAACACTATACCAACAAATTAATACTTTCCTGCATAACATCACAAGCTCTTTCAAGAGGCTGCTTAATATTATCTTCTAAAAGAGGCTTCCAAGGGAGCTAAATAGATTTCAATGATAAAGTGGGATTCCTAAGAATAAGGGAACATTCTGGAGATCCCTAGAATGTTCTGTTTCAAAAAAAAAATTCACCTACCTAAACCATTGCTTGGTTTATGCTCATTTATATTTTGGCAAATTTTGGCTTAAAGCATTCTGTGTGCTGAATTTGAATGATAACATTTAACTGTAGCAAGGAATGGAAGCTTCATTTGAAAACTCCAAATCTTCTGAAGAAGCTGAAGGTGGGCAAGCGAAGATTTTAACCAGCTCTTCTGGTTGATTGTGACATGTAAACAATCTTAAAAACAAATGAAATCTTTATCACTACTTACTCCCCACTTTCCACAGCTGAGCAAACTAGCACCCAAAGCAATATATTGTACTAACCATCGAATTAATTCTAAATGAAATATGCTGATTTAAAACAATTTAATTGGGTTCCAAAAGTTAAACTTTTTGATATTTTCATCTGTTGAGTTGAGCTGAATCGAAACGAGCCCCTGCCCAATTACAGCTGAAGAAGGAACAAAACTTAGACTTGTTTATTCAAACATTTGCATTGTTTAACTAATTAACTATTATAATTATTTTAAAATATATTGCTTAATTGCTCTGATAATGTGTTTAGGTTTGTTTGTCATTATTTTTTGTTAAGTCATCTTGGACTGTGTGGAAATGGACAGCACAATAATGATATAAATAAATAAAATGAATAAGTACAAGTCTGATTTCAGTCTACATAGTATTTAAAAACTTACAAGTATAAAAAAACTTCTGAAACAGACAAACAGACAAGTTGCTATTCCTGCTATGACACCCAATCCCAAAACTTCAGGAATGCAACTTTCTTTCACAAAATAATCCTCTTCCTCCAGATACCTGTCTTACTCAACCTTTAAAAGCTTTAAAAGCTGCAAAGAGGATTTTCATTCTACTGAGTATTTTTAAAGTATCTACTTAAGTTTCTGTTCTGCACCAATCTTCCTATTTCCCTCCTCTCCCTGTTCAAATCTGATTAAATTACCTGTGTAGTTTTATTTATATGATATTGTTACCATTGAACATCAGATAGTCACATGGAAAAAACATAATTTTGTCTTACATCTAAACTGGTTTTTGACATTCACGAGGGTACCAATACTAGTCAAAAGATATACATGCAAAAATGAGGAGAGGGAACAAAGGAGAAAAGGATAAAACGTCCAGAAAAAGAACAAAATATACAATAAAAATATTTTCTCACAGACAGGGAAAGAATAACAAAACAGTGCTGGAATGGACATTTCCAAAATCTCCTTACCACACACATGATATGAGACAGGATGGCACCAGAAAAACCAATTAGGGCACCCACAATGGTTAATAAATTGTTGTTAAGCAGGAATCCTTCAGCACAGAGTGCCCAGCCGGAATAGCTGTTTAAGACAGTAATAACAACAGGCATGTCAGCTCCCCCAATGGCTGCTGTCAGAGTAACTCCCTGCGGAAAGGAAACAAAAGACAGAATTGAAAAATTAATGCAGACAGTATTATTAGCTCAAAACATTTCTAAATAGAATCCGGAGTCAACAGACATACTCTTACTTTAAAACAAAATCCACAGAAATGTTTAGATGTACCAAATGTGCCATCAAAACAAAACAAAATTTAGATGATTATACAGACAATGCTCTACTTATCAACAGGTGGTATTCCAAGAGACAGTTTGTAAGTCCATGAAGCATAAAAAAAAACATGCACAGTAAAATTCTTACTTTATTTATTTATTTATTTATTTTATTACATTTATATACTGCCCTTTCCCGAAGGAGTCAGGGCAGTTTACAGGGTAATTAAAACCAAAATACAAAAGTTAAAAACAAGTTTAAAAAAAAATTAAATTGTCCCTGTATAAGTAAAACCCCAGATTAAAATAAGATTAATCCTCAGCCTGGGCCAGAGAGCTCGAAGAGCCAGGTCTTCAGGTCCCGGCGGAATGAACGGAGGTCGGGGGCAGTCCTCAGCTCCACTGGCAGCTGGTTCCAAAGGGCAGGCGCCCCCACTGAGAAGGCCCTATCCCTGGGTGTCGTCCGCTGGCAATCTCTTACCGGTGGCACCCTGAGAAGACCCTCCCTGTGGGAGCGCACTGGACGAAGGGAACTTGATGCCGGCAGCAGGTGTTCCCTCAGATATCCCGGACCCAAGCCATGTAGGGCTTTATAGGTCATCACCAGCACCTTGAATCTCACCCAGAGGGCAACCGGAAGCCAATGCAGCTCGCAGAGTAGAGGTGTTACTTTACAGTATGCAAGCGGATCTGGAGAAGGCAAGAAAGGATTAGGTTCCAGCACACTGCTTACATTAGCAGTGTGCCAGAAACTAACTCCTTTCTATCTTCTACTGACTTCCAGGGCCTTCTAGGTTAGAGCTGTGGACAGGTTTGTTCATACTGGCAAAAGTTTGTAACTTGGAAGTTCATAAGATAAGTCTGTATATCTCTGAAAGTCTGTATATCTTTTCATTAATACAGAAATTCCTTGACTTATGACCTCAGTAGGGACCAGAAAATTCATCGTAAAGCAGTGCGGTCTTTAAGTAAGACATCACCTTACCACAACTTGTGACATCTCCTATCAGTTTCTCCAATGACTTTGCATGTTGGAAGCCAGTTGAGAAAGTTACAAATGGTAATCAATGTGAGAGTGGGATAAACACATAAACGCACAATGATTGTCAAGTGTGTTGATCAAGTGTCTACAGGGATGCTGCAACAGTCATTAAGTGTAAGGACTAATTGTAAGTCATTGTTTTCAGTACTGCTGTAACTCTGAACACTCACTAAACAAGTGTCAAAATCATAAATGATCATAAGTTGAGGATTCTCTGTATTCATAATTAGGCTTTTAATATATCCATGAGGGGAGCCTAAAAGAATTCCACCTAACATTATTCAATACTTTCTCTCCTTATAAAGAACTCAGCATAAACTCTGTGTATCCTTGAAGCCAGTTCTAACCTCAAAAGGAAGCCTCCAGAACTGGAACTTCCCCAATAAATTCCCAGCTTTAAACAGATTAAGTTTTTCTTAATCAGTAATTGAAAATTTTCTTTAATGATGACTTTCATTTCCTTTCTCTATCAATATCTGGTCCCTGTTACATAAGCTTTGTTTTCCATAGTTTTGTTTCCCATATTATTTCTGCTATCATTCTCTGAAATGATTTCTAATTTTATATATATTTATATTTATACACACTAACACAAAAGTCTTTAAAAATGTCTCCACTGAAGATGTATCATCTTAATTCTTATTTATGTCTCCTTTTCATTAAAAAGCTCTTTAGAATTCTCTGTACTCAAAAGGATTGATCAGGTTATTTACCATACCCAGTGAAAATTTGGAATATCTCTGTTTGGTTCGGATAGACGAGGACCCAGAGTGGTTTAACAATGAACGAGTTTATTGAATACACAAAGTCAACTGTCAACTGTCAAATGTTGCAACCTTTTATAGGGGTAGTGTTTGAACTGTAACCAATCAATGGAGCTTATTTTCCCGCTCCTAGGTTATTGCAACCAATGATTGCACCTGGATCTCCCGCTCAAAACCCTGCTATTCTGCAATCAGCTAATTCCCTTATTAATAACTATTTACATACACAACACCCCTTACCCCCCAGTTGTTGTTATTTCTTTACAAAGTCCTTTAAATATTTTGGTGGCCTATGTATTCTAGAAGGGTATCTATTGCTCTGGCTGCTAGGGACCTCTTTTCCTGATTGACTGCTTGGCTGCTTGTCAGTGTTGGACCTAGGCTCTGGGTTACTAGACTCTGATGTTTCCCTGTTGCAGTTTTGTGCATTGGTTTGTGTTTGATTCTCAGTAGTCACTGGCCTACCTCGCAGGGGTACCTCCCAGTCTATTTGGCTAGATTGTTGTTGTTGTTGTTGTGGGGTAGCAGGGGAAGAGATGTTTTGCCATTCCTCTACCACACTCTCTGGCATGTTGTTATTACTGAACCTGGATGTACTTTTTTCCCCAAATGTGCTTTGGCCCCCCTCTACAGGCAAGCACCCACTGGATCTCTTCCTCAACTGATCTGTGTGTCTTTTACAGATCCTATTCCCTTCCGCCTCAATAGTGTACGACAGGGGGCCTAAAATTTCAGTCACCACCCCTGGAACCCATTTGTCCCCTTGGGCGTAGTTCCTGGCCCAGATCAAATCCCCCACTTTAAATGTTCTGTTAGGAATGTCCAATTCAGCGCTTGGTAGAAGTCTGTCAGGGTGTAATCTGTCCAATTTGGTGGTTAGTCTCCTTCCCCACCTCATTTCAGCTGGACTTTTCCCTGTAGCAGAACATGGGGTCGTATGTTGGGCCAACAAGAACTCGGCCAGTCTCTGATGCCAGTCACCTCGAATGATTCTTTTTAAGGCGTCCTTCGTGGTCCTCACATTCCGTTCAGCCAAGCCGTTGGTGGATGGGTGCTGATGTCCTGTGCTTAATCGAGTTGGCCTTGAGGAAATCCTGAAATTCAATAGATGTGAATTGTGGCCCATTATCAGACACGATTAAATCCGGCAACCCATGAGTGGCAAAGAGGCCCCTTAATGCCTGTATGGTTCTACCTGAGGTTGCTGCACTGACTGGTACTACCTCTAGCCATCTAGAGAAGCTGTCAACCACTACCAGAAATGTTAACCCTTGGAAAGGCCCAGCAAAGTCAATATGAATCCTGGACCAAGGATTTCTAGCTAACTCCCATTTATGCGTACGGATGTGTTGTTGTTCAGGCCTAGAGCGTTGGCACAGATGGCAATTGGCAACACATTCCTCAATGTCCTTGTCCAGTCCTGGCCACCACAAGTGACTCCTAGCCAACGCCTTCATCCGTACTATTCCAGGGTGTCCTTCATGCAATTCTAGTAAAATGGCTGATTTGTGGAGTCCTGGAATAACCACACGATTTCCCCAGAGTAAACATCCCAAATGAACTGACAGTTCATCTTTCCTTCTAAAATAGGGAATGTATTTTTCATCCGGGTTGGCGTTTGGCCACCCACTCAGGACCCAGTCCATTACCCTCTTTAAAGTGTGGTCCTTATTTGTTGCCTCAGCTATGTCTTTAGCAGTTAGGGGCCAATCTGGAATATCCTGTAGGGACATTATTTGTCCCACAGGTGCAGGGTCTTCCTCTGTTATGTTTAGGGGCAATCTACTAAGGGCGTCAGCATGTCCCATGTCCTTGCCCGGTCTGTATTGGAGGGAGAATGAGTATGCTGAGAGGAAAATGGACCACCTCAGCATTCTAGGCGACATTATTTGGGGAGTCTGTTTATCCGTGGTAAACAGTCCCAACAGGGGCTTGTGGTCTGTCAGTATAGTAAAGTTCCTACCATAAAGGTAGTCGTGGAACTTTTTTACTCCTGCCACTATTGCTAATGCCTCCCTGTCTATCTGAGCGTAATTCCGCTCTGCTTTGGTTAGTGTGCGTGAATAATATGCAATTGGTCTTTGTATTCCATGTTTGTCTAAGTGGCTGATTACAGCCCCTACACCATAAGGCGAAGCATCGCACGCCAGGTAAATTGGTTTGTTTTCTATAAAGTGGGTTACAGTTGATTTACTGGACAGAATGTCCTTTAAAGTTTGGAAACTTACTCTGTGTTTGTTCAGCCATTGCCAAGGAGTCTTCTTATTTAAGAGTCTGTGTAGGGGTTCTGCAATGGCAGCCTTGTGGGGCACAAACGTGTGGTAAAAGTTTACCAAGCCAAGGAAGGCCTGTAGTTCCGCCTTATTCCTTGGTTCTGGGGCCCATTTAATTGCTTTAATTTTGTCAGGGGTAGGGTGGATTCCATTTTTGTCAATCCTAAACCCCAAAAAATCAGTGGATTTAACCCCTATGCTACATTTTTCCCTTTTTAGTTTCAATCCAGCCCTCCTCAATCTACCCAGTACCTGTTCCAGCCGCTCTACTAACATTTCCTCATCTTTTCCAGCTATCAGGACATCATCAAAGTAAGGGCATACTCCAGGTATGCCCTTTAAGGTCCTCTCCATCACTTCTTGGAAGATGCCTGGAGCTGCTGCAATACCAAATTGCAGTCTGTGGACTCGGAACGCCCCCTTGTGGGTAACAATTGTCTGTGCCTCTGCAGCCTCTTTAGAAACAGTCAACTGTAAGTACGCATGCGCCAAGTCTAGCTTGGCAAACATGGCGCCGTCCTGGATCGTGGCGAGGACCTGCTTCACCGTCGGGACCGGGTAAGCATGCTTTTTCATTCCAATGTTCAGGGTGGCCTTGTAGTCAGCGCAGATTCTCACATCCCCATTGGGTTTGAGGGGTGTGACAATCGGCGTTTCCCACAAACCACCCTCAACAGGTTCTAATACCCCTTGGCCTACAAGCCTGTCGAGCTCGGCCTCGATTTTTTCCTTTAGGGCGAAAGGTACCCTTCGGGCCTTAAGCCTGATTGGTTTTACAGAGGGGTCTAGGTTAAATTTAATTGGGGGCCCTTTGTACCTACCCAAAGACCCATCGAATACGTCTGCAAATTCATTGCAGACTGATTCGAGGGTCTTATTTTTAATTACTGAATTTATCCCCCCAATCCAAATGCCCAGGGCAGGGAACCAGTTAACCCCTATTAAGCTAGTCCTATGTCCCTCCGTAACTATTAATTCTAAGACCCCCTTAAATCCCTTAAATTTAACGCTAAGGCTGATCTTTCCTTTTATTTTTATGGGGCTTTTTTGGAAATCAGTTAATTGAATATTTGTTGAATTAAGTGGAATTTTCCTTCCACTTATTTGTTCGATCCTCTCAAGGGTTTCAGTGGAAATTATTGACACTGAAGCCCCTGAGTCTATTTCCATTCTGCAAGGGACCCCTTGCAGGTGGACTGTGATTTTTAATTTTCCTCCAGGAAAATTGTAACCTTTTCCCTGTCTCCTCTGGCTGACACGCGCCACCTCCCCTAGATTTGGAATTTTAACCCAGGGTTTAGGGGTCTCCTTGCCACTGAAACAAGGGGTTACCTTACCCTCGGCCCACACATCGACTTCGTGAAGGCGGTTGTCACGAACACGGCTCCTACAGATGGCCTGGATGTGGCCGATCTTGCCGCATGCCCTGCACTTTGCGGTACGGAATCGGCAAGATGCGCGGGGATGGTTGCCTCCGCAGCTGCCACACCGGTTCTGGTTGTCCATGTCGCGCGGTCTGGTTGTGGTGTCCCGCCAGGGTCGTTGTGTCGCCGTCGCTTGTCTTTGTGGAGTTGCGGTTTGTTGACGACAGGCAGGTTCAGGCCCTTCACTTCTGGGTTGTCTTGGCGCCATTTTTCCGAACCGCCTGGAGATTTCGGCTATATCTTCTTCCCACTGCTGGTCCGCCTCCCCGCAGTCCACATAGCCCTCTTGATTGATCTCGGACGCCGCTGCCATGCTGCTGCGGGGGGGGTCGCGATACCCGGTGGACTCGTACGTTAGAAGTTCGTCAATCACTTCCTGCAGATCGCCAGTGGGTTTGGCGATTATTCTGTTTTGAAGCTGCTCATCACGCAAGCCCAGTACTACACGGTCCCGAATTCTTATTTCTAAATTATCGTATTTACATCGTACTGCGGCTTCCCTGACGGCAGCGACAAATTTTTGTATGGATTCTCCCGGTCTCTGGTTTCTCTTCTCAAAGATGCGCCGCCAGAAGAGTTCGGACCTCCTTGGTGTAAAGTGGACCTTTAGTTTGGCTAGGAGGTCGGCGTAAGGCACGCTTGAGACTGGTTGCGGTTGACACAGTCCGACAGCGCTTCTGTAGACCGGTGTGCCACAAATCGTCAATAGCGCTGCCGCTTTTTTACGGTCGTCTGTGATTCCGTTCACTAACAGGAACCCTTCGACTTGCCCTATGTATTCTTCCCAATCCTCGGGAAAGTTTGGGTCGAATTCCTTCAATGACCCAATTTGCGCCATTCGGAGAATTTTCTTTTCTGCCGCGGCCGCTCGGTTGACTGTGACTCGTTCTGACTCTGCCGCCTTTGCGCGACGATTCCGCCAATTCTCTGGTCTTCTGTCAATCCCACCCTCGTCGCCAATTGTTTGGTTCGGATAGACGAGGACCCAGAGTGGTTTAACAATGAACGAGTTTATTGAATACACAAAGTCAACTGTCAACTGTCAAATGTTGCAACCTTTTATAGGGGTAGTGTTTGAACTGTAACCAATCAATGGAGCTTATTTTCCCGCTCCTAGGTTATTGCAACCAATGATTGCACCTGGATCTCCCGCTCAAAACCCTGCTATTCTGCAATCAGCTAATTCCCTTATTAATAACTATTTACATACACAACAATCTCACTCACTATTTATGAGTTATTAGAATTCATGCTTACCATTACAGCAGACAGGGCAGACACAGATCCTAAGCAAGTCAACCCTGTTGTGTAACTTGGATCCATCATGTACGGAACCATTCCACCTATGCTTAATGTTAACAAACCAGCATTCAGTAAATGTCGTCCTGGTAAGAGGAGTGGGGCAGAATTCAGGATACCTATAAATATGAAAATAATTTAATTTAAATTCTGGAACTAATCAGACACAGCAAAACAAGTCAGGATGAATCCCACAGACCCAATATTGGGTCTCTTTTTTCCTCTGTCATATTAACAAAACTACATCTTATACTTAACAATTCACTATAGATTGTTGTCCACGTGGACCAGATACTTGGCTAAACATTTTTTTCTACTATTTATAATTCCATGATTTCAGTGATATGGGCCTTATAAAACAGAATACAAAGCTGCTAAGAGGCTCAACCAAAACAGCTGAACTTAGGACCAACCTTTATTTATTTACTAGATTTATATCTTCCAGGAGCTCAACGTATGTTTTCCTTCCATTTTAGCCCCCCAATAATCCTACTCAGTATTGTAGGCAGAGAGCATGAGATTGGAAAGTGTCTACAGGCTCAGAAGACTGCCCTCCCAAAGAAATCTAAAATCTTGTAGTTTAATTAAAACAAATGCTAGGACTTGGAGTACCATAGGTATTGCCTGCATTAATACTTTGTATTTTGCACAAATGCATAAGATAAACTTTCCCAAGTATTTCTGTTCAATTTTACCTTGCAGATGTTTCTCAGATGATCAGCATAATGCTCACTGTGTAAGTAAGTTACATCTGGCCTCTACCCCATCTAGTTCTACCTTGTCAATTATTAAGCAAAACATGGTTCTATCTGACATATTAGTTTTCCATATGCAGCACATTTTGAAGCATGTGAAGGAACAACAGAATTCATACCTGACACCATAAAGCCCATATATGGACCAATTACAGTTTTTTCCTATGGAATGATCTTCACACACTCTAATGTTGGCAGATAATTACAGTATTTGAAATCTAATGTCACCAAGCTGTGAAAGATTAACATCTTAGCACAATTTTGTTGTTGTTAGCTGCGAAGTCATGTCCAACCCATCGCGACCCTATGGACAATGTTCCTCCAGGCCTTCCTGTCCTCTACCATCTTCTGGAGTCCATTTAAGCTCACAATTAAAGCACAATTTAAGCCAAACTAAATAGATACTGAATACATGTCACATAAACGTATGAAAAAAGAGCACACTATGGGGGAAAAAGGAGAAATTACCCTGTAGTTTTCCATAAGCAACAAGAGAGCCACTAAAGGTTACACCTCCTATGTATGTGCCAAGATAGGCCACAATTTTTGTGAGGCCTGCAGCTGGATCAGTTGCAAAATGGGGAAATTCAATCATGTACTCTGCTACACAAGTGAGAACAGCAGCCAAGCCAACCAAGCTATGGAAAGCAGCCACTAGCTGAGGTAAATCTGAAATCTGGATACGTTTAGCAATTGTCAGACCTGCAAAAACAAAAAACACTTGCATGTTAACTGTGAAAGGGGATAACATCGCTCAATACTTCAGATCAGAGTACATACCATAAGAACAACTGCTTCTTCAACATCACCATGACTTGTGATCTCTGTGACTGGCATTTTGTGCTTTAATTATATTATATATTTAATCAGAAATATATTTTGAGGAATATCAGGATCTAAACACAAAAAGCTAAAGAGCAGGTTTACATGACATTCTAACAGTCCTATAACTTCTTCCAAGTAGATCTACTTTCCCATCACCTAACTGCAGATGTACAAGAGAATTAGATAAGTCTTTCAAATCATGCATTCCTTTTGCTTTGCACTTACCTATGGTGCCACCAAGGGCCATCGCACCCGACATCTGGGCCAGAAGCTCAACTGATGGTTTTAGACTTCCCAGGGTAGCTGCCAAACCTCCAGCAACACCTATCATACCCAAAGCATTGCCAAGTCGAGCTGTTCCTTGGGTAGAAAGGCCAGCCAGAGCACCAACACAGCACAATCCTGAACCCAGGTACATCATCTTTAAAAGATGAAAATAATATAGACATATTTTTTACATTGGACTTAAAATTGTTGATTTGATGAGGATACAAAGCACTGTTTAGTTAGGTTTCAAAATCCACACAGCAGACACTGCCCATGCTGTTTTCTCTACAAATATATATCTGCCCAACTGAGATTTTGAGAAAATCTGGCAGTTTGCAATGGAGTGGGCTCATGCCGAAAGGAAATTTGTTCTGCCTGTTCAAAATTGTTGCAATATCATCACCACCAAGAAAAGGCAGAACTGATTATATAATTTATATAGAAGATCTGGAGGCTAAAACATATAGGGAACGGTTGCTGGAATTGGGTATGTGTAGTTTAACGAAGAGAAGGGTATATGGTTTCCTGCCTTAGCAGGGGGTTGGACTAGATGACCTCCAAGGTCCCTTCCAACTTATTATTGTTGTTGTTATTACCTCTGGAAATAATAATAATAATAATAATAATAATAATAATAATAATAATAATAATAAGAAGAAGAAGAAGAAGAAGAAGAAGAAGAAGAAGAAGAAGAAGAAGAAGAAGAAGAAGAAGAAGAAGAAGAAGAAGAAGAAGAAGAACAACAACAACAACAACAACAATTAAAAACACCATCAAACATCCAGGTCTGCCAATCCCAGGTCCTTGGTAAGGACTCAGTAGGTGGACAAAAATGTAAAATCCAGTCTGAACATCTGGCTGATTGTGCTATTATTGTTGTTGTTGTTGTTGTTGTTGTTAGATGATGATGATGATGATGGTGTATTATTAATGGTAATGGTAACGATAATGATAATAATAACCATTAAACATCAAACATCCAGATCAATAGGTAGACAAAAATGTCAAATCCAGTCAGAACATCAGGCTGACTGTGCGATTGATAATGATAATAGAGTTAGAAGGTCTTCTAGCCCAACCCCCTGCTCAGACAGGAAACCCTATACCAGGGGTCTTCAAACCTGGCCCTTTTAAGACTTGTGGACTTTAACTCCAAATTCTGGGAGTTGAAGTTCACAAGTCATAAAAGGGCCAAGTTTGAAGACCCCTGCCCTATACTATTTCAGACAAATTAATATAATAAAATTTACATAAGGATTGGCTACAAAGGAAAAGAAATATATTCGTTAGTGATCACAGCTTTTTTATAATATCAATACAGTTTTTGCCTTTGCTAGAAGATCAGGCAACTGAAAAAGAGTATGCTCTGCTCAATCGATGCTGTCACTGGGATAGTGCAGATGTTAATTTTTTGGGGGGGATAAAGAAATAAACTAGGAAATGCATACTTCCTTCTCTACAACTTCACTTTCAAGCCAGGTTCCTATCTAAAACAACACAAACCATGGTTAAGGTTAACCAAGATTTCCTTTGAACCTGAAAATCTTCTCTAAAGATGATTTCTGATATTCAGGCATAGTAACAGCAGTCTTCTGAAACAGGACTGGAATTGCTACAAGGAGTATAAGAACTTTTGAGGCTACCAACTTCCAGTTCTGTCAAATGAGGTCATTATCATTCCAGTCTAAAGGATCACATTAACATAGGAAATGAAGTTTTTGAAAATAAATATATTCTTAAAATAGCTTTCTTCTTTCTTCCTACCAAGATTATACCAAGAAGTTATATTTCGCTAGCTATATCATTGTGGCTTGGCTACTAATTGTGTAACTATTATATTGGACACTACCATTTCTAATTTCATCGCAGCAAAGAAAACAATAGCTGGTCTTAAGTAAAATGCTATTTAGTGTTTTACTTAAAACACATATCAAAACAAAACACACAAATTATCATCATCCTCCAATCCATTTGCAAGGATACGGTTCTTGCAAGTCCTCAACTTACAACTACAATTGGCACCAGGACTTCTGTCACTAAGCAAGGTGATCATTAAATTGATTTAAGTGATTTTGCAAGCTTTTTGTTGTAGTCATTAAGTGAATCACATGGTCATTAAGTAATTCTGGCTTTCCCCACTGATTGCCTGTAAATCTGTCTGTGAGTTTTGCAAATAAAGATCAAATATCTCTCTCTCTCTCTCTCTCTCTCTCTCTCTCTCTCTCTCTCTCTTTCTCTCTCTCTCTCTCTCTCTCTCTCTCTCTCTCACACACACACACACACACACACACACACACAGACACACCAGAGCACTGCAACCATCATAAATACATGCCAGTTGCCAAGTGCCTAAATTTTTATAATGTGATTTTGGGGATGCTACAATGGCTGGAAATGTGAAAACAGGTTGTAACTTAGAAATGGGAAAGTCTGGAAAAAAAACTGGAAAAATTAGGGGGGGGAAACAGGCTTTTTCCAATTTTTCTAGTTTTTTCCAGGCCTTTCGCCCAAAAAACTTTTTTTCTGTTGTTTTCCAAATAGCTTTGGGGGGAAGGGGGGGGAGGGGAAACAAATCCCTGTTTTTTCCCCCAAATTTTTCCAGGTTTTTTCCAGGCCTTCCCATCTCTAGTTGTAAGTCACTTGTTTCAGCACTACTGTAACTTTGAATGTTTACTTTTTAAGTCAAGGACTTATGAGGTACTATAAATGTTGTTTTTCCTCCACAAGTGCTAGACTCCCTTTTCATCCTAGAGAGCATAGAAAGACTTCAGACAAAAGTAAGATAGACTACATCTTAGCAAATCGGCATCATGTGGCCTTTAATAACCTGTTCACAAGACTGTAGACTTGTATGAAAAAAATGGATCTATGGATGCCTGAGCAATCTTCGTACCTGTTCAATGTTATAACCACTTTGCAGTGCTGCCCCATATCCTCCTATAAACAAAGCAGCAGGCAACAAATATAAATAATTGAATTCAGGAGGGTCAGTAGGGCGCTTGAACATATCCAGCATTCTCTGAGTGACCAGGAAACCACCTATGCCACAAAAATAATAAAAAATAATAATAATTAGGTTCTGAAAACTAAGAAGTGTTATAGTGAATCCACAGATTCAATTAACTAGGAAATTGTCAGTCTTTTCTATGAAGGTTTATTATCTGGCTATGCAACATTTTGATTCAGGCAAGAAAAGCAAGGAATAATGCAGAACAATTACTATTATTGGAACATTTGAGGTATACCATCAATTACATCAAAATACTGAAGTAGCTCTGGCTTCAAGAAACCTTTAAGCTGAGAATTATTGGAAAACCTTGTGGCACTGGCCAGAAATTATACAAAAAAACATCCAAAGAAGCCAGGTCAGATCCAGAAGGGAAGATATTCCATTTACAACATCTGATGGATTTTGTTGCTATCGCCCAAAAGCTTTAAACTCACTTTGTTTGCTAGACTCTCTCAAGCAAACCAAGCACCCAAGAAAATTGTACCTTTTGAGTTACTCTACTCAGCACCACTTTTGAAGATAGGAAGGTTTTCAAGATAGGAAGTAGGAAAGCTAGGAGCTGCTTGGTACCTGCAATGTTGACAGAGGAAATAAAAGCAGCAAGAACAGCAAGGCCCTGAGGTAGAGTTCCAGGTAAGTATTCCCCTCCCATCAGTGATAATCCGCCAACAGCAGTCAGTCCTATTGAAAAAGAAAAAACATCAACAGCACTGAGATCCTTGTAGCAAAAGAGAAGCGCTTCTGTTTGCAAGATGTAATTCTGATTATCCTGACTAATTAGTACCAGCATATCCTCCACAAAATGCATTTTAAGTCTTTAATTACATAGGTAGACCCCCTCATGGAACTGATGCCAAAGTATGTTCTTTCGTTTCCTCAGTCCTCTTCTCATGATTTGTAGCCTCTCTCCTTTGCTTTCCATTCCTGTTATAAAACTAGTTCTTGTACTTTTTTCATTTTTTTGGGGGGGGGAGCTTTGTGGGATCTACTGCTGTCCCAACGGATCAAAAGAACCCTCCCCAAAGCATTACTAAATTCGGCCTTAACCTCACTTTAACCATATCCTTTATAAAGACTATATAAAATTCAATGTAATTGAACAAAGAATGCCTAGATCAAAATCATTTCTTTGCATGCAGTTATTTGCTATATTCAGGTAGTCCTTGACTTACAACCATTCGTTTACAGTTGGTTCAAAGTTACAATGACACTGAAAAGAGGGACTGACAAACCAGTCTTTCCACCTACGTCTGTCACAACATCCCCTCGGTCACATGATCAAAATTTGGCTGCTTGGATGTTTGCAGCATCCAGCTGCCATCTGATCTGATCGTCATCTGCAATCTTCCCAGTCGCCTTCTGACAAGCAAAGCCAATGGGGGAAGCCGTATTTGCCTAACGACTGCACAATTCACTTAACAATTACAGTGATTCACTAAATGAGCCCTTCTGTGGCAAAAAGATCATAAAACCAGACACAACTCACTTAACAACCTACTTGCTTAGCAACAGGAATACTGCTGCCAATTCTGGTTACAGGTCAAGGACTACCTGTATTTATTTGCTATACATAGTCTAAAGACTTAAAATTTTGTAATTTCAGATCTTTTCACGGATTAGGAACATACAACAGACTTTTCTCTACCACACCTTTCTTTTTAAGAATGCCTGCAGCTAGTCAACAAAGGTTATCAAATTAAGAAATGTGTGGCATACAAACATCTACCCAATGCATTCTTTATTATGGAAATCTATGCTGTATTGCTACATAGAGCAAAACAGAAAGGTCCTTGGACAAAATATGCAGAGGCTATTAGCAAGAGATGAACTCGGTCCAGGAAAGTCAAACAAAATGAGAAAGAAGTTAAAACTGCCTGGGTTTTAGGAGGGAGAGAAAACATTGTTACCTTTTTAAAGATTCTGACATTTCTTATTCTGTCTTTATTTTTATATATATAAATAATTCAAGGCAGCAAACATATATACTCCTTCTATTCCTCCTTCTATTTTCCACACATCAATGGGCTGAGCTGAGAGTGATTGGCCCAAAGTCACCCAGCCAGTTTTCATATCTAAGCCAGGACTAGAACTCACAGTCCGTTTCCATGCCCGGCCTACTCAAAGGGATGATAATTCAAAAGTTGCCATGATGTTTTGTCAACATCTTGGCCAATCAGAAGTTGGAACTTGGCATAGTCCTTCAACATTAAATATGACTCAGGAGCAACCACAGGTGGAATGCAGAGTTAGAAGCTTATTAGTAAATTTGGCAATCCATCTTTTGGACTAAATAAGGACTGGTACAAAGCTTTTAGTCTATTTGGTCTGCTTCTCAAGTGATAATCTTTGCCATAAACAGTGCAAAAATTAACTTTGGGAGACTTTAAGACTTCTAGGAGATAGGCTTTGAAAGTTCTGCAGTACTTCTACACATACTTAGGAACTATATTTATAGCTTTTGTTCATTACTGGTTGACTACAAGAGCAAATAAAAGATAAGATGAAGTAGGTCTAGATTATTCTTTTCCATCCTGATGTACTCCAGGTGTTTTGGACTTTGATTCTAGTATGTCTGGCAACATGCGTAGCGGCAGTGCTAGAATGAATATAGAAGTTAAAGCCCAACATCTGGATGCTCCAGGTTGGAAAACACTGTAATAACTGTAATATGTAATAAAGTATATATAAAATATATAACCTATATTTTGAAGACATTATAGCACTCGCTCTAATGGCAAAAATAGGTAAGGAAAGCTTTGAGCTTCAGAATACAGAAAGTATGAACTGCCATCAACTGCACTCTCAAATAGACAATCATAATTAACACATAACTCAGATACACACTAGTTCCATTCACATATTTTCATTTTTAATGTATAAAATTTCTCCCCAATCACAGGAGAGTAAGAACAGAACTATTAATGTTCAAAAGAAGTATTTGCACCAAACATACCTGCTCCTGGATCAGGAGGTCCTTCAGACCCATATGTGCTAGCCACCTCATCTTTTATATCGTAATGCACTGTGTGTGGAGCTGCCCTTGAGTTCAGAAACTTCAACGGATTCAGAATGCAGCACAGCAAATTATGCCTTGATATACCCCTGTGAGATTTCTGTTCTACAAGCTATACAGGTTGCCAGCTTGGTTCCAGATGTGATTCAAGGGGTTGGTTATGGCCCATAAAGCCCTACATGGCATAGGGCCCATTACTTGAGGGACTACCTATCTGCCAAAATATTTGTCCAATTAATTTCAGCTGACAGGGTTGGTATACTCCAGGTTCTTTCGATTAATCAGACCCAGGAAGCATGTCTTCTCATTCCAGTGCCTGCCCTCTGGAATGATTCCCTCTGAAATCCATGTAGGTTTTACCCTGTTGGCATCTAGAGGGATAAAAGATCTGGTTGATATCCCAAGCATTGGCCTAGGCTGGCTGAACACCCTGCTGCCCATTGGAACTTGTGGAATGTTTGGGTCGTTACTGAATTTTCCAGCTTCTTCTTTGCTAGGTCTTGTTTTTCTTATACAGTATGTCTGTCTTTATTCTAGCCACCCAGAATCTCCTCAGTCGGATAGTACCAAACTGAATAAAATAAATAAAGTTATAGTTGTACCTGAGATGGCATTAGTCACTGACATGAGTGGTGAATGGAGTGCAGGAGTCACACCCCATACAGTATGGTATCCAACAATCCCAGCCAAACCAAAGGTTGTCACCATCTGAGTGAAAGCTGAATTGGGAGAGGCAATACCCAGCCCAAGCACGCTAGCAATTCCTGCAAAACAAAACAAAAATCAGTCTTTTGGAATACTGTCATCACCTCCCTGTGAATGGAGGCTAAGGTGACCATGGTTTGTTTCAGGTAGGCAGTGATCGAGGCAGAATGTATATACTAACTGGCTGGCAATTTATGGAAAACAGCTCCCTTAAACCGTTAATTGTGTGTTCTCATTAGAGACAGCCCATTCAATTTTGAATCGGTTTCCATAGCCTCGTCTAACACAGCCCTGAATAACTGAGGTCACCACACAAGTAAGAGCACCAATGGTGTGACTCTAAAGGAGTTTACCCCATTAGACACTTGTTAGAAAAGCATCTAGGTGAAGGGCACCCCCTTAAATCTTTACTTATGCTAGAAGAAGTCTGGAGACAGGGATCTGAACTACAATGGCCTAATGTTAAGAACTGTCCCAGGAAAATGTAGGTGAATGGAAAAGAAAAAATGGCCAGGGAGCAAACACTGAAGCAAGAAAGAGCAGAGGGACATACGGTGCAACTTAGCAGTTACAAGGAGAAAAATGGCAGTTTGTAGTATAGTTAGAAAATGATAGCATAAAAGACATTCCCTTGTACCTTGTAAAATTCCACCTACGTCAACACCTATGATCTAGGAGTTAATCCTGGATGAAAATGCTGATATACTGTAAATCACTAAGTCTTGGCTGAACTAACATATAGGAGAAGAGACAATCTCTCTCTGCCAAGATTCTGTCTGCCAAGATTAGATGGTAAAGAGTGTGGTCTACAGGAATTCTATATTGCTCAACAGATGTCCCATTTGACAGTTTACCAGCTTTAAGGTCATGCTACTGGATTTGAATGACTGAGTCTGTCATCTTGGATTGTCTAACTCAGGCATGTCAAAAATCACAATACGTCGTGCAACGTCACATGACGTCACGGGTTTCACATGCCTGGTCTAACTCCAAGAATTCTCCAGCCAACATGATCTATGAAAAAAATTCTGAGAATTGATATCCACACATCTGAACAATGGCAAAAATAAAGTAAGTTGCATTTTCTTGGATTGGGCAAGTCCAGCCCTTAACTGTGTCAGCAAATTCCAGAAAAGCCGAAGAGTGGCACTCATTTCTCACCTGCTGTATAGGCAGAAGCAGAGGTCAACGTTTTTCTAAAAGGTGTAATAGTAGCAGCTTTCTCTGCTTCTAGCTCTGCCACTGTCTTCTGCTTCACAGGTGCTGCCTGAGGAATGTTCTTAGGAGGTGGTGCTGGGAAAATCACTTTCCCATCCTAAGAAGAAAGAAGAACTAAAGGCTTAATTAAAAGATCAAGTGATTTACATTAATGATTCAAAAACCACAGTCTCTGAGTCAACAAAACCTTCAAAGTTGCAATAGAAAAACAAAAAGGGAAATATAAAGGGAGCGGTGACTTTGATATCTAGACAGGTTTTCTTCTTTTTGATTAAGTTAAAGTAGTCTTTGGCAACAGGGCACCCTGAAAATGCTTCAGCTCCCATACTCCTTCAAAACTACTGACTAGGATAGTCTGATTTGCAATCCTAATGCATCAGGAAACACCTGGCTGAATAAATTAAGGCAGACATGTCAAACACAAGGCCCGGGGGCCGGATGCGGCCCGCGAAGTGGTTTCATGTGGCCCGCAAAGCCATCCTGGAAACAGTGAGGGAACGGCCCCCACTGCCTTGGCCCTGGCCCAGAGACCCTCCTTCTGCCAGAGACCCTCAGATCTGTCCCACTCCTGCCCAGGCCCCCATAGGCACCCTTGATGCCAACGATGTAGAGCTGGCCACGCCCACCCAGTAGGCCATACACAGTCTAGCCACGCCCACCCAGTAGGCCACACCCACCCTGGCCATACCCACCCGGCCCCTTGAGGGCAACCGCAATGCTGATGCGGCCCTCAATGAAATTGAGTTTGACACCCCTGAATTAAGGTAACGGACAAAGCAATAGACAAGGTAATTTGTCTTTTGGGAAGGAATTCCAAAGTACATTTGCGGAAGACAATACATGGACTCCTAGTCTGTTGAATCTGGTTGGCAGAAAGTAAATCAACTTCACGGTTGTAGCAAATTCAGGCTGATGTTATGGGGGTGTCACAGGAAGGAAGAGACTTTGGATCCAGGGCCTTCAATGTACATTTTTCCCACCATTACTAGTGGCAGCTTCTCATGGATATTTCAGTAGTATTTAGTATTTAGTATTCATTCGCGCTGGTGAATGATCTCTGGAGGGCTAGGGACAGGGGTTGCTCCTCTGTCCTGGTCCTATTAGATCTCTCAGCGGCGTTCGATACCATCGACCATGGTATCTTACTGCGGCGTCTCAGGGGGCTGGGAGTGGGAGGCACCGTTTTACGGTGGTTCTCCTCCTACCTCCAGGGCCGCTCGCAGTCGGTGTTGACAGGAGGGCAGAGATCCGCCCCGAGGTCTCTCATTTGTGGAGTCCCTCAGGGGTCGGTTCTCTCGCCTCTCCTGTTCAACATCTATATGAAGCCGCTGGGCGAGATCATTCGTGGTTTTGGGGTGGGGTATCATCAGTACGCTGATGATACCCAACTTTTTCTTTCCACCCCGAACCAAAACCCAGTGATGCCCTCTCCGTGATGTCCCAGTGCCTGGAGGCGATTCAGGTCTGGATGGGGAGAAACAGGCTTCGTCTCAATCCCGCCAAGACTGAGTGGCTGTGCATATCGGCATCTCGGGTTAACCAAGTTATTCCATCCTTAATGATGGGGGGTGAGGTGTTACCCCCCGTCGATAGGGCTCGCAACTTGGGCGTCCTCCTGGATTCACGGCTCAATTTCGAAGACCATATAGGAGCCGTGACCAGGGGGGCTTTTGCCCAGGTTCGCCTGGTGCGCCAGTTGCGTCCCTATCTGGACCGAGACGCCCTACGCACAGTTACTCATGCGCTTGTGACCTCCCGTTTGGACTACTGTAACGCTCTCTACATGGGGCTGCCCTTGAAGACCACTCGGAGGCTTCAACTGGTGCAGAATGCGGCCGCGCGAGTTGTAATGGGGGTTTCCCGATACTCCCATGTAACACCTCTACTCCGTGAGCTGCATTGGCTTCCGGTTGCCCTCCGGGTGAAATTCAAGGTGCTGGTTATCACCTATAAAGCCCTACATGGCCTGGGTCCGGGATATCTGAGGGAACACCTGCTGCCGGCATCAAATGCCCTTCGCCCAGTGCGCTCCCACAGGGAGGGTCTGCTCAGGGTCCCGCCGGTAAGAGACTGCCGGCGGGTGACACCCAGGGATAAGGCCTTCTCGGTGGGAGCGCCTGCCCTCTGGAACCAGCTGCCGGTGGAGCTGAGAACTGCCCCCGACCTTCGATCATTCCGCCGGGGCCTGAAGACCTGGCTCTTCGAGCTCTCGGGCCCAGACTGAAGAGGAATTTTTAATTTGGGGTTCTTTTTAACTGACTACAGGGTTAATTTAATATTTTTTAATTTGGTTCTTAATTTTTGTATTTTGGATTTTTAATTCCCTGTAAACCGCCCTGAGTCCTCAGGGAATAGGGCGGTATATAAATATAACTAAATAAATAAATAAAATAAAATAAATAAAATTATATTTGTATACCGCCCTTCTCCCGAAGGACTCAGGGCGGTGAACAGGGCAGATATAAAAATACAGAATACAAAAATTAAAAAAGAATTAAATAGGAGCCCGAGCTAAAACAATAGATGGTAATAAAAAATCCACAATAAAAACCCCAACACATCCCCCATCAGGCCAGGCCGGCTTGTTCAAATAGATAGGTCTTCAGACCGCGTCGGAAGGAGCAAAGGTCAGGTGCCATCCAGAGCTCAACCGGCAGCTGATTCCATAAAGCCGGGGCGCCCACAGAGAAGGCCCTCCCCCTGGGGGCCACCAGCCGACATTCTCTGACCGGTGGCACCCTGAGGAGGCCCTCTCTGTGGGAACGCACCGGGCGGAGGGAAGACTGTCAATATTATAGGTTTCATACTTGGGCACCCTAAAGATCTTCCTCTCCATGGGCAGAGGGGCACTTAGGTTTCCCAATTAAACTTTAACCACTTTCATCATAGCAGCCATATATTTTTCTCATTAATTTTGTCTAATACCCAGATGCACACAGATTTTCTTTGCCTTCCGTGTCCGAACTCTTTATGCCGGTCATATCCTTGGGCCTTCCTTTTCTTATTCAATTGAGTTAAAAGGGAAGGAGAAATATGTAACCAAAGATGTTGAATGGGAAGTTCCCTGTCACCAATTTTACTTGGTCATCATGTATATTTATTGTTTTATTTTTACATATTTACAGTGTATGCTGCCAAAAGTCATTTGAGATGTGTGGCTACAGAAATCAAATAAATAAATAAAAGTTATAATGACCACCTCAAAGGGATTTTTCAAGCATAAAACCTAGCAATCCACATTTTAATCCTTCTGAAGTCAAGGATCCTAACCAAATAGCATATCAACAACATTTCTTAATAATATTAATTTTAAATAGTAAATGAAAAATAAGCTACTTTCCTTGCAAAATACATTTCAAAATGGGAATGACTGTATTTCACTCACAGGAAATTCAAATGCAGAGACATAAACAACATTACTTAAATAAAATATACATCCTCAGCTTCAGAAAAAAAAGAGCCCCTTTACCTTCATTACCACTGTTCCTCTAACAACGTGGTCAAGAGTACCATAATCAAATTCATCCTTTACGTTAAAGTAAAAGTTTTCTTTGTCTGGGCTGATGGCTTTTAGGAGCTTTGTGATGTTATTTGAATACAAGGTACTAGCTTGAGTTGCCATTCTGCTGGGCAGGTCTGTGTAACCTATATGTGTGATTCCCTGTAGACAACAAAAATACAGATGAAAGAACATAAGAAAGTGCTTTATGCCAAGTCAGATTCTTTATCTACCTTGTCCAATATTGTTGCTGCTACCTGGGGCCAATTTTTCAGGGTTACAGGCCTAACATATCTAACTTTTCCAGAAGATACTAAAGTTCTACATGCCCTTTTGTCATATATTTGTACATATGATTAAATAAACTTAGAAATAATTTGTGGGAAGAAAAGGAAAAAGAAAATCCATTTCTTCAAAATCTAAATCTAGTCATGACAGTAAATATTAACATAAATAAAGCAACTGTTTTCCTATTAACTTTTTGAAAGCAATTTCTGAGTTTATATGGGGCATCTTCCATGATGATAGGCTGACCCTGATTAACAAATATAAGGGTTAGAGTGAGAAGTAGTGATTCTTAGGATGAAGGTGACTGTTAAGTAAACACAGTGCAACTTGGTTTCAAGGCCTCCAAGAACAACAAGTATCTATTGTTTCAGAAAACCAGGAGGAAGAAGCTATTAAGTTGAAATACTGAAGCTATAAAAGGAATTTATATCTTCAGGCAATTAACTGTTGTGAATAGCTTTATTGCTTACAATCAAGATTATAATCTAGCCATGTCTGAAAGTCTTCTATCAAATCTAGTTTAGGAGCTCAATTAGGATACCTTGACCTGTTTTTTTTAAACAAAAGAATTATTCGTTAAATTAGAAAAACCTGAATTAACATACTTCGTGCTTTCATATTTTTATTTTATCTATTTTCATGGGCCTATTTATTTATAGCACAATTTGAAAAAAAAGTACAAGGAAATAAGGGTAGCCCTCAACTTATAATGGCAATTGGTACCACAATTTCCATAGCTAAGCTTTATGCCATCATAAAGCATGACCGAATCGCTTAGTGAAGGTAACTGCTGCAGTCCCAGCTGTTGTTGTTAACTGACTCCCACAGTCCATTAGGTGAGGCAACTTTCTGCTGGCTTCCCACAATCAAATTGAGAAGGAAAGCCAGCTGGAAACTGCAAGTCCCAGACTGGTGGGTGCCAAGTGGAGGAGGAAGCAAAATGGTGCATGGAGATGCAGTGTGGCTCAGAGGGTGAGATGAGAATTAGGGAGTGTGTGGTGTGGGTTGGAGAGGGTGCCCAAGAGTACGCTAAAAAGATGCATCACAGAAGGTAGGCAAGGATGCAGCAAAGGTCAGCAAAGCTATGAGAGAGGTGGGCTGGGGACAGAGATATGCAAGTGGCCAGCATTGTGTAAGTGCTGAGGAGCTGGGGGAGGAGGAATGGATTGGGGAAACTTAGCCCAGCAACCTGCAACTTCCCTGTTGACTTTCCCACTGACATTCTGGGGAAGCCGGAAAGGAAGGTTGCAAATGGTAATCATCTGATCACAGGGCACTGCAACCAATCATAAGAGTGAATCGATGACCATAGTGTGCTGGGACAGCTGGAACTCCAAGGACTGATCATAACCACCATTCACTATCATAACTTTGAAAGATTGCTGAATGTAATGGTCATAGATTGAGGACAACTTGTTATCAAACCCAAGTAGTTGGTATATTGCATGTGTCTGCCCATGGAACACTAAATATATTAAACATTTTACCAATATTGACTAAAACAAATCTGTTGCACATTTGTTCCACTTAGCTGTGAGTAAACAAAGTAAGGAAACTTACTAAGTTTAAGTATGAGATAACTACCATATTCAGAACCCTAAATATTTTGGAGACAAGAAATACCAGGAAATAACCACTTCACAGAGCACTATGCTGGGAGAGTTAGGTTAGAAACTCCTTACTTTATACTTAAAAAGTACAGCTATAAAGAACCTGACAAAGTTACCTTGTGAACATAGAGTTCCTCTGGCTTTGTAGTTTCAATATTTCCCCCTGCTTCAGCAGCTAGATCTACAACCACTGACCCTTCCTTCATCAATTCAATCATATCTTTTCGAAAGAGGATCGGAGCTTTTTTACCTGAAAAGAACAATATTCTAAAGTTGTAAGCTGTACTTAATAACCCGTTCTATCATTTTTCTCTAGATAAAAAGAACACTTAAGCTTTTTCAGTTCTGGAAATTTCCAGAGAATCAGTCTTACTTACAGAAACTTACAGGTAGTCCTTGACTTACAACTGGTCACTTAGTAACCATTCCAAGCTTCGAAAAACCTACCTGAGAGGTACTTTATGGATTCAATGTGCCAACAGACAGTCCCCACCAGTCACGTGACCTTATTTTGGGCATGGGACAGCCAGGCTGCATGTTACAGCATCCCAAATTATTGCATTTTATGACGGTTTTCTGGAAATTGGTATTTAGTTCTGCTTTTCAGTAATACAGTACCCATAGCAAACCATTGGTTTGCTTAACAACCGCAGTGTTTGGTTAATGAGAGCAAGTTCACTTAGTGATTGTGGTGATTAATAACTGTAAAAAAAACAACTCGCTTTATGACTGTCGTGAGTTACGACTGTGATAGGCAGGCTCCATTATGTCATAACTTATGGACTACCTGTATAAACATGGAAGGGGCCATTTGGACCACAAACTTGCTGCATAGTGCAAAACTCACCACCTTGTCGAGTACCTAGGTCATGTCAGTCACCATTCCAGAAGTACAGACAATAAATTCCTGGCCTTTAACTTACTTTCTTCAATATGAGTTGGAGCAAAGATTATTACTCCAATCAAACATTCTAGAGAAAAATGAATGTATGTACCGGGAATAAGTGCTGTTGTAATAATGATATCAACTTCTTCACATTGTTTAGCAAAGAGTTTCATTTCAGCTTCAATAAACTCTTTGGACATCTCTTTTGCATAACCTCCTTGGCCTTCCCCAGATTCCTTCATGTCAACTTCCAGAGGCTCAGCACCCAACGATTTAAATTGTTCTAATGCAGCAGCTCTGCCAAGTAGAAAATAAAGCAAACTCTTAATAACAAGGAAAAGGGCAAATAATATACAGAACATTAATACCAGAAATAATTCTATACAGGTGTCTTCAAACTAGAAAATCATATTCTCCCTTAAAAATGACCTCCAATAGAAGCTTGGGATGAATTCAGGTGTGTAGGTAAAGTGATGATGAGTTTGTCACATAAGAATTATTTCAGTACAGAGAAAATGCCTGAATTACTTGTTTTCTTAATCTCACAGGGATGTAATAAAACTTGAAATTTTCAGGAAGCCTGACAAAGAATGTTCACATAGCGATCCTTCATTTTTCTATGAAATGAGCAGCTATGTAAATATGATGAATGAACAAATGAATGAATATCCCTACCTGTTTACTAAACAAACTTTATTTTATTTGCTGTATTTTATTGTTTTTAGTGTCTTGACATTATGATTAAAGATTTTATTGTTGATAACTCTCATCGTAGGTTTTGTTGTTTCGCTGTGGCCTGTTGTGACTCAGGGCCAGCCTGTGGGTCCGACAGCCGGCTCCGATGTATCGGATGACTCAGATGAGGGGGAGGAGGGAAACGAACCGGCTGATGACGGTTTGGAGGCTTTGCAGAGCCCTCAGCCGGGGACCTCTTCTCAGCTGCGTGAGCCCGAGAGTGCGGAGGAAGATGACCCACAGCTGGCCCTGTTCAAGGACGCCCGACGCAGGAGGCAGTCGAGCAGGAACAAACAAAGAAAGGCTGCGGGACTCCTCGGGAGGAGGCACAGGGAGACCACGCCCTGAGCTCTCTATAAAAGGAGTGTTTGGGGAGGGGCTGGTTGCTGAAAGCAACTTTTCCGCTTGAGAAGACAAGCTCTAGTGTTTTTGTTAACTGCGTAATAAATCTTGGCAGATGCCTTTTAGCCTTGGACGCTCTCCAGTCTCTTCTTTCTGAATAGGGGTTTGCCTTATTGCAAGGCCAGAAGAGGGCTGGTTCAGAACATGGCCTTGTTTATGAGGAGAAGGAGAATAAGAACAAAATAATAATATAAACACTCAAGGTAATGATGGGGATAGGGATACCGCACTGAATGGCCTGAAAATAAGAAGAGAATCAATCAAATTTGAGACTACAGTTCCAAATACAGGTAGTCCTCATTCAGTGGCCACTTGTTCAGCAACCATTCAAAGTTAAGACAGCAACAAACAAGGAGACTTGCAACGAGTCATCATAGTTGCAACCATCCCAGAATTCCTAGTCACATGATGGTGATTTGGGCACTTGGCATTTGGCCCATGAATCACAGGCTTCCAAGAAGCAAAGTCAATAGGGAGGCCAGCTAGAGGCTACAAATAATAAAATGGTGACCACCTAATCTTTTGCCTAATGACTGGAAATAGCCATTGTAGGCCAGTGTGGTCGCATGATGGCATGCTTTATGACCGCAATCAAGTTAGAGATGGAATTGCTGGTCCCAATTTAGTTAAGTGAGAACTGCCATTATGTTCAAGCTTTACAGATATAGAATCCCTTTTCATTTCTTCATCTTCATGACAAACGAATGGCTAAAATGCACCCTGCTTGTCCTTTCTATGTATTCCTGAATACATTAAGAGAAATAGCTGAAAAGAGCCATTGGGAGCAACTTGTGACTTTGGCCATGGAAAGCCATTAGGGAAGGTTACAAATGGCAATTACATGACTATGGAACATTGCAACCATCATAATTGCAAACTAGTTGCTAACGGCCCAAATCATGATTATGTGAACCATGGGGCTCTGAGACAGCTGAAACATCAAGGATTAGTTGTAAATACCACTTGTTCAGTGCCGTCACAACTTCAACAGTTGCTGAACAAGTAGTTGGTAACTGAGGACTAGCTGTATAGCAACAATGCAGTACTATGTATTATCCCATACTTTCTAATATACAAATATTAAAATGGATTTAATTCTTTGAGAGAAATATTATAATAATCCCCAAAAGAAATTCAAAGAAACCTGAGTGAATTGTCTAAGCAGGTAGCTTCTCAGAAGGGGTTGGAGCTAATTAATAACTTGAGAAGCCCTCAGGAAGCTCCAGAATTATAAGCAACTTTGTGACATCAATAATAATAATAATAATGAAACAAAATAGTAGCAACCCATACGTGAATGAGTTTGTATTTCAAAAAAAAGTAAGTCAAGATGATATTCCTTTACTCCAAAACCTTATGTGAATTATTAAGGTGAATCTCAGAAAAATTTAAAAGCTTGAATTATTCCTTACACCATGTAGTACAGTGGTACTCAGTCATGCAGCCTACTTGGGCTACTCAATAATTCTGAAAAAAAGCCACAAAAGCCACAAAGTTATTTTAAGAAGAAATGGAAATAAACTATTTGCAAGCTGTTCTGATTGTTCTTGAGGAACAACAGAATGCAAATGAATTATTAACTAATAAAATTTGAGAACCATTTTGATGTAGTGGTTAAGAAACCAGGCTAGAAACTGGGAAATTGTGAGTTCTAATCCCACTTTGGGCACAAAAGCAGCTGGATAATCTTTGGCTAGTGACACCTTCTCAGACCTTCTGCAGAAGGTATCAACTGCAAACCACTTCTGAAAAACCTTGCCAAGAAAATTGCAGGGATTAATCCAAACAGTTGCCAGGAATCAACAGTGACAGGAAGGATCAAAATAAGTAAATAAATCTTTAAAATTCATATATGTCTACCTGGTGTCAAACCCACGAACTATAGCTCCCATTGATTTAGCTGCTCCTGCAGATGCTAATCCAGCAACTCCACCTCCAATGATCAGAACCTACATCCAAGCAAAGAATTATAATAACTTATACCAATCTAAATTGCAAATACTAAATGGCTGGCATGAATCAACATAGAATGAAGATATAGGATGGTTTTAAGTGGCACCCAACAGCAGATGTTTGCCTAAGAACATAAAGCTTCTTGAAAAGGAAAATAATAGCCAATCAATAGTATTGAATATCAGTTATCCAACCCTTAAGGATTTTGCTGGGGGGAAAATTAGCAATCAATACAAGTACTGTTGAATTCTCCCATAGTGGAATGTCTGATTTCCAGTTGATAAGCCAGCTTCAGAAAACTTGAATAGGTATTTAAAAATAAAGATTTCTGGAACAGTCATATGCCTCATTCTTTTGATTCCATACATACAAACAATAAATAGCACTGGTTTAAAAATCTAATTTCTTCAGTCACATCTAGAAATGGCCTCAACAATTTCCATTGTGCTTTTGTCAACTGCAAAGAATCAGGACCACACATTAAGTTCCAGTTGACTTATTGCTCATGCCTATACACCAGAATCTACTCAACTAACTGTCAGCACTAAATTGGCATTTGGCAAGAGTCAATGAGATTCCAGAGGAATTGGACTTGGAGCATTTGTGGACATGTAACAATTCTAGGCTGAGTTGTCTCTTGACTACACCTCCAGGTTCTGTCTCTTCTCTTACAGCTTTGCTTGAAACACAAACAGCTAGTCAGGTGCGTGACTATATTAGTATCATTATAAACACAGAATTACTGGGTTACACAATAAAAAAATGCAAGCATTCTTACAGGAACCACAATTTTTTCAAAATTACAAACATGTATTTAAAAAAGAATTTAATGGAGGAAAACCTTTAAAAAAGCCCAGTGCAGTTTGCAATTGTGGAACAATAATTAGGAGGCAAAAAAAACAGAAAAGTAATCATACTGAATTGCTTTAATTCTGTAGAACATCACATCATGCTACATTTCATTGTAACCCTGTATGCCTAATTTATCCTCCTCCTGACACAGAAAGAAAACATCACTTTTGATTGGGCTTATCTTTAGATGAAAGAGGTTTTGCCAGACATTTTTTTTTACAAATCTGAAGTTTATTTATCATCATTGTAAAGAATGAAAGCTTGACTTCAAAAGATTCTATTGGATCCTGAGTCATGCTTTCTATACTTGTATGCAAGAAACTAATTGTGAAACCTGGAGAAGAATTTTCAGCATTCTTGGCAAGAATTATGTTATCATTGACAGACACCAGATAGCTGCGAAGAACGGAATTTACTCTTCCTCCTTCAGAAGAATTTAGTGCTACTGTCTGTACTTTTATAGCAATACTGAAGAACAGAGCAGCACATGAGAAAATCATTTAATATTTTAAAACATAGTCCAGAATGGATGTAATTGTCTTCCACTTTGGAAGAGATAATGTAAGAAATCCATTATTAGCAGATTATATTTGCATTGCAGTAATAGAACATAAATGTTACAAAAGATTGCATGTCTCTGTACAGGACTGCAATGAAACGTATCACTTTAGAAAGTTATTTCAGCTATGATGCTAATGACTGGACCAGTCATGTTATTTAGCCTGAAGTCAAGATTAAAATTACAGTTCACCAGACAAAGTTATTAACATGTGGAAATGACAGACATTTTACTATTTTCCAGCAGCAGTAAACCAGATTTTACATTAATTTTGTAATCTGCATATCTTAAGCTTTAGTTTGAGAGACATTTGTAAATTACTCAGTATTCATTACAATTCAACAAATCACTGCAAACATCAAAAGAAATTACCTTTGATTTTCGAGGGAAAGGTTAAACAGAGTCTCTGGAGAAGAAAACTCACTAAAAGAGATTGTAATCAGCATATGAAGGCACAAAGAGCATTGTTACCTGCTTATGACTGATTCATTACCCATTTTTCCCACACATACCTTAGCTGGAGGAACTTTGCCCGCTGCCGTGATCTGACCAGTGAAAAATCGACCAAAATGATTAGCTGCAAGTACAACTGCCTTGTAACTGTTAAAAGAAGGAAGACCAACCATCAGTATTATTGCATTTTCATTTTTCCATTGATGTAGTATGGTTTCTGTGTGTGGCTTCAGAGAGTAGCATTTGCTGATCTACCCATCTATCCTCTGTTCCCATTCACACAACCAACATAGCATAAAAAAGGGGTCCCCAACCCCCGGTCCATGGACCGGTACCAGGCCACAGCATGCCAACAAACTGTCCACACAAACAAGCAAAGCCCCATCTATGGGATGCAGGCAGCACACAATACCACACACTCTCTGGTCCATGGAAAAACCTTTCTCCACAGAACCAGTCCCTGGTGCCCAAAAGGTTGGGGACCTCTGGTATAAAGGATAATTCAAATGAATCTGGTAACTGAAAGAATGGGTCACAACTGGTCATCAGAAAGCTGGACACAATGCAAATCATGGAATCATGCTCTAGCACAGCTACTACTAGTGAAAAATAAGTTGTCATTGACACAATTTTATCAAGCTGTTTGCCATCAATTTTGTATGCTTCAATTGCTCCAGATATCAAAATATGAGTCCTGCTTCAGTCAGCCTGACAAAGCAGTTCACATACAGAGAAGTTAAGTCCATGGAAACACATATCAGCTACAGAAGCTAACAGCAAAACCTCAGGCTAACTGCTATTTTGAGCCCAACTTCAAATGGTGGTTATGAGGAAATGCTGAGAAGCCACCTTGAACTCCTGGAGGACAAGATGGATGTTAATCTAACATAAACAGATTCATTTACAGCACTGCACCATTTTCACTTTTCTGCTTCTCTTGTAGCATGTCTCCTTCTTCAGTTTCAGATTTCCTGATCACAGAGAAGTCCTTCTTCAACTAGTGGATATGAGAAACTTGTGAGGTGGGACACTATATAAATTTGATTAATAAATAATAAATAATGGCTTCAAATTTTTGTTCTTTCTTTGAACTAAAATACAGATAGTCCTTGACATACAACCATTCTTTAGTGACCATTCAAAGTTACAACAGCAATGAAAAAAGTAACTTATGACCATTTTTCACATTTATGACTGTTGTAGCATCCCCAGTCAAGTGATCAAAATTCAGATGCTTGGCAATTGGATGTAATCGTGACGATTGCAGTGTCCTGGGATCATATGATCACAAGCAAAGTCAACGGAGAAGCCAAACTCAATGATTCACTTCACAACTGTGGCAAGAAAGTTCATAAAATGGGCAAAGCTCTCTTAAATGTTTTGCTTAGCAACAGAAACTTTGGGCTCAGTTGTGGTCGTATGTTGAGGATTACCTGTAGGCCTTACTTTCTGAGAACTTTCCAATTGTTAGAAACTGGAATTTCTTTCTTCTTTGCCAGCTTAAGAGCAATGAATTTGTTCACTGAAGAGGAAAGCACACATTTGTCTGAAATATGAATTCCACTCCATTTCAAATTCTTTATTAGTAGAATTCTGCAAATGAGTAAAAAAAAATATGTGGCATCATACCCAGCAATGTTGGCCATAGAGCTGAGAGCATCATATCCCTGAGCAATGGTCACACGTGGAACCTGATCCATAGCCAAGACCGTGGTGTTTTTTTCTGCTAATTTGTTCAGCAGATCTGGGTTTTGAGCTGGATAGATAAAACTGATCAGAGTACCATGTGATTTTAAAAGCTCAATCTCGTGGACACCAAGTACAGAATTAAACATCGGAGCCCTCACCTAGAGAGGAGTAGAAAAAGAGTAAATCACAAAAACTCATAACGCAAGAATGATAATAAAGTTTATAAAAAATCAATATTCTAATATATTAATTTTTAAAAGCATTTCATGCTTTCTTCTAACTGCTGTATTTATTTTGTGAACTCCAAGTGGAATAGGCCTACAAACATGGTAAACAAATAAATAAAATGCTATTTAATAATTTTGTGCTTAATAGTTACATTATTACATATAATTTATTAACAATACCCGTTTATAATCCTAGAGGAGATCAACCCTGACTGCTCTTTAGAAGGCCAGATCCTGAGGCTAAAACTCAAATACTTTGGCCACCTGATGAGAAGGAAGGACTCACTGGAGAAGAGCCTAATGCTGGGAAAGATTGAGGGCAAGAGAAGAAGGGGACGACAGAGAATGAGGTGGCTGGATGGAGTCACTGAAGCAGTAGGCGTGAGCTTAAATGGACTCCAGAAGATGGTAGAGGACAGGAAGGCCTGGAGGAACATTGTCCATAGGGTCGCGATGAGTCGGACATGACTTCGCAGCTAACAACAACAACAACCAGTTTATAAATTATTATATTAAGACATGTAAGTCCTAAATGGGACTAAGATTCAAAATAGCAACTGGCTATTTGTTTAAAAAAGAAACAGCATAAGAACTGGCACTGGATAAGGGGACAAAGGGGAGGACAGAGAATTTTTAATTCTTTCTTCCTATATTGCAGGCCCATCTCAGCTGGATGGGGCTGCAATGTCTGCCAATTGTACTGGGGGGGAAAGCCCTATTTAGGTTACCTAGAAATGTTCTACCAATGCAAAAAGGTATTGGAAAAGAAGAATCCAGAATCTACACAGTTGCTAATGGTGTGGAAGATTTGATTTTTCCTTTCTTTACAATAGGAAATTCCTTTAGTTAATGGTACATAAGTTTTTAGTTTTAGTTAATAATTAGTTAATTATTATTTAGTTAATAAGTTTTAGTTAATAATTCATGGTTCATTCTGAACTCTCCCCTTAGGGCTATAAGTCTCTCACAAAATATTTCAGAAATGACCTTGTAATGTTTTGGAGAACATCAGCAGCTGGACAAGGACAATGTCTTGCATATTTTTTTAAGTTGGGACATCCTAGTTGCCAAGTCATGCTTTATAATGCCTCTTCCCGAAAACTCTGCTGTTGGTTAATGTAACACCTGCTGTGTCATGATAACAAAAGATGAAGAGTTCCATTCCTGAGATCACCTAATAATCACCTAATCACCTGAAAAAATATCTTAACAAAATTCCTGGGCGGATTTTGCCCACCAGTGTAAGTCAGTGGCTCTAAACTGTTTGACCCAATTATCAATCTCCCAGTCTTGAATAGCATCACTAACATCAACCTCCCCGCCCCCCCCCAAAAAAATCACACTGCTGTTTTACAAAAACAACTTACAAACTGGATCCTCAGCGACAAACAAGCAATTACAAAGTGCTCCACTACCATTAGGATACGCTCAAATTATCCTTGCAGTAATTACCCCTACTTTAAGAAGAATTGGTCTAGTTGAGTATTTCTCAAGGTCATTTCTCATCAGGAATGCTGGTTTTAAGAGAAAATAGATGATTCAAAACAAGGAAGAGTCAGATTGGTGAAAGTTAGTTAATTAGCTAGTTTATTACTTTATTTGATTTTTTTTTAGATTAGTGTTTCTCAACTTAAACTAATTTAAGATGGGTGAACTTCAACTCCCAGAGTTCCCCAGCCACCTATGCTGGCTAGATAATATAATATAAAATAATAAATTATCTAATTATATAGCTTTCACCAACTTTACTCCTCCTTGGTTTGAATCATTTATTTTCACTCAAAACCAGCATCCCTACTGTCAGTGGAGACAGAAGAGTGGGGAAGGACAATTAATCATCATTAAAGTTTCAGTCTACGGAAATAGAATGTTAACACAGTGTTGCCACACAAAAGTAACAGCAAAATGGACTTTGCTCAGTCAACAGTTTGCCTAATAACTGCATCTGCTCTTCAGCAACTGAAGTTTGCTCTCTGTAAGACAAAGCTTTATCTGATGTGCTTTGTCCTAGTTCCAAAGAAACCTGTGTTAGAATTTCTAATGTTTTTAGAATGGATTGCTGGTGAAAGATTTCAAATAATAAATCTAGCTAGTAAAAGTGACTGAATTTTATAACTCACACACTATGATTTATACCACCATAGATCAAAATACACTGTGTACTATGCAAATAGTATTTTAAGATGATGTTTGAAGAATTAGGACAGGCCCACAGTTCCCAATAGCTAGCAGCATAGCAAGTCCTATATGAGGATGCATACCGATTATGTAGCAATTCTCTTACATAGAGAGCCATTACGGTGTGGTGGTTAAAGCGCTGGCCTAGAAACCAGGAGATTCTGAATTCTAGTCCCACCTTAAGTGTGAAAGATGGCTGAGTGACTGGGGACCAATCACTCTTTCTCAGCCCAACCTACCTCATAGGGTAGTTGTGAGGAAAAAAAGAAGCAGGAGCATTAGGTATGTTTGCCACCTTGGTATGTGCAATTTTTCAAAACCCAACTTTTGAATTCAACATGCCTACTTCCTGAGTTCAAAATGGCTCTGGATATTTGAAACTGTTGCTTCCCATTTGAAATGGCTATTTCCAACACTTGGGAGATGTTTTGAGCTGGAAATGCTTCCAAAATGATCAGAACGATTAATTTCAAATGCAAATCAACTTCTTTGAACTTAATTATTTTAACAATTTGAATTCAAAAAGCTTTCCATAATGCATATATACAGGTAATCCTCACTTAACAACCACAACTAGATCCCATTGTTAAGCAAGACATCATGTGATCATGATCTGTGATTTTACTGCTTGCTTCTCCACTAACTTTGCACATCCGAAGCCTGCTGTGAAGCACACAAATGGCAATCGCTTGACTAAGGGAATATTACAATGGTTGTAAGTGTGACAACCAGTTATAAATTTACTTTTTCAATGTCATCATAACTTTGAATGGTCAATAAAGTGAGGACTGCCTGTATATACTTAAATTTGTTTTGACAGACTTCATGCATTTTCATTGTCAGACAGGTTCCCTGTTATTTATTCCATGTTGATTGACCAGCACCTTAAGGATAAACTGATGACAGAGTCACACTGGCTTCCTTTAATATTTCTTATCCCAGACATGTCAAACCTGCAACGTCACGTGATGCCGCGAGACATATCAGGACTATTTTGCCATTGCCGGCAATGGGGTGGGCATGGCTTCCGGATGACGCATCCGGCCAGTGGGCCGGCAGTTTGACACCCCTACCTTATCCCATAGGTCTACTGTATATGCAGGCTCTCTGAATTCAAATGAGTTTTCTTGAAATTCCTCTTTCACATGTCTGGTTTTTACATTAAACACCTGTAGCCTTCTATCTACTTGCATTTAGGAAGCTGATACTGCTTTGTCTCCTACTAGTGCCTGTGTGTCCCTACCAATTCCAAAAATGTGGTCGAAATATCTATGAGATAAATCTGTCCCACATAATCTTTCATTAATAAAGATTTATCCTGTTTCCTTAAATAAGCCTCTTATAGATAAGCAATACCTGACCACAATGATTTTAAATATGCTAGGATTATGTTTCTAGGATCCCTGCAACTTTTTTACATGAAGACAAACTTCTATAAATTTTACTCATTTTGAATTTGAAATTTTTGTGTGCATCCTTATTAGTCTTCAAAATTTATTTTTTATTTATTTAAGAAAATGTATATGACTGCCCAACCCATTCTCAGTGACTCAGACAGCTTACATCAGACATGTCAAACTTGCAACGTCACGTGACGTCATGCAACGTATTGGGAGAGTTTTGCCATTGTCGGCAATGGGGTGGGCACGGCTTCCGGATGACGCATCCGGCCCGCAGGCCAGCAGTTTGACACCCCTGACTTACATGGATAAAAACATACTATAAAAACAATAAAAGAGCAATAACCCTCAACCCTCTGACAACAACAAAGTGGAGAAACACTTCTTCTTGGAGAAAAACTTAAAGAGTAGTAAATAGTAATAGTAATACTACTAATAGTAGTAGTAAAAAGATAATTATTACCTTGAGAACTATGTCAGAAGCCAATACTTCCTTGGTGCCCTGGATCTGTGCCCCAGCCAGCCTATAGTGGTCATCAGAGAACTTAGAATTCTCTCCTGCATTTGATTCCACAATAACATTAAAACCCTGCTTAACCAGTGCTTGAACTCCAGCTGGTGACAAGGCAATCCTTTTCTCGTTTTGAAAGATCTCCTTTGGAACACCTATAGTCAGTTCCTTATATGGAATACCTATAAAGGCAGAAATATAAACAGCAACTGAACTAACAGTTAAAAGCCTGAACATATTATAATCTCCTATGCAAAAGTATTATTTGCATGTATCGTAAATCAATTTTTAATAAGCATTTAAAGCATTCTTATTTTAATCACAATAAATTTTAGGAACATCATGCACAAAGCTAAAAATAATATTTTACCTGACAAATTCAAATGTACTGGATCTCCAACTCCTATAATTCTCAAATTTGAAGTAGGATGCTACTCCAGAAAGGGTTACAAAGAAAGCATGTCTCCAAGGTCCTATAAGGTGACCACACTTAAGGGAAGGGACCTACAGCATGCAATGTTTCATCTGAGAGTCTATCAACATCAATGTAGCCCCAAATACTGTGAAAGCTATTCTTGACTCACATACATGAAAATAGCCCTAGGGTCAGGAAGCCAGCATGGACAATTATTTAGTAGCTGAGAGTTTCATTTATTTTGCGGGGGGTGGAGTGGGGAAGATACCAGAGAGGGAGGAGGAAAAGGTACCATAATGCGTGATGTGAGCAAAGTCAGGATTTTGTTTTATAACTAGGGTTGATAGTTTGGGGTTTTTTTTTAGTTTACGCTCCAATATTCCATCTTTGCCATCTCAAGATGTCAGTTTTGAGCATAAAGTCAAGAGGTTCTGGGAACCACAAAAAAGGGGGCTTTAGAGACATTAGTCTCTTGCTTGCTATAAAGATTCTCTTTTATGTACAACTCTGTGAAAGTTCAAGTTAATTTGTGGTAGTAAAGTGATACATATTAAAATTCTTCGGTATACACACTGTGGAATTAACCCTTATGAGTATGAGAGGTTAAGCATGCCTTGAAGACAGCAGATCCATCAAATAATCCAACTACATATACATGATTAAAGGTGAGGAATGAATGGTTGTGAATCGACATCTACTTATTAGCTCTGCTGACTGAACGCTAATTCCTGTTCTGTCACCTTTGAAAGAGCAGATGCAAAATGTATGGTGATATTTAACAATAATTGGTTCTGTTGAAGAAGCAAGTGCACAGTGTCCCTGACTCCTATATCTTTTATCAAAAGGAAAGTCCCAGCACAAATTTTGTGCTGGATAAGCATAAGCAGAATAGAAAACAACAGTGGGAACTGTAGCTATCACCGATGGAGGGATCCTGCCTACAATATGGGTGCCATCACAGAGTACTACGTGCTTATAGAAGATACAGTAATCCTCAACTTACAATGTTTTGTTTAGTGACCTTCCAAAGTTACAACAGCACTGAAAAAGTGACTTATGACCATTTTTAACACTTACAATGATTGCAGCATATTCATGGTCACATGATTAAAATTTAGAAGCTTGGCAACTGGCATGTATTTATGACAGTTGCACTACGTTGGGGGTCATGTGATCACCATTTATAACCTTCCCACTGGTCAATGGGGGAAACCAGATTCACTTAACCACCACGATTCACTTAAGAACCCTCATGAGTCACTTAACAACTGCAGTGCTTTGCTTAACAGCTGTGGCAAAAAAGGTCATATAAAGGGCCACCTGCTTAACAACTGTCATAATTTTGAAGGGTCACTAACTAACCAATCATAAGTCAAGGACTACCTGTAATTAATCAAGGCAACAAGAAATGACTACATCTTAGGAAGACGTTCTAATTTCTTAAGGGCTCTATCTTAAGCATGCATTTATTAGTATAGCTGAAAAAGCACACACAAGTCCGCTTTCCCACACAATTTAATTTTATTCCAAAATTCAAGCAGCAATGTACATACTAAGGATATTACTATGAAGATTCTTAATACTCTCTATGGATATTTTTCTTGGTATGGAAAAATTTCTGGAAGATACCTGTTGGAGAAGACAACTATGTAATACAAGTGTTCTATGTAGATAATGAAATTTAAGTATTCCATATTCCTAATATTTTCTCAAAAATATGTTTGATGCATACTTTTATCAGTTTTTTCCTATTATATTCCATTCCAGCTTGTGCATAACAAAGAATTAGATTCAGTCCTACAGACAAAATAAATTGAACTCATAACATATTTTATAGTCAATCAAATTTTCTATTCAACTACATACTTCACTTCTTCTCTCCTATCAGGAAAAGAAAAAGACAGAAATATGTTTCTCTGAAGGCAGAATAAGCAGCAAAGGCAATACTTCTCGTATATAACAAGCCAAAAAAAGATATGGGAAGTTATTCCCGTTTGGTTCATCAGGAACCCCCTTTAACTGTGTTGCATTATTTACAAAGCTAATTATTGTTAAAGTGATATAAAAACCACAGCTATTAAAAATAAAGATAAAAACATTTTTTTCTGGGAATCAGTCCAATTAATAAACCTCAGTTACTCTTAAAAATCTCACAATTAAGCAGAAATACCGAACTGAAAGAAGGCTGGCAAGTACAGGTAGTTCTCGACTTACAACAGTTCATTTACTGACTGTTCAAAGTTACAACCGCACTGAAAAAAGTGACTTATCACTGTTTTTCAAAAGTTACAACCATTGTAGCATCCCCATGGTCATGTGATCGAAATTCAGATGCTTGGCAACTGGTTCATACTTATGACCATTGCTGTGTCCCAAAGCAGTCACGTGATCCCCTTTTGCAATATTTGGACAAGTAAAGTCAACGGGGAAGTCAGATTCACTTAACAACCAGGTTACCAACTTATCAACTTTCAGTGATTCATTTAAAAATGGTGGTCATAAAATGAGGTAAAAGTCACTTAACAAATGTCGCATTTAACAACAGAAATTTTGGGCTCAATTATGGTCGTAAGCCAAGGACTACCTGTAGCTGGCTTTGTTGACCTTCATCGTGACTCCTTTAGTGGTCTTCCACAAGAGAAAAATAAGAGAGACTAACCAATCACAGCCACTTATATTAGTAATGAAAATTCTAAACTAGGAGTTCTATAAAAGAAATTGTTGTAAAGATTACTCGCTAATGCTAAGGTGGGGAATAAAACTGCAAAATGTGTACCTCATAATTGGTTTACTATACCAACAGCTCTAGAAGCTGCTCGCCTTTATTCAGAGTTCTGCAGGAAGAGAAGGAAATAGCCTAATAAAGCAAAATGAAATGAAGATAAAAGAATGCAATGAATAACATGGAGGAAACAGATATCCTTGCAATCAAATTTACCTATAGTTCAAAGGAAAACAGACCTATTAAAAATACACAATATAGATATATTTTCAATATAGATATATTACCTTAAAGAGCTGAAGCAACATAAAAGAAATACAAAAATGAAAGGAAAGAAAGGAAAAAAATTAAGCTGTGAAGGCTGGCAATCAGCCACTGGATGAATGGTAGGCTTAGATAAATTCCAAAAGTAATCACAGATCCTGAAGGGTATGTAAGAACTGAAGGTCAGGTGCTACAGGTAACAAATAAAAATGGATTTCATGCATTGATTTATTAGAAGACTAATTTTAGCCACAGTTCCTCCAACACAATAACTTTCAGGTGAGCCAGAATGCAACTCTCATTATCCCAGGCAATAGAGCCATTGATTTTTTTTCTGATTCGACTTACAACCAAAATTGAGCCCAAAATTTCTGTTGTTAAGTGAGACAGTGAAGTGAATTTTACCCCATTTTACAAGCTTTCTTGCCGCAGTTGTTAAGTGAACTATTGCCATTAAGTGAATCTGGCTTCCCCATTGACTGCTTGTCAGAAGGTTCACCAAAGTTGATCACATGACCCTGGGACACTGCAACTGTCATAAATATGAATTTTGATTACATGACCATGGGGATATTCTAACAGTGGTAAGGGTGAAAATAGTGACACATCACTTTTTTCATTGCCATTGTAACTTCGGTCACTAAATGGACTGTTGTAAGCTGAGGACTACCCAGCCTGTCCTGGACCCGGCGATTTTGAACAACTATCATCCGGTCTCCAACCTTCGCTTTTTGGCGAAGGTTGTTGAGAGTGTGGTGGCGCATCAGCTTCCTCTGTTCCTGGAGGAAACTGATTATCTTGACCCGTACCAATCGGGTTTCAGGCCCGGGTACAGCACGGAGACAGCATTGGTCGCGCTGGTGAATGATCTCTGGCAGGCTCGGGACAGGGGGTGTTCCTCTGTCCTAGTCCTATTAGACCTCTCAGTGGCTTTTGATACCATCGACCATGGTATCCTACTGCGGCGTCTCAGGGGGTTGGGAGTGGGAGGCACTGTCTTGCGGTGGTTCTCCTCCTACCTCCTGGGCCGTTCGCAGTCGGTGTTGACGGGAGGGCAGAGATCCGCCCCACGGTCTCTCGTTTGTGGAGTTCCTCAGGGGTCGGTCCTCTCTCCCCTCTTGTTCAACATCTATATGAAGCCGCTGGGTGAGCTCATTTGTGGTTTCGGGGTGGGGTATCATCAGTATGCTGATGATACCCAACTTTTTCTTTCCACCCCGAACCAACCCAGTGACGCCCTCAACGTGATGTCCCGTTGCCTGGAGGTGGTCCAGGTTTGGATGGGGAGAAACAGGCTTCGTCTCAATCCTGCCAAGACTGAGTGGCTATGCATACCGGCATCTCGGGTTAACCAGGTTGTTCCATCGTTAATAATGGGGGGTGAGGTGTAACCCCCCGTTGATAGGGCTTGCAACTTGGGCGTCCTCCTGGATTCACGGCTCAGTTTTGAAGATCATATACTGTAGGAGCCATGGCCAGGGGGGCTTTTGCCCAGGTTTGCCTGGTGCGCCAGTTGCAGCCCTATCTGGACTGAGATGCCCTACGCACAGTCACCCATGCGCTCGTGACCTCCCGGCTAGACTACTGCAACGCTCTCTACATGGGGCTGCCCTTAAGGACCACTCGGAGGCTTCAGCTGGTGCAGAATGCAGCCGCGCGAGTTGTGATGGGAGTTTCTCAATACTCCCATGTAACACCTCTTCTCCGCAAGCTGGATTGGCTTCCAGTTGCCCACCGGGTGAGATTCAAGGTGCTGGTGATGACCTATAAAGCCCTAAATGGCTTGGGTCCGGATTATTTGAGGGAACACCTGCTGCTGGCATCAACTCCCCATTGTCTTGTGCGCTCCCGCAGGGAGGACCTTCTTAGGGTACCGCCGAAGGACTGCTGGCGGGTGACTCCCAGAGAGAGGGCCTTCTCTGCGGGTGCACCTGCCCTTTGGAACCAACTTCCTATGGAACTTAGGATTGCCCCTGACCTCCGTTCGTTCCGCCAGGACCTTAAAACTTGGCTCTTTGAGCTGTCTGGCCTAGACTGAGGGGTTTTTAATTGGGTTTTAAAGTTTTAATTTTGGGGCTTAAATTTAATTACTTGTTTTAAATTTGTTTTAACTTTTGTATTGTATGGTTTTAATTGCCCTGTAAACTGCCTTGAGTCCTACAAGAATAGGGCAGTATAAAAGTCAAATAAATAAATAAATAAATAAATAAATAAATAAATAAATAAATAAATAATCAATCTCTTAACTGAAAAAAGATATAAGTGAAAGCTAGTATTCTAAGGACAGAGGATTACTTTCTGGCAACATATTTATTTGTGAAATGCCCTTGAGTCCCATAGCAGGAGCAATGGAACAGGAGAAAGAAATTAGCAAGATCTTGTTTAAGATCCAAGAAGTCTTTTTCTGACTGCACTGGTCATTCTAGACTTACAAACATGCATTAAATGTTCAAATTTATAACAGTGTTGTCAAAAGTGATTTATGACCAGTCCTGACATTTATAACCATTGCAGCATCCCCAGAGTCATGTGATCACAATTCAGGCACTTGGCAACCAGCATATATTTGCATCCTGGGTTCCCATGATTGCCATTCTGATCTTCCCGGAGGGCTTCCGGCAAGCAAAGTCAATGTGGGAATCCAGATTTGCTTAACTGTGTGATTCGCTTAAAGACCATGGTTTTTTTAAAAAAAAGGTAATAAAATCTGGTGCAATTCACTTAACCACACCGCTTAGTAACGGAGGTTGCAATTTTTTTATTTTTTTTTAATTCTATTTATATCCCGCCCTTCTCCGAAGACTCAGGGCGGCTTACAAGCTTAGCAGTAGCCTTCATTCTATGTATATGCCTGCTTATTAGGGCTTTCACACACACTCCCAAGCGGCATTATTACAAAGTCAGCTTAATTGCCCCCAACAATCCCAATTGTGGTCGTAAATCGAGGATTACTTGTACCCACCAAATGCTCTCAAAATTCTAAATGAAACTTTTAGTGTAAAAAGGGGTGGGGGTGGGGGGTTGTATGCAGATAATTCACTTTCTTGATCTTAAACTTTTCATATTAGCCACTGGCAAAAATTAAGTATTAATACTTAATACTGCACCATTAAATTACTGAAAACCCTGGGTTTCTCAATTTTTTTACTTAAAAAAAAAGCAGAGGATCCATTTCAAAAGACTAGTATACCATTAATTTTCACTTTCGCTTTATTCTCCAAGCCTTTTATTTGAGCTAGCCTTAGTCATTGAGAGCCACCATTCCACCTCCCCCTGCTGCCATGTGCCAAACTTCAAGGAAGTGAATCTCCAGACAGGCATCTTTCAGGCATTCTAAGCATGTGTATAAACATGTCTTTCAGTGATTTAATCAGAAGAAAATACCACCCATTGGTGGTATGTAAATGTAAATACTATTCAAAGAAAACAATTTCCTTTAACAAAGCAAATATGCTCCAGTGACTGAAATTGCTATTATAGTTATAAAATTTTGTACTGAGTAATTAAAAGTGGGTTTTGCTGACTCTTTTTTCTGGAATTCTGCATTTATCTGCTGGTACTCAATAGCAAATCATACCGCAGCAATTTCACCAGCTCAGCATTTTTTAGGATTACATGTTGCACTCCTTATTGCACCATAACTAGGAAAACATCCTGACTCTTCATTAATATGGTTTCTTCTGAGTTCGTTTTTTCATAAAAACATCATTTTTAAACACACTCTTTATCAGTCTGCCAAGATTCCTCAGCATTATTTTCTGCAGAAAACATCACCAATGTCTCAGTTTGGGGTGGGGGCGAGTCTTTTTTTGCAGGTTACATAAGTACTACCACAATTTTCTGTTCCTTCTATTCCTGGATTATGTTGCCTACTTATGGCAAACCAATCGACTTTTACTCATGGAATTATTATGTATTTTATACTAAAAGGCAAAAAAACAGAAGTGAAATTCTATGACAATCAAGTACAGTAATTATCATCTATGCTTTAGCCTCATGGATGAACCAAACACACATGTCTATGCAGATGCACATTAATGGAAGTTTGAAATTTTCACTTGGACAAGTTTGGTTTTGTCACCATGGCCAAAACAAAATCATTCTTACAGACTGAAAAATGATTTTGAAACTAAAATAATGACTTTCGGCCACATAGAAAGTTACCCAGCCCAACTCCACACAATGTCCAAAATTCCTTAGCTAACCTCTGGCTTCCTTAAAAAGTGAATTATAATTATATTATATTATATTATATTATATTATATTATATTATATTATATTATATTATATTATATTATATTGTCCACTAGGAGTCCGAGATCCCTCTCACAGTTACTACTATTGAGCAAGGTACCACCTATGCTATACCTGTGCATTTGATTTTTCCTGTCTAAATGTAGAACCTTACTTTTTTCACCATTGAATTTCATTTTGTTAGATAGTGCCCAGTGTTCAAGTCTGTCCAGATCCTCCTGTATCTTAAGCCTATCTTCTGGAGTATTGGCTATTCCTGCCAGCTTGGTGTCATCTGCAAATTTGATGAGTTCCCCATCTATCCCCATCTATTTCATATGGAGTTCCTATTATTTTAAAAATGCCAAGGAAATATTTCTTAGTACATTACTGAATATATTCTGTACTGGGGAAAAATGTAATCTCTTAAGGCATCAGTGATTTAATAAACTTGTTGACAGCTTGCAATTTAGTTAGCATGAAGTTTTCATAGCCGAGAGGCAAACCTCCACATTCAAGACAGCTTTCACCATTCCTTCCCATTTACTATCTCAGAAAAGAGCACAGTAATAAAAACAGTGATCCCTATAATTTTTCATATGTGCATTCAGACTGGATATATTAATATATCCCCATATTATTTCATTAACAGACTATTCAAACACTGTAAGAGTACTTACGGAATTATAGTATATAAACAAAAATGTCATACTTCCTATTGCAAAATAGAGATGGGAAAAAACCTAAAGCCACACATTAGTTGTTCAGGTAGTCCTCAACATATGACCACAATTTGGAACAGAATTCCTGTTATTAATCAACATGGTTAACATCAACGCTGCTAACATCGGATGATCTTGCTTTGACAACAGATGGAAATGCAGCCATTTTCTCTATTGCTTTTAGACTTAGTTGCTGCTGGGAGGGGGAATAGGGATGAGTGTCCAGTTAGTCATAACAATAAATAACTTAGTCGTGGGAACCCAAGGACATTGGGCCCAGAGTTGATAAGAGTTTTGGCGGGCTGGAGAGCTGGGGAGAAAGCCCAAGCTTCAAACTAATTGGGGAATGTGATTTATGACTGTTTATTGGAGGAGGGAATTGTACTTTGTTACTTTGTATCCAGGGGAGAAGAATTTAGTTTCTGGTTTCAGCTATGTAGTGCCGATACTGTGTTTCTCAAATAAAAAAGTCTTTAAGGTAAACAGTGCCTCAAAGTTCTTTTGAAGAGTTTCATCTGTCGGAACCATGACAGTGAAGTGAATCATGCCCAATTTTATGATTTTTGACACGGTTACATGAATCATGCAGTCATTAAGCAAATCTGTCGTCTTCCATTGACTTTGCTTGTTAGAAGCCAGCTGGGAAGATCACAATCACTTGACCTTAGGATGCTGCATAAATGCAAAGTCCAGCATCTCATTTCCACTGTTGTTGTAACTTTCAACAGTCACTAAATGAATGATTATAAATCAAGGACTATGGTACCATTTCTCTTTGAATCCCAAGCAAACAATGAGAGCTACAGTTGCAATACATATGGGACTAAACTGGGGAAAGCAATAAACAACAGTAGAAAAATGAATGAATGCTTTTCTAGATCCCATGCCAAACTATATAAATCACTTTAAAACACATAAGTGGAAAAATGTGCTCTGTGAAATTCTGCCACTGCAGATTAAATTATAAAACATGCAAGGACACATTCCCATTACATTAATACAGTCTATCATTTCTCCAGTTTGTAATAAGACTGTATTGTGTAAGGTATCTAACAACCCATTCATCTAGGAACTGTTCTAGATAATTGGCTAACTAATAGATTAGTTAATTCACATACACATTTCTGAAGCACAATTCCATACTTTCAAGGAGAACCATTGTCTTTGTTAACAAAGTATCAATTGTTACAATCAAAGAACAAGAGCTTATGTAGTAGAAAGAACCTCTGAAAGACATATATTAATGTGGACAGGACACTTGAATAAGTTCTACATGCTAATTCTGAAATGCAGTGTTTTGTTTTCCTCTGAAAGTACATCACTGCTAAAATCGAAAAGAGTATATGCACACACCCAGTTTATATCCTCCAAGCCAGACCTAGGAATTTGACATCCCTGGGGCCATATCTGGCCCTTTGGCTGTTCTGTCCAGCCACCATAAGGTCAATCAGAAATTAAAAATCAAACATTAATAAATGTACATAACACACACAATACAACTGCTTTGCCCTTATTCTGATTCACATATATGCATGTGTACATGCCTAGGCACCTTCACACCCCTATTGGTTCAGTCCTCCACAACAATCCAAATTCCTCATGGCCCCTTGGGAAAATTAATTGCCCACCCTTGCTCCAAGGTAACCTTCTGAATGGAGATATGGTGAAGGAGCACTGCAGATTACTATTGCCTATTATTCAATTATTTGAGTTCAAGTTCCATCTTAGCCACAAAAGCCAGTTGGGTGATCTTGGGTCAGCCATTCTCTCTCAGTCTAACCCTATCTCACAGGGTTGTTCTTGTGAGGGAAAAGAGGAAGAGGAAGGTGTGGTGGATATCTTTGCCTCCTTATTTGTAAAAATAATAAATATTAAATACATTTCTGCAGTTGGCTTCTGCAGATGGAATACAAAAAAGTTGTCTTTCTCTTTAGGATGTAAATGTCTAGGCCTTTCACATCCTACACTTCCAGTGCAATGAGTGAACCAAGTTTCAGAAACTCTATTAAAACATAGCCAAAGTCTGCTGCTTATCTTTAAAGGAACGATGATTCCTGTAGAATACAGTTGAATCCTGGATTCTTTTTATTATATTATTAGTGTGATAGATGCTGGAAGGCCAGAAAAATATATTGGAAGTGGATTTCGTATGTTTTAACCCCTGATAGAATTAAACTAAAATTCTGAGAACTAAGTTGACATACCTGGTTTGATAGCTGCTTTACACCAGAGAACCTGGTGGGTAAGGAATGTCCGCAAGCTTGGCACCTTCGCAATCTTCACCTTATGGCATATCACATTGTTGAAAAGGGGTACAGAGAAATTAGTAACAACTGTACGCAGGATGCCTGCCATATTGCCCAAATCCAGCAAGCAAGATCACACGTTAGGAAGTTGCACAGCTGCCTGTATACAAAAAAAAATCAATTTAGCAAATAACAACACATGAAACTTGAAACGTATGGGTCATTGCTAAAAAAAAAAGCCCAGTTTAAGGTTACAAAATAGATTTGGACTTTAAAATCTGTTTGGAAAATTTTACAAGACAAATAAATCTTTTCTCCATAAATACGTATGATTTAGTAATTGTTTTAAATACACACCTTGAGAAAGTGTACAGAACATGACTGCCAAAGCACAACAAAGACTGCATTTCATCATGACTTAACACTGTTAAAATTTAAGCTAATATATACACAATTATTAGTGTAATTCCATCTAATTTCAATAGGAGAGTTGATACACGTTCTTCAAGTACAAAGTACGGAGTTCAAAGTACCATTGCCAAATAAAAGTAGGAAAGAGTAGTATCTGAACCCTTTGAAATTTCCTCCTAATTTTCAGTAAGAGAAACCAAGAGTGATTCATGATAATTTAAATGTGTGTATGTGTGCATGCACGTAAAGTTATGCTACTTCAGAGATTAGGACTGAATTTTTGTATTTAAATTACTTAAACAGGGGCACCTCGAAAGCAAGTGCAATATTTTAAAGTATCTAAAGAGTACTTCTTGGTTTAGTTGCAATAAATACAATATGGAAAAAGTGGAATAGCACATAATCAACTAGTGACATATGTATTTCAAATCATGAATTTTATCTATGCTAGGAAAGGGATGAAATTTCATCCCTTTATTAACCTTCAGCTGTGTATTTTTCGTTATCTACATGGACCGCATACAACCCAAAACATGGAGATTAAACAAATTACAACCATGAAAACAAAGGCTGATAAAGAACAAGGAAGAATTTTCAAAAAACCACAAACTGTACATAGCTGGTACCCAATAGCACAGATCTGTCGAGCTATTCTAAAGTATGTTTTATACAACTGCCAATGCAAGCACTTTATACTAGGTACAGTAATTATAATCTTCATCATTGGAATAGTTAACATATAACTCTAACCATACATTCAAAAGATTTTAAAGTGGAGTCTAGCATTCCAGTGTACTCATACCCACAAGACATTCAAGTAATACACAAGCCAGCATGATAACGAATAAAAGTTTTGATTTGGGGATAACTTACATATCAACAACTACTGCATATTTAGCAATATACAACATGCACCTACCACATCTATTTCCAAATTTATTAAAAATCCTAATAAAAATGCTTGAGCATTAAAAATGCATAATTATTCTAAGCTTCCAAAATAAATCAAATCATGGACAACATTTTCATTTAAAAAATAAGTTCACTGTAAGCTGGCTAACATTATATAGCTACCCAACAATGAGATACAGTAATAGTATTTCAACTAGAAATACATGTGTAACCATTTCCAACACCAACATGGACAGTTTCTAAGGAAACTGCTATAAATAGAAAACACTGACACTGAAAAACAGACTTCTGCCACGTACTCACACATTCAGAACACATTTTCTTTCCAGCAAAGAAAAAATTAACATCATTTGTAGTCCTCTCTGCCCTCAAGAGTGACATACTGGCAGATAAAAGAATTCCCTTAAATCAATAACCTACATTAGTGTCCTGACTAATGAGGCATTACCAAACCTTCAGCAAATGCAGGAAGCTGAATTCTTCATTCAAAGGAAACTCCAATTACAGGTCTGCTAAAGACAAGGATGTGTGTGCATAATCTGCCTAGGCACAGATGACTGGATACAGCTCCTGTCAATCTCCACCAAGTATCAAGTTCATTCTTTGACTTGTAAAAGCTGCCTTAGCTTGTGAACTTTTAACTTAGACCATCTACAGTCACTGTCCAATCTGTTTCAAGTCCCCCAACTTTTTAAACAGAAGCTTGAAACAGAAGTTTCAGCATGCCTTAATCTTTAAACCATCCAAAGATATTTTATATATATATATATATATATATATATATATTCTGTCACTGTTTTTGGAGTTATTTGGAATGCACTTGCAAATTTAGAATTAGTTTTTCATTTATGGGTTCTAAATATGTAATGCATTCTGTTTACTTCAAAAGCTTACTTCCAGTTAGAAGTACCATCTAAAGTTCATCTTCATGAATTTTTGAACAGTATTTTTAAAAAGTTGATAAGCTTTAGGACAACATTTTTTGTACTTTTTTTATTCTGAACATTGCAGTTAACAGATGGGGATAGAGACAGCAATTAGTGTACATTTTTAGGTCACTAATTCCTGGTTATCCACTAAGAATTACTAGAAGAAATACACCCTATTACACTTTTCCTATCTACATTTCCGATAGCATGAAGGCACATATTTCCTTTTCCTGATTTGCTAGGGTGCAGGACTGCCTACACTAGCTCTGAATACCAGAAATATCTACGTTCAATCCAAGACACACTCACAGTTCTACAAAGCCACCCACCAAAGCTTTATGCATGGAGGTACAGCCCAACTAAACCTTTTAACATCTTCCAAGACATTTTGAGAGTTCTGCCCCTTTTGAAGTCAAGACATTTTCACAGATAGTATTCATTAAAGTGAAATTTAAAAAGAGGTCCTCCTAATCATGTAATGGCCACCCTCCAGCATTTGTCTCAAAACTTAAAAGGGTGTGACTCTCTAAACTCAAAAGCTGTTGAAGAATCCTAAGTCCTTTTCAAACCTCTTCCCACTGCCCCTTCTACTCATTGTGCTTAAAAGCCTCACTACATATTGGTTGATAAATGTCCGAGACTCAACCAAGGTCATCGCCACCATTCCCACTGCACGTTTGACCTCCACGTAACAGAAACACGACCGTGTTTGACTTTAGTTCCCCTTTGTCCTCGAGAAAAAGTAATGACTTTCTCTTCCAAGGGTGGGGTGTTCTTGTTTTGCAACCTGCAGCATTCCCCGATCCAAACTGCATAAAGACAGATTCCTGCTACCTGGTTTTTCTTCCCCCACTTCCTAACTACTGAAATAAATATTCTCCTTTAGTGGTACCGAAATGACTGCTTTCCTCAGAAGGCACCCCGATTTTTATATTTCTGATGGCTGCCCGCGCACATTCCTACTTTATGCACGGGCCGTGGGGATGGAGGCCAGACCTTCCCACCCTGCAGCCCAGCTGCGAGGCCAGACGCGCCCCAGAGATTCCCCACCGAGGTTTTGTTTTTTTCCACGGGGCTTAGCAGGCAGGACACGCTCCACTTCTTGCACCGTAAAAGGAGCCTCCTCGCGAGAAGACCGGTCCCGGATTCCGTCCGCAAGCATCCAACAAGAGGGCAGCTTGGGAAGCAGCTATTTTACCTCTTTCTGCAACTTGGAGGAGGAGGAGGGGGGGTAAAGTCACAGCAAGTTGTGACCCCCCCTCCTTTGCCCAAACCTGCGTTGCTATGCGCATGAACGACAACTGGCTCGGGAACGGGACAACTACCCTCTTTGTCCTGCGCTCGATCAGTCAGGAGACAGCTGAGGTTTTCCTGCGATCGCTTCCCCCCACCACCCCTCCAGTTACTTCTCTGGCGGGCGCTCGGCTGCACCGGGGCGGGGGGGGGGAGAGATGCAACGACTACAAGGAAAATCCTCCAGAAAACCTCCGGGCTGCTTGCCGGCGGGATGGCCCTCGCGCGGGGGATTAAAGGGCGAACCGCTTTCGTCCCCACCCCAGGGCATCCTTAGCGAGCAACGATCTGCCCCAGGCCGGCCTCTCCTTCCCCGAGGCGTAAAAGCAGGGAGAGAGAGAGACGAGAGCAAGGCTACCTACCGCCTCGGCGCCCAGCCTTGCAAAACGCGGCGGCAGCTGCGCCGACCTCCCCGGCTCGCCCTAGCCCGGCTCGACGAGACGGGAAGCCGAGAACCGCCGCCGCCGCCGCGGCCCGCGGGAGGTCCGAGCCAAGAGGGCGGGGCGGCCGGGCGAGCACGAGCCTCCAGTCCGGCGACGAGAGAGGCTGGAGCGGAGCCTAACCTCGGCCAAGCGAGTTAGGGAAGGGACGGGTGGCGACGTCACGCTCTTTCAAAGCGAAGGGGCGGCAAAGGGTCTGAGGGCACGTGACGGCGCGGCTTGCTTTTCCGTTTTGCGCCCGCCCGAGTGCGCATGGGCTCGCTCTGCGGTTCACGCAGCGAAAGGGAAGAGAAGCGTTTTAGGTCTGTCGCCGTCTTTGCGGTAGAGTTCGGGGAAGACTTAAAGGAGGAGGAGGAAGACTTCTCTGGGCAAAGCAGGAGGGGGCGGGGAAATCACTCCCCTTTTCTTCCTGCAGAAGAAATTTATTTATTTTAATTCCATTTATATCCCGCCCTTCTCCGAAGACTCAGGGCGGCTTACAAGCTTAGCAGTAGCCTTCATTCTATGTATATGCCTGCTTGTTAGGGCTTTCACACACACCCCAAGCGGCATTATTACAAAGTCACTTAATTGCCCCCAACAATCTGGGTCTTCATTTTACCTACCTCGGAAGGATGGAAGGCTGAGTCAACCTTGAGCCTGGTGGGACTCGAACCTGCACTAATTGCAGGCAGCTGGTGTTACTTAAGGAGGCATTAGCCCACTACTCCACCAAGGCTCTTGAGGTGTTTCCATTCCAGAGCTCTGTGCCTTCCTGTGGCTTGTTTTTTTATTATTATTATTATTTCAGCAGGAGTGCTTTGTGGAAATCGGGAGACGACGGCTCAAGTCAACAAGCCAAAACCCTCCTTGTGAGGGGTGATTACCTTCATTTACTTGGCTATTTAGGGACGAATGGAGCGCTTTTGAAGCATACCAGTTTGAAAAGAGCCGATTTATTACAGAACCGCGACTGCTGCGGAAAAATAACGTTTCAGAAAAGAATATCAAAAATTCATTGCCACATTCCTCGCCTGAAGGTGAAACCCAAGTTGAAAGTATCTGAAAATCGTTGTGATCCAATCAGATGATTCCCTATGTTAACGTGTTCAGAGATTGACATTTCCTAATGAAGTCCTAGCTTTAGTTAAGAACTAAAAAAACAATAACCCACCTCTAAAACTGACAGCCTTTGAACTGATAAAATGAAGCTGAAATGAAAAAAGTACATATAAACCATAATATTTTGGTTTTTACACATGCCATAAACCATGAATTACAAATTCCAGTGAGTGGAACAAGTAATAAGCTAAGTAAAACTGCATTGTTGCTTTTTTGCCCGTTTAACTCACTAGGGACTTACAGTAACTGCTGGTATAACCTGACCCAATCCTCATGTTGGAAATAGAAGGCCTGCTATGCTCTGTGCAGTGAATATAGATCACTAAGGAGGAAATAACCTTAATTTGTAAGCCTAACCAAAGGCTACTGTAGAGGTTCTTGGTTATACTAGACCAGGGGTTGGCGACCTGAAACAATGAAAGAGCCACTCGGAACCGGTTCCGGCACACACACACAAAAAAGTGGGAGCCGCAAAATGTGCGTGTGCATGCGTGCATGCATGCACATGCGCAAAACAAGCACCAGCTCTGCCCCCATTTCTTTCAAACACGAAGGCAGCAACTCTCCAAACAGGGCACCAGAGGTTTGGAGAGTTGCTGCCTTCGTCCGCATTTCTTTCATAAGTGGACAAAGGCAGCAGCTCTCCAAACCTCCGCCGCCCCATTCTCTCAATGGGACTTTTTTGCAGAATGGCAGAGGAGGACTGGGAGCCACATGAGACGGCTTAAAGAGCTGCATGCAGCTCCGGAGCCGCGGGTTGCCGACCCATGTACTAGACACAAAGCTGGGAGAGGTGACTAATGCATCAGAAGAGAGGGAGTAGTTATTTTTAAACTCGAAGTGGTAATCCTTGACTTACAACTGCAACCAATATTTCCATTGCTAATTAAGGCAGCTGTTAAATCAGTTGCACCCCATTTTCTGATCTTTTTTTACCATAGTTGTTAAGCAGTCACTCCAGTTGTTAAATGAATCATGCAGTCGTTAAGCAAATTGATTTTCCCCATGCTAGGAATGACAATCACATGACAATCACATGACCCTGGGAGGCTGAAACCATGGCAGGGGTGTTAAACTGCCGGCCCACAGGCCAGATGCATCATGCCGAAAATGTGCCCACCCTATTGCCAGCAATGGGAAAAAAGTTGTGACATGTCACGACATGTCATGTGACGTTGAAAGCTTGACACCCCTGAACTATGCTTAAATTTTGATCACATGCTTGTGGGTATGCTGCAATGATTAAGAACCCATCATTAAGTCACTTTTTTCAGTGCTATTGTAACTTCAAATGGTTGCTAAATGAATGGTTGTAAATCAAGGACTATTTTTAGTCAGGCTTGAGCAATTGAAATTGACAGGATGGAATTTAATAAGGAGATTGTAAAGTTCTGCATCTGGGTAAGAAAAAACATGAACTGTGGGCCAGCAGTATGATGCAGCTACTGTCTTGAAGTGCATTAACAAGAGCGTCGAATTCAGCTCATGGAAAGTAATTGTGCCATTCTAGTCTGCTCTAAAGGGACGCGGTGGCTCAGTGGGTTAGGACGCTGAGCTTGTCGATCGGAAGGTCGGCAGTTTGGCAGGTCGAATCCCGAGTGCCGCGTAGCAGAGTGAGCGCCTGTTACTCGTCCCAGCTTCTGCCAACCTAGCAGTTCGAAAGCATGTAAAAATGCAAGTAGAAAAATAGGGACCACTGCGGTGGGAAGGTAACAGCGTTCCGTGCGCCTTTGGCGTCCAGTCATGCCGGCCACATGAGCACGGAGATGTCCTCGGACAAGCGCTGGCTCTTCGGCTTTGAAACGGAGATGAGCACCGGCCCCTAGAGTCGGAAACAACTAGCATGCATGTGCGGGGGAACCTTTACCTTTACCTTTTTAGTCTGCTCTAGTCAGACCTCATTTGCAATACTGGTTCTCGGCAGTAAAGTTTCAAAAAAAGGGAGTGGCATATTGGAGTGGGTTCAAAAGCGTATTACCAAAAGGGCGAATGGCTTAGAAACAAACCCTATCAGGATCAGTGAAAGCTCTTCAATAGAAGAGATTGAAATATGATAGCCATCTTTAAATATCTGTCATGTAAAAGATGGAGTTGACTTATTCTTTGTTGCCCAGGGAGGAAGGAAAAACTTTCTGATATTACAAGCTGTCAGTCAGTGAAACAGGGTGGAATATGAAGAGGTAAAGTGTTCCCTGGAGGCTTTCAAAGGCTAGAAATGCGTAAATGAATCTTGTTCTCAGAGAAGAATGGACATCTAGAGCACCTTCCAATGTTATAATTCTACAAATAGATTATAATAAAATCAAGAAAATGCAGTACTGAGCATTCTGAATTGTGAGCTATTATTGGATTAGAAATGCAGAAAATGGCTAAAATTCTAAACAGGTTGTGTTGGAATAAAAATGTCTCCTATCAATGAACTGAGATTGTTGTAGGAACTTGCCCAGTTTTTTAAAACGATACCTGTTTTCCCCCTGTCTCCCCATTCATGTCCCTGTTTTGGGGATTGTAAAACTGCAAGCAAGAAGTATATTATTCTAATGTAACATATTTCCAGTATCTATTAGGTTAAACCTATTTCAAAAATTCTTCCAAAAGTAATACAAGAATAATCTGCCAAAAAGATAGAATATAAAATAGCAAATAAATAATAAATAGTACTTGAATTGTTTCTAAAACTGTTGTTAGTAATGGTCGGATTAGATTTTTATATATAAAGCAGATAATGAACCTTTTGCTTATATATTGTCAGTCATTCATCAAATCATTCTAAGAGGCATCATCATCCTGGAATCTAAATTCTAGCACACAGAATACAAGATAGCAAAATATATATGGGCCCAGTGATAACACTATATATTTCTATCTTCACATTATAAATCTAGTTGCAGATATGAGTCAGGTATAAGGGAACAAAAGACAGACTAGCCATAAGAAAAATTAAGAACAAAACTGGAAGGCCTTGCCTTTGAAATGACAGAGGTAGAAAGCAAAAGAATGAGATCATCAGGTACGGTATCTCAAACATAAGCCAGATTTTTATGGGCTGGTTTGTTTGCTTTCTTGCTTTAGCATTTAATCTATGTTGCCCAACTGGAACAAAATATGATAATACAAGACTACAGTCTCAATCCATGAGCCAGCTTTGGTTTTTGAAATATGAATGCAACCAGATTCATAGAACAGATATTTATTTATTTATTTATTTATTTATTTATTTATTTATTTATTAATAGGATTTATATCCCGCCCTATCTCCTGAGGGACTCAGGGCGGCTAACAACAACAAAACTTAAAGTTCTCTGTACAGTAAATTAAAAAATAAAATTTGAAATAAATTAAAATAAATTAAAGAATAAAGTTAGAATTGTAAATATAATTAAAATCCCTGTCAGTCTAGGTCAGCCAGGTGGAAAAGGAGTGTTTTGAGGCTGCGGCGAAAGGACTGGAGATCTTGGGCCATCCGAAGCTCAGGGGGGAGCTGGTTCCACAGGGCTGGCGCTCCCACAGAGAAGGGTCTTCCTCTGGGGGTCGCAAGCCGGAGGGGTGTAATATGGGAGTATCGGGGTGCTCCCACAACTACCCGTGCAGCTGCACTCTGCACCAGTTGAAGCCTCCGGGTGGTCTTCAAGGGCAGCCCCATGTAGAGAGCATTACAGTAGTCTATACGGGAGGTAACGAGTGCGTGGGTGACTGTACGTAGGGCATCTCGGTCTAGAAAGGGGCGCAACTGGTGTACCAGGCGAATCTGGGCAAATGCCCCCCTAGCCACGACTCCAATATGATCTTCAAAACTGAGTTGTGAATCCAGGAGGACGCCCAGGTTGCGTGCTCTATCAACGGGAGGTAATATCTCTCCTCCTATAATCAAAGATGGAACCTCTTGAACTAAACGAGATGTCGGTACGTAGAGCCACTCAGTTTTGGCCGGGTTGAGCCGGAGCCTGTTCTTTCCCATCCAAATCTGTACTGCTTCCAGGCAACAGGACATCACATCGAGGGCATCACTGGGTTGGTTTGGGGTGGAGATGAACAACTGGGTATCATTCGCATATTGGTGATACCTCACCCCAAAACCACGAATGATTTCACCCAGCGGCTTCATATAGATGTTGAACAGGAGGGGCGAGAGCACCGATCCCTGAGGCACCCCACAACTAAGGGGCCTTGGGGTTGACCTCTGCCCTCCTGCCAACACCATCTGCGAACGGCCCGAGAGGTAGGAGGAGAACCATCGTAGAATGGTGCCTCCCACTCCCAGCCCCTCAAGACGACGCAGCAAGATACCATGGTCGATGGTATCAAAAGCCGCTGAGAGATCTAATAAGACCAGGATAGAGGAGTAACCCCTATCTCGCGCCCGCCAGAGATCATTCACCAGCGCGACCAATGCCGTCTCCATGCTATATCCGGGCCTGAAACCCGATTGGTACGGATCCAGATACTCAGTTTCCTCCAGGACCAAAGGGAGTTGCCGTGCCACCACGCTCTCAACGACTTTCGCAAGGTTGGAGACAGGACGAAAGTTGTTTAAAATAGCTGGATCCAATGCAGGTTTCTTAAGGAGGGGCCTTACTACCGCCTCTTTCAGGGCGGCAGGGAAGTACCCTTCACTCAGTGAGGCATTGATAACTGCTAGGATCCAGCCTCGTGTAACCTCTCGAGACGCATACACCAGCCACGAGGGACACGGGTCCAATAAACACGTGGCGGCACTTAATTTCCCCATGATCCTGTCCACTTCATCTGGAGTCACAGGATCAAACTCTTCCCAAATGTTCTCGGCCAAACTCATCGTTTTCCTCTCGTCAGATACTGCCCAGTCAGAGTCCAGACCAGCCCGAATCTGAGCAATTTTGTCCACCAGATATTTACTAAATTCCTCGGCCCGTCCTCGTAAGGGGTCCTCTCCTGTCCCTTGATTTAAAAGGGAGCGGACCACTCTGAACAGGGCGGCCGGGCGGTTGTCTGCGGACGCAATGAGGGTGGTGAAGTAAGTGCGTTTTGCCACCTCCATTGCCACAAGATAATATCTAGAAAAGGATCTTAACTGTGTTCGGTCAGACCCGGACCGACTGGTTCTCCAAATGCTCTCTAGGCTCCTTCTCCGGCGTTTCATCTCTCGCAGGTCCTTGGAGAACCAAGGAGCGAGTCGGGATCTGCGTCGGGTCAGAGGACGCAAAGGCACAATGCGGTCGAGAGCCTCCGAAGCAGCCTGTTGCCAGGCATTAATGAAGGACTCGACCGGGCTGTGGGAGAGGGAGGTAGGGTCCAAGCGCCATCTGGAACTTATCTGGGACCATCAGGCGCCTGGGGCGGAACCATCTGGTCGGTTCCGCCTCCTGACAGCGGGGGGTGACATGACGGAGGCCCAGCCGCAGGAGATAATGGTCTGTACATGAAAGGGGTTGAGATGTTGGAGTAACCCCACCCAGTCCATTAAGCCATTGCCCAGAGATAAAAATAAGATCAGGTGTGTTTCCCCCCTTGTGAGTCGGGTCCTGAATAATTTGGGTCAGGTCCATGGCCGTCATGGAAGCCATGAACTCTCGGGCTACCTCCGATGTACTGCCCAGGGAAGGCAGATTAAAGTCTCCCAGAACCATAAGTCTGGGAAATTCAACCGCCAGTCCTGAGAGGGCGTCAAGTAGCCTGGGTAGAGCCGTTGCTACGTAGCTTGGAGAGAGGTATACCAGCAGTAGGCCCAATTGACCATCAGGACCCCACCTTAAGAGGAGGGATTCACATCCGTCTATCTGGGGGGCAGTGGTCTCCCGTGGGCGGAGGGTCTCTTTGATAACGACCGCCACGCCACCTCCCCTACCCTGAGCCCGAGGTTGATGCAGCACACGGAAACCTGGAGGGCATAAATCAATCAGAGGGACCCCTCCCTCTGGGCCCAACCAAGTTTCCGTGATGCATGCCAGGTCTGCGTCTTCCTCCTCGATCAAATCATGGATGAGGGGAGCTTTATTCGCAACAGACCTGGCATTGAAATAGATCAGTCTGAGCTCAGGTGTCTGCCCTCCCCTTTCCCCAGGACAGCAGGTGAGAGCCAGAGGGTCAGATCGTGCCACAGCTCGAAAATAGCGGGGGCGTGATCTCAAATTACGATATGGCCCTCTGCTCATCCATCTGCCGCCATTCCCAATCACTGTGGGGATCGGTATCCCTACCCCATCCCCCTGGGTCCTAAGATTCTCCCCGGCCCCCATATTGCCACGGCCATCGGCCAACCTAGACTGAGAAAGGTCCGGTAGAATCTTCCTCTTATTCTGCCGGGCCTGACCCTCCCCCCCCAACCCTTCAAATAATTTTAAAAGAAAACCCAAAAGCCTCTTTTTAGCGCCATGCCACCTCTCGGGGTCCCAAGATTGCATCAAAAACACACATTATGATGTAGGGCAATCCGCAAACCAGCCAGTGTGTTGAAACTATAAGACTAAGGGATACATACTTGCAGTAACAAGATCCTCCATGCATAGTTCCATGGAATAGCCTTAATGAAGCATGGTAGGGTTCATTTTTCATTAAAGATGATAGGGTTACTTCCTGGTTGCATTTTTGCTAGGAGTATCTCTGAACATAATGAGACAAAGGCTTGTTTTAGTAAAGATGGAACATTCTTAGGCTTACACTATTACTTGAAGAAATTATCTCCATTCAATGTTGATGTTGGCTTTAAGCAAGCTCGGACCAAAGGACAATTGTTTCTTGCTTTTTAAACATCAAAATATAGATTTAAGATAAATGTTAAAATACCCAAGTTACAATACACAAGTTGTTCGGCAGTGGGAAAAGTCATCTTCAAATAATAATAGTAATAAAGAAAATATTATTCAAATTGAATTTGATTTCCATTTACTTCATGAATGTGCCTATACAGGTAGTTCTTGACTTACGACCACAATGGGGACCATGATTTGCATTGCTAGGCAAGGTGGTTGTTAAGTGAGTTATGCCAGATTTTATGTGGGATTTTGGCCACCGTAGTTCAATAAATCATACAGTTAAGTGAATCATGCAGTCATTAGGGAATGTGGTTTACCCATTGACTTTGCTGGGAAGGTCACAAATGGTGATCACGTGACCCAGAATGCTGCAACCATTAAAAATACATGCTAGTTGCCAAGCGCCCACATTTGGATTATATGACCATGGGGGTGCTGTGATGGTTGTCACTCACTTTTTTTTAGTGCCGTTAGAACTTCAATCTCTAAACAAATGTTGTAAAACAAGGACTACCTCTAGTTAACTTGGCAAGAATGTGAAAAAGTAATTTGCATCATCTGTACTTTTTGTCTACGCCATACTCTAGTTTTCCTAGTGGTTTCTCTTCTGAGCAAAACCAGACCAATCCCTTTAAGTTTTTGTGAAAGATAGAAAGTCTTTTAAGAAGGGGTGCTATGAGAACATTGGAAAACGGTTGGAATAGTTCAGTATTGACATCAGGATCTGATTAGCAAGGATTTAAGATGCACATAGCTGCTTTGTGTAGCCTTTGAATCCCTGTTCTATAATACCTTTTTTTTATCCCATTTATATCCCGCCCTTCTCCGAAGACTCAGGGCGGCTTACAATTTAAGCACAAATCAATGTGCTTAGCAATAGCCTTCATTCTATGTATATGCCTGCTTATTAGGGCTTTCGCCCCCCCCCAAGTGGCATTATTACAAAGTCAGCTTATTGCCCCCAACAATCTGGGTCCTCATTTTACCTACCTCGGAAGTAGGTTTATAGCATACAGTATATGTTGCAAAAAACAGGAGATAACTGATTCCACTATCTGCTACTCCGACTATAATTAATCAGCATTACAGCGTCTATTAAGCCACTAGATTCACAAATTACATTTTGTTTTTATTTGACAAAAATATGGAAATATAAAAACCAATGCATATGTTATTTAATGCTGTGTGAACATATATATTATCACATTAAAAAAACAAAAGGCTTGGGGGGAAGAGATTGTATTTAAAAATCAAGCAAAATGATCAAATTATTTGAAAGACATCTTTGTTGCCTGTGTCATTGTTGGGATTCAAATATGTGAACAACCGGTTCTCTGTGTGGATACTGCTTCCAGAAGTCCATTCTGGGCCTGGGCAGCAAAAAAATAGCTACAGGTTCTGCCGACATGGTGCAAACCGGCTGAATCCCACCCCTGCCCTGTGTACAAACAATTGTTTTCATAATGGTTTGTTGATCTAGCAATAACAAGAGGAAATGGAATTCCAAGTGCCGGTGAAGAATTTTTATTAATCAAGCCTGACCCATTTTAGCAATTGTAGGAAGAAAAGTCTTCGTCATGGTTCCTCCAAGTGGGGAATAAATATGGCAACTGCTTTGGGAAGAAGGTTGTAGTTTATTGCAGAGGAAAGCCACACAGAAAGATGGATCCAACAGAAAAAGAGAGAGTGAGCACATGTGGGTAGTGGGACAATAGAGTGGGACTCTATTGTCTGGATTTATTTCCTCTTTCAAGCTTTGTATTTCCTTTGTCACGTATTCTGTCTTGAGCCTAGGTGTGCCCCTCTAAGATTCTTGCTGGTTGTATGTCCTATTATGTCCCCTGCTTCCCTGGGGCTGTGGCTGATGTTGATCTTTCTTCCTAATCCCAGTTTCCTGACAAGATGATCATATCTGCATTTTTATAGAGTTGGCTTCCTGCTTGGGGGAGGGAGACTTGGGTCTATTAAGAAAAACTGGGCATGCTTTTCTGCCTCTTTAACTTCTTTTTAGGCAGGGCTTTTTTTCTCATAGAACGCTCAGAACGGAGTTCCGGCACCTTTTTTGGATGGAACCTTGTAGGGTAGGCAAGGCGGGTTGTATGACGCGTGAGTTCCGGCACCTTTTTCTTTTACAAAAAAAGCACTGTTTTTATGAAATGTATTTTCCTGCCCTTTTAATATTTCCTTCTCTGTGGAGCTGACTTCCCACACTATGAAGGGATTTTATTATGCTTTATATTGGGAAATTAGTTATATAAAAGCAAATGTTTCATGCTTTAGGTACAGGTGATTGCTTACATGAAAAGAGCATGGTAAGGGAAGGGGGAAAAGGAGTTATGGTGGAGCCTGGGTTGCTGTGTATGAGTCATCATCTTGGAATTATTTTTCTGTACCTTTTGGTTCCTAGTGCCAAGACCAGATCTCTTTGTTTTGGAAAGGTATAAAAGGTGGAAGACATCTTTCCTGGTTGTTGCCTTCATCTCTCTACCTGCCACGAAGAGAGATGTGGCCACCCAACTCTATTTTGATCAAAATAAAAGTTGTTTGCTTATTGAAAGCTCAGCTCAGGATTTTCTTTGGCTCTTTTAAATTCCTGAGTAACGCTGGGGCAATTGTGAGGCTAAGTGTAAAACCTTACAGCTACATACTTTTGAAAGGGCACTTTGTAAAGGTGGCAGAGATGTATTGCATTGATACCCCTAGTTCACACATGCACAAAAATCTAAATTTGTCAGGCTTTATTGCCCTTTATCTTCCCCTTTCTTTGTTTTCTCCTACCCTCTCTCATTGTTTTACTGAACAACCTGCAATGCCTGGATTGGCACATCGATCTAACAACCTTAGTCCACCGAAAATTTAGCAAAAAGTTTTAACCATAAGGCTTTGCTTTGTTTGGCTTAGTCTGATGTACAGTGGCTAAGCATTGTGCCGGAACCAGCAGCTCCGTTAGCGCATTCAGCAGACGCTGGCTCGCGTTGCGCGCCAGTGGCAGCCTCGAGACCGGAAGAAGCTTCCTCCGCTGTGCCAACAGCGGGCGCTACGAGCTCAGCAGCCGGAAGGACTCGCTTGTGTACTGTACCGTACAGTAAGATACTCGCCGGGTTGCTAGTCCTGGTTTGTTATGACGACGTCCTGAGAGAGGCCTCCGGAGCGCTGGGAGGCGCTGCGTGCAAAAGTGGGGATCGCTTAGAGGGCTGGGGAGGAGAAAGCGCTGTTTCTCGTTCGTCGGCGCGTGTGCGACCAGAAGCGGGGATCCGGAGGGGGAGGACAGAGAGCGGTGGGGCAAGGGCGGCGGGCGGCCCGGACCCTGCTGCTGCCCCCCCCTCCACTCGGCAGGACTTGAAGAGGAGGCTCGGAAGCTGATATGTCTGACAACGGCTTTGACCGGGCTCCCGGCGCTGGTCGAGGCCGAGGGGGTGGTGCCCCGTTGGCCCCGGAAAGCGGGGCTCGCTTGGGAATCGGAGGCGGCGGCGGCAGTTTCGGGACTCCCGACCAGCTCCTCAAGCAGGGTTTCTCGCGTCCTCAGGAGCCTCTCCGGCCGCCCAAGACTGCGCCTCCGGGCAGCAACGCCGCCTCAGGTACTGCGTTCCGTCGCTTCGTTTGCCCTCGCCCCCGGGTCTCCTTCACTCCTAGCGCCCAGTTTCTGGTTTGGTTGAGGAAAAGGGGGCGGCTCAGCCCGGTCTCGTCTCCAGGCTGACGAGGCTGGGCCACTGGGAACCGTTTCCCGCTTGCCCGTCCCCCAGGAGAGGGCGAGCCCGGTGAGAAAAAAAAGACTGTCCCACCCCCCCACCCCCCACACTCCCCTCCTTAATGCACCATTGGAGGCTGGGGCTTGTGTGGATTCTCGCCTTCTTCCGTCCGCTTCATTTGTGTCCTAACGCCATGTAAGTTACTCGTCACATTCCTCAGTTTCGAGTCTTCCCGGCGCTCTGCAGTTGTGTGGCAAAATACTACGCCCAGGTACTTCTGCTTTTCAAATAAATAAAAGACGCAGTCTCCCTAGTTTCACCCGGGTCGACTTTTGCTGTAGTCCTTACACCAGGGGTCTTCAAACTTGGCCCTTTTATGACTTGTGGACTTCAACTCCCAGAATTCCTCAGCCAGCTTTGCTGGCTGAGGAATTCTGGGAGTTGAAGTCCACAAGTCATAAAAGGGCCAAGTTTGAAGACCCCTGCCTTACACAGTACCATCAGATCGCATTTCACCCGGGGGTTCTGACATCGGTGTGAAATTTGGCAGTTTCATCAGATAGGATCCGAACGTAAACTTCGAATGTTTATTGAAATATTAGCGACCAATTCCAGATACATTTTGGTTTCGTTTAAATATCAGTGAATATAATGGGACTTCTGAATAAACGATTATAAGTTGTAGTTGTTAGTCATCTTTGTGAAACATCTCTGCTCATGCAAAGCCTTATTTTCACTTGAAAGGTTTCAAGAAATTGAATTATGAACTTACGAAAGACTATATAATCTCATTTTATTACTGGTGAGAGGATATAGCTATACATATTGTAGAAAAATGTATCTAGGACTGACTGGCTTCACTTAACAGTTGGCTATTCTATTCTTTCCTCTGTTTAGATTGCCCTTTAAAATGCCCTAGAAAAGATATGTAGGGTTGTAACAATGTGTCATTGATCTATATTTGTGTAACTTCTGGTATTACCTAGTGAGGTATGTATAATTTGACCTTTTCAATGCATGAAACCATTCATGCCTGTATCTCATGGGAATATGAATATGAAGACTGTTAAATAAAGGATTAAATAACTTATTTTTATTTTTTGCCTTCCTGATGCTAAATTTTATTCCAGTTGGACATTGTTTTTCTCAATTAGTAGAATTTTCAAATTTGTATATTGTTGGCTCTGTGAAATCCTAAACATGTGAATAAAAATACAAAAATTCCTAAACTTAAATCAGAATACTCAAGTTTAGGGTTGCATTAAACTTACTGCAACTATGTTTAATCAATCCAAAAAAATTAATATAACCAAGTAATTCTGTTCTAAGTATGTAAAAGACAAATTGAATTTATATTTAAAGCAATTTTACAATACATAATAAGACACTAAGAATAAATAGCAAACCAGGTAAAAGCCATTTGAATGTTGCACTCTGGTTGAGAAGCAAATTCTATTGAATTCATTAGCTTATTTCTAAATAAATTTTATTTGTTCACTTGAAAATGTTCTAGATCACCTTTCATAGCCCTCAATAGTTTAAAGTCAAAAATTAAAACAGAAATGATGCGGACTTCCTCATGTTTGTACTTTAAAAGGATATTATCAAGTTACAAATGTGAATGAAAAAGTCAGAATGTATATTTTCAATAATTGCCCGTTCTAGAAAAAAAAATATTCCTTGGGAAGTATAGTTTATTCAGTTCTGTAAAATAACATACATATTTATGGCACTATTAAAATAATCATGAGATAATGTGCTGTATTAAATACAGTTAAAACAAATTGATTACTAAGTTTTTCAGAAAATAGTATCTATATTCTATACATCTTTTGGTTATTATTAATGTTTTGTTTTATCATTTTAATGTTTATTGGTTTTTAATGTTTGTAAGCAGCCTAGAGTTGCCTCTAGACTAGATGATTAGCACACAAATCAAATCAAATCAATTATATAAATAACATACAGTATTGCTCTTGATCCGTCCTATTTATACTCCTCACCCATTCATTTTAATAAATATTCATATCTTCTTGCATATTAGAAGGATGCTCAATTTGTGGCTTCTTTTGGCTTCTTTTCTTCCAAGATTGAAGTGTCTTAGTATATTTTAAATAATATTTAATGCCAGACAGTATAAGGATCTGTACTTGGATGGAAGAGATAACTTTTCAAAACAAAAAAACCTCAACTTACAACAGTTCATTTAGTGACCATTCAAAGTTACAACAGCACTGAAATAAGTGATGCATGACTGTTTTTCACACTTAACGACCATTGCAGCATCCCCATGGTCACATGATCAAAATTCAGATGCTTGGCAACTGACTCATATTTATGACAGTTGCAATCTCCTGGGGTCATGTGATCAGCTTTTGTAACCTCCTGACGAGCAAAGTCAGTGGGGAATCCAGATTCACTTAACAACCATGTTATTAATTTAACAAATGCAATGATCACTTAACTTGGGCAAGAAAAATTGTAAAATGGAATAAACTTACTTAACAAAGGTCTCACTTAGCAACATAAATTTTGGGGTAATAACTGGAGGACTACTGTATAAATTACCTGGACTGTTTTTTCTTTTCGTAAGTGGAGGGTGTGGACTCAAACATCTCAGGTGTTTCAGTCAACAACAAAAAAATAACATTTGCATTTTTGCTTGACACTAGGAAAATAGCCCACTACTCTAATAACTTAAATGTAAGGATAGTCCTCTATTATAGCTTATTCTTGTGTAAGGGTCCTTGGTGCTCTCTGAGCTTGGTTGTTTTGTTGCAGACATTTCATTAACTATACTAGGCAACATCATCGGTGCTCTAGTATAAGAATGACCCCCACGCAGATACTATTGCTGGCAGAAATGCATGATGCTATTCTCCACTCAGTCCCAATTAGTAGCTAACATTACTTCTGTTTCTGTTTTCTGGCTCCATATCAGATGTACACAGGTTGAAGGCTGTAGGGCAGAGAAGTCCATTGGGAATTATTACCTTTAAACAATTCTACAGCAGTGTAAACAGCCTTTCCAGATTAGTGCTCTTTGATTGGAATTACAGCTCCAGAATTCTCAGTCAGTTTTCTGGGGGAGGTAGGAAGGACAAGTTATTTTGATTTAGGTAATCACCCAGATATTCTACCTATCCAATAATTCCTCAGTTTTGTCTTTGAGCTGCATTATCTTGCTGTACTATATAAACATAAATCATTATGAACTATAATTTTATTTTGCAGTTTTGAAGTGACTCTGTACTTTATGTACTTTAACAGTATGTGAACAGAATTAACGATGATGATAATGTTATAAAATCAGCTATTACTTGGCATTTTGAAATTGTGTTTTTCTATGTGAGTTGCAGATTTCACACTGAAGAACTCAACAATTTTCTTAAGATTGAAATCTGCTATAGATGTTCCAGTTAAGTTTGGATTAGAGTCAGGGTCACTGGGTTTATTCTACTTCATTGATATGAAAATTGCAAAGAAATATTTTCTCTTAGGAACTTGGGACTATAAGATTAGTACAACTTTTCCTCTGATTGATAGCAATTTGCATTTAAATTACCACAGATTCTCATACTGAATTCTAAAAATGCAAAAAAATAATATCTTATGTATAATTAAATGTATTTATTTAGGTGACCCCAGGCTGCTTCCAATATTAAAAATCCAAACATAAAAACCCGTACCCCCACCCACATGGCAGCAGCAACATAAACCAACCCCTTGATTGGCTCCATCTCCATTCATGGACCCCAAGCCCATTGACAAAACCACTTATTCAGGGCCTTTCATAAAAGCAACAAGTTGGGGGCCAGTAGTTCCTCTAAGAGAATGATGTTTCATAAAGAAAGGTCCATATTCAAGAAAGTCTTTTTTCATGTTCCCATCAAATGAATACCCTAATAGATGGGACCTGCAACATATCTTGCCTTTCCATTCTGGTGGGCTGGGTGGATGTAAAGGGAGAGGAGTGGTCCTTCAAATAGTCTGGTCCCAAGCCTTGTAGAGCATTAAAGGTGATAACCAGTATCTTTAATTGAAATGGGAAGCAGATTGGCAGTCAGTACAGCTCCCACAAATGAGGTGACACATGCGCAAGCCTAGGTTTATGCAAAATTGCAGACCACTGTATTCTAAACCAACCAAAGCTTACTGATACCATCCAAAGGCAGCTCTATATAGAGTGCATTATAATAATCCAAGTGGGAGGTGACCAGGTTATGGGTAATTCTGAGAAGGTCACGTCAGTCCAAGAATGGGCATAACTGGCATGCATCTTGAAAATGGATGCATGTGAAATTCTTACAGCCCCATCATATGTAGTCCTGCAGACAGCAGTCTTTGAACAGAATTACTGTAACCTAGAAAACAGTATCAATCATTTCTACTATTATGGGCCATTTTTATCCTCTCAGGAACCACTCCTTACTTTTATTTGTATGAATGCTGTATTGATTTCGGTAGAGACCTGTGATATGTAGTCATTTTAAACTCCCATTACTTTTTAACTTCAGAGTGTTTTCATTACTTTCAGAGGTCATAACTGTAATTTAGTACAATTGTTTCCAAAGTTAGTCAACAGTGAGAATATTGGACCAACTCTGGGGGAACAGTCTGTGTTCTGCTTCAACTATCCTTAAAGGAGAAAAAAAAGTGTAGGACGAGTTTCCAACTAGTAATTTTATCTGTTGCATTTTCTTTCAGAATGGTGTTACTGATGAGAACTAGGATCATCCTGCCAGGGTGGCAAAATAGATGGGAAAGAAAAATATGTATGAGAAAGCTAATGCAAGATTGTATAAGGAGGTCAGAGGAGCAGAATCTGATTGTAATTAAGTAATAATTTCAACTTAAAAATGTAGTCTATTTTTTTTAAAAAAAATAGATTTTAAACAGTTTATAAAATAAAAATGGAGAAATATTTAAAATCGAAAGCAATTCACATTAAAATATACACGAAAGATATATCTAACAATGGCTACTAGTCCATACATGAATTACAGTTAGCTGAGATATGCTCTGGAGCAACAGTGAAAAATGATATTGTCTTCATGTCCTGCTCATGATCTTCTTTAAGACATCTGATTGGCCACTTTTGGTGCAGGGAATATAGTCAAGTAAATGCAGCTTAAGTTTAGATAGATTAGATAGATAGATAGATAGATAGATAGATAGATAGATAGATAGATAGATAGATAGATGATAGATAGATAGATAGATAGATACTGTAGATAGATAGATAGACAGACAGACACAAACACACTCCCACTATTATACTTCCACAATTCAGGGTGGGATTTGATAGAAAAAAAGAGGAAGACAGCTATCAATTCCCATGTAGTTATTTTTTTATTAAAAAATTAAAGAAGATTGCTGCTGCCTCACCCTCATTTTTAGAGATTCAGAATCAGTAAACATGCTAGGAGAAAGTCCGCCAACACAGTAAGAGTAGAGAAGTAGAAATGCCTCACCATTCTCACAAAGTAGACTCAGATATTAGAAAGTATCTGAGTACAGTTTTGCCATCTAATTCAGGGATTCTGTTCACAGAATCATTAGGTCAGATCAGATCAGAGGGTACCAGATAAGCACTTTTTCACCAGTAGCTTCAGTCACAGAATTTTCAAGCTGTTCTTTCCTCACTTAGATGTGCTATCAAACCATTTCTTGTTCCAGAAGACTTTTTTCCTACTGAATTTCTAGTGCTTCAAAACCATTTTGCTGAAGCAATACTTTTTAATTTCTAATTGCTTTTTACTTGTTATTGAGTTTAATATTGTAAAATATCTTGGAAGGAATTTATCACTAAGGATGAAGTATCCATAGTAAAAACAGTAAAACAATGAGTGAAATCCATTTCACTATTTTTCTCTTTACAGAAGCAATTTCCAATAATTCCAGGTGCTTTAAAACAATTCTTTAGTGGATTTTGAGGGTGTATAAGGAGGGAAGGCAAACATCCTGTCGTACATGAAGGTTCACCTGTTCAATAAATGCACTTAATATATTTTATTGGTTTATTTATATAATCTTTTATAATTACATATCTCCTAATTATTTGCTGAGCTAGTAATTTATAATGGCAGACTGCACCTGTCTACTGCCAGAATAGATAACAGTAGTTTTAAACTGTCATATAGTGTAGCATATGAAAACTATTTTAATTGGGTTTTGTATATTTTTTTTTCAGAGCCAGCAAGACCTGCATCATTACCAGAAAAAAAAAATTCGGGCTCAGCAGTAACTAAACCTCAAGTGGTTGTGGCTCCAGTGGTAATGTCAAAATTGTCAGTAAATGCTCCTGAATTTTACCCATCAGGATACAGCCCAAATCATACTGTAAGTATTAAGAATTTCTCTCTACCTGCTCCACCTAAATAAAGAAATTTATAAATTTATTTTTTTTAAAAAAATAGGAAATGCATTCACTCTTAAAAGAACAATTGTTTCATTCCAAAATTTTTCTTTGTGACATAGATTTAAAAACTAAGATGTTTTAGAGTTAATAAATGTTATTCGATTGGACCCTTGCATACTAAATTGAACATTTTAAGGATAAATTAATGACAATTAACCAATTCAAATTGATAATTATTTTTAGGAATCTTCTTTAGAAGATGACTCTGATGGATATCCAACTTCAACAGAATATGTGCAGGATTTTCTAAATCATCTTGCAGAGCAGCCAGCCTGTTTTGAAACTGAAATAGCACATTTTACAGAAACGCTAAATGGCTGTGTGACTACATGTGAAGCTTTACAAGTACTTGTTGAACTCATATATCAACAGGTAATGTGTTGGGTGGCTATGGCATTAGAAATTTCTGTAAATCAAGGGAATACATGGCCCAACACCAAGTTATTTGAAAAACCCATTTCTGCCTATCCAGACTTGTTTCAACAGAGTGCACATGCTCCAGGTCCCTTCCTTAAAAGAAAGTCATCTTATGGGACTTAGGAGGTGGACCTTCTCTGCTTTGACACCTGCCTTATGAAATTATCTCCCCCCCCCCCCCGAGATTCAACTAGCCCCAATCCTGCTAGTCTTTAGGAAAACTTTGAAGAACCAGATTTCCCCTTAGGCATTAGGGGCAGAATGGAGTTCATCTTGCAGGTGTAACACAGGTGTGTGACAACTATATAACCTTATAATGGTTATTGTAATTTTTTATTTTATTGCTCTATACCTCTGAAAGTCCCAGTTTTGCAAATTGGGTAGTCATATAAATCTTTTTAAAATTAGTAAACAGGTAATGCAATAAAACCTTTACCTCAAATAATTAAAGGCTTAGAGCAAATGAGATTTTGAGATTAAAACACAGCTTTGCAGTGCAATATAAAATAATAGGGGGAAACATATCTTTTGAATATTGAGAAGCAAAATAATTGTGTACTTTACCTGCTTCAACACCTGGTATGAAAGAATATTGCAATTTAGCATAACGGAGTATTTTTGTTCAAGAAAATGGAAAGAGTGTATAGTAAACTTCTAGGCATTTTCTGAAAAGAAAATTATCAGATAATCAGCTGTTTTTGATTAGAATCTAACCAAAGAAAAGATTTAGTATATAAAGCAGAAGTAACAGAAACATGCAGGGAAAACAGCCATATATCTTGCAAATTATTGATTTTAAAGGAAACTAAAGCTGAAAGCTCTCACATTCACATTCAGGATATCAAGAAAATGGATTAGGGTAATAATAATAATAGCATTTTATTATAGAGAAGGTAATATGAAAATAGAACTTAAGATGACTGAGAAATCTTAAAATTTGGGTTATTAAAATTAAATTGTAAATAGTTCCAAAAAAGAGAAAGATAGTTGAAGAAATTAAAGTGCTGAGAATGTTTTTTACAGAATCTGAAAATCACAAGGATACGTTGATAGAAGAAACTGACCATCAAGAAAGAGTGCACGGAGATATTCCAGTTTTGTAGAAATGGTGTCCAGAAGGCTAAAGCACAAAACTCATCTGAATTTAGTGAAGGATGCTAACAATAATAAAAAGAGCTTCTGTAAATAGATTCAAAATAAATGGAGAAGAAAACAAGAATAGCAAAATTCAGCATCTATTATACCTTGTTTTGAAAAAAGAGGATATGGATTCCATTAGGCAATTGTAAAGAACTAGTAAAAGGTGTAAATTTCAATTTGAGTTAAGAGAACACCTACTGGTTCTGAATTGTGTCCAGATTTTTAGCCTGCGTGGATTGCATCTTAGTGTCATGATGATCTATCTCAGTATCTGAGAAATTCTGAAGAATGTGTGAAGTGTCAAATGACTGGAAGGCCATGCAATGTCTGTTTTCAAAAAGAGGGGGAAAAACAGTATCTGGCAAGATTCTGATTCAAATTCTAAACCAGTGTGTTAGTGTCTTGAAAACAATGCAGTCATTGCCAAGCATATGTGCTAGGCGAACCCTTCCACCATCTTCCTAGTAGATGGTGGAAATGGAATGGACATAAGGCATCAGGACTTCAGCTAAGCATTTGACAAAATACGATATTCTTATTGACAATCTAGTTGAAGATGGAATGGATGGGATATTAGTTAGATCCTTTGGTGACTTGAAAAGTTTACAAAGAATGTTAATTATTGTTTTCAGAGAATAGTTTTCAAATGGACCTGCCATATAGTTTGGTCATTAGATAAATATATTCTCTAATGACTCAGATAAAGAAAGGGATTTTTTTCACATTTGTGAATGGTATAAAAGCTAGGAAAGCTAAAACTTCAAAAGATGGAAATAGAAAATCATCTTTATAGACCAATGCCAGGATAGAAGTTAGAGTGAGAAGAGGAAAAGGCCAGCTACCTGGTCTTTATGAAAGGGCAGGAGAAAGAAACCCAGGATTGTATCCAGCATTATATATTTCTGGTATCATGAGGCTCTGTGTGCAGTTACTATGTCCTGGTCATCTCTCAGTTGGTTGACCACAACACACTCTACATTGAAGAGTATTTGGAAGCTACAACTGATGCAGAGCATAGCAGCACAAAGATTTCTAGGGGCCCCTCAGGTAACACATATAACACTGTTGAGTGAGCTGCAGTACTGCAGGTCCATTTCAAGGTGTTGGTTAACATCTTTAAAGCCCTTTATGTTCAGGACATCTGAGGAGCCATCTATCCCAATGGGATTGGCCTGTCCTGCTCCAGCAGAAGAAGCCTATTTTAGATCCTGTCTGTCAAAGAATTTTGGCTTGCGGGGTCCCAGAGAAGACTCTTCTGTGGCCCCTGCCCTCTCCAATATTCTCCTATCAGAGGTGAGGTCCAGACCCACCTGGCTGGCCTTCTGGAAGAGCCTTAAAGTCTGGTGTCCTGATTGGGGTGATTGCCATCTCTTGGAAATGACTGACAGGATAGATAAAAGAGCCCCACCTGTCCCCTTCTGTGTCACCTGTCCTCTTGATTTTTAATTTCTATTTAATCTTAATTGTTTTATATCACCTTTTGACATTTATAAGCCAATTGCTTCAACAGTGAGATGGGTGGCAATAAATTTAATAAATATATGATTGGAATCTAGGCTGGTAGAAGTTGTTCTTCATCTCATTTAGGATGCTGTGATTGCAGTAACAGAATTTTACTTATTCAGGTCAGGTTCTATAAATGTGAATGTGCCAAATTCCAGAGAAAATTATTACTAGTGTCCAAGGCAATCTTGAGATGTAGGGAAAAGGGCTGTAAACAAATTGAATTCAATAAAGGTGCAAAGTATTTTGCTGAGAAAAAAGAAGCACCAACAGTAATATCATTTCCAGTCATATAAAATAATCATTTCATTGTCTCATTTTGAATAGAATGCCCTGTTGTGGGCTCTAGACTCCTAAGAAAAATGTGAACAATCTGAAAGCCAGTGCAAATAAAAACATTGAAAATTATCAAGGTGTGTTACACAGAAGGCAGCAAAAACCTGTTCTCTGGAGTTCTAGGTGCTCTTGGAGCTTTATTGTTTGCTGACTAACTAATACCATGACCACTGACTAGCTAATTGTCAACGCTTCAAACATTGGATGTTTTTGCTCTGAAAATATAAGAGGCAATTTTTCCCCCCTTTAAACTGTTTTGCTTTAATCAATGAAGCTGGCAGGCTGGAATGTTAACCCGGTTGTTTTAATTAAGATAAGGGATGGCCCGCTACAAATAGGAAATGAAACTTTGCATGTTATTCTAATTGGAGAATGTGATTTATGACGTGTAATTAAGGGAGGGAATTGTGTATGTGTTCAGGGGAGGAGAATTCAGATTCTGGCATCCATCCATGAGTGCCGATACTTTGTTCTCATTATTACAGACTTTTTAGAATAAAACAATGCTGGACTGTCCTTTGATCTGTCTCATTAGTCGGAACTATGACACTAATATTATGATTGTGATGTTGATCATGATGGGAGATCATGATATTAGCAATAGCACTTACACTTATATACCACTTCACAGTGCTTTACAGCTCTCTCTTAAGTGGTTTACATTCTCTAGTCATGTGATGAGACATCTGCAAGCAAACAGCCAAGAGCACCAAGGATTCCACAATTCAACCCTGAGCTACATATATTATCTACTGTTGGAACCTATTATCTATCAGTCCTGAATGCAAGGCATGGAATAATGGTCTTATGTTAAAAGAAAACAGGTTCGGATTGAATGTTAGGAAACAATTTGACCAGAACAGATTATCTAGGGAGACCTAAGCTGCTTTCTCTGGATGTGATCAGACAGAATTTAGCCATCTGTTAAGGACGCTTTAATTTGGATTCTTGACCTAAGCAGAGGGTTGTACTCAATAGCTTAAATGCCCCTTTGAACCTCATTTCTATGAGGGGAGTTAGGTAGGAATACATAGATGCCAATTCAATATAAATTTATGAAAACCTTCTTAGATATGAATGAGTAATAGGCTGGTTTTCTATAATGCTTTCATAATAAATGGTAGGTATTAGGACAGTCAGTCTTGCTTTCTTGATTTGGTGTCTAATAAAAAAACACTGATGTTTGTTAATATTGGCTCACTATATAATCAAACCAGAAATAGATTGTTTTTACTGATAAATTTTAAAATAGTATTCTAAAGGCATGACATCTCTAGCCTTTTGCTATATAAGAGTCCTTGAATTATAATCGTAATGGAGCCTGCCGATCATGGTCGTAACTCATGACCATGATAAAATGGGTTAGTCACGTGATCAACCCAATTTTATGATATTTTTTGCAGTGGCCAGAACTTTTGAAAATGTCTAATTCTGATTGTTTTTCTGATTGTTTTGAAAGGCTACATCTGTCCCCAATTTTTCCTATATCGGGGCAAGGCTATGCAATTATCTTTCTCATCACCTCACCATTAATCCACAAAGTGGCAACTTCAGACAATTACTGCTTCACAGGTCAGTACCTGTGTGTGTGTGTGTGTGTGTGTGTGTGTGTGTGTGTGTGTGTGTGTAAATTTAAGAAAAAAACCTTCTGATTCAATATTTTCCAGGAACTTTTCAAGACAATTTTATTCCAAAATTAATTCTCTATGCATTACCGGTTTTAATTCATAAGATACTTATATCATGTTGAAGTTGTAGATCTTGTTGTATTGAAAGAAGCTACCATTAACAGGAAACAAGACTGTCAATCTTGATTCTCTGTGTATTCTGCATTAGAGCCCTGCATACTTTGAAAACGATTCAGAGTATACTATATGCTAACACAACATCCTTCTATTTATTAAAGCAGTGCATTTTTTCCAAACTTTCCATCAAGCATGAACAAAAATGTTGCTCCTTTAAGATGTTCATTATTAATAGAATAATAATACCATGATCTTGGTTTTCTTAATGTTAAGTTTCAAGCCCACTTTTGCACTCTCCTTCACCCGCAACAAGAGGCTCTTTAGTTCCTCTTCACTCTTTGGTGTTATATTTAGCTATATACCACATACGGACAAGTTGACTATATTTTCCATCAGTTGATTTTTCATAACTGGCAGCAAAAAGGCAATGATTTGATGTTTCATATGCTCAGTTAAATCATAAATTCAGCCCCTTATGGAATGAGAAATTCACTGTTTCTTCTGTTTACACAATTCTGGCAGTAGTCAAATTTAAGTCTTTAAGAGAATTTCTCTAATTGTGTGAGCTCTCTTCTACAGTGAGGACCATTTCAAAGTCTCTTTAGTCTTTAGATAAAATATTTTAATAATGTTCATTTTGGTGAAATGAAATGTGTTTTTTGCCGCACTATTAATATACCCTTGAAAAAAATGTAACAAATAAACAAAAACAATTGGAAATTTTTCAGATCGTACTTAATTCCAGACTTTGTGTGCTCTTATACATACTCTCATTTTATCATATATTTTTGAACTAAAATGTCAGGTTTTAATTTGATTAAGTGAGAAAATCTACTACAATACTGGAGATATTTTCTCTCCATTCCAGTGAGGGCAAGGCAACAACCAGCTTTCAGTTCTTTCTTTGGAGAAGTTACTGATAAGTCTGGGGAGAAACTCTGATGAAAAATCAACCACAGAGAGCAGAATAAGCTACCTGAGGGGGAGAAAGGAAGATATTTTTTATCTAGTATTGAAGACCCACATCCTGATTTGTTCCTGGATGAAAGGCATACCAGATATTCTGCAGTGAAATGCTATTGCCCCTAAATACATCAGATTAAAGTTTTACATGGACCAGTCATTGTTTACATATTTTAGCATTATTCACTCAGCTGAAATGCTTTTTCACAATTCTGTCCTACATAATACTCTTTTTTGCTGTATTATGTAGGGCGTGGAAGGCTTTGAGAATTGAACCATCTACTAAATGTGTTATTTCTCCTTGGGGGTCCCTTCCTGGTCATGTTAAAGCAGACAATTGGTGTTGGATGATACTTATGATAGTTCTTAAACTTTTACCATGCCATCAGGGGTAAAGGGGTTCAGAAATGACATCGCAAGCAACATGTCAAAGTATATAAAGATGAGTATTTAATCAAGTTGCATAATCTATTTGAACGTTTGTTTTGCAACCATAGATCAGTTACTGATAAATGTTAATCTTTTTCTGTTCTTTAATGTCATATTTGCCTCAATTTGTAATCATATTTTATGAACTTTGCCAATATAAGTATAAAGTTGTCTCTCTTAGGTGTCAAAAAGAATTTAAAAATAGAGATGGAGCTGCCAAAGGAGATGATGCTGTGAGGAAACGATTTCATGCATTTGTGCTATTTTTGGCTGAACTTTATCTAAATCTAGAGGTAAAAAATATTTCTTTCTGGTTGAATTGTTTCTTAAAATCTATAATTCTGGCCAGATATTTTGTAAGGAAAGAGGCTGAAGAATTAATCTGTAGAGTATTATAACTCAATGAAAATGGGAAAACTCTGAACAAATTTAAAATTTTATTAGAGTCTTTTAATTTAACTTTGTTTTTAATTGTCATATGGCTGCATTTTTATAAAAAGCACCAGGTGTTCTTGCACTAATTCGCAAATTATTTTTTAAACGAACAATTGAATAAAATGCAGAGCGCATTTTCAATTATATTTCCAAAAATAAATTTTACTTAGAGCCTCTTAGGTATAAAATTGTGAGTTCTCTCATTCAATTAAATCTAACAAGTAGTTAATTTATGACTTTTATTTATTCATTAAATATATATGCTGCTGATTTCACTATCAAGAGTAATTCTTAATAAATAAAAGATTTTCCTGGCTTACAAACAGCAGCTAAAAAACTTTGAACTGAGGAAAATGACATTCTTGAGGCAAAGTAAAGTATTCTAGTATATAATCAGCTGTTCAATTAATATATAAAAAAATAGCTCCAGATACCTTAGTAGTAAGAACTTGGCATAGTCTTTAATTTTCAATATTGGTTTTACAAACCTTCATGCAAATATTATTTTATATATTTATAGATAAACGGAAGTAACGGACAAGTAACTCGAGCTGACATTCTTCAAACTGGACTTCATGAGCTATTAAATACACTTTTTTCAAATCCTCTGGACAGCAATTTAATTTGTGCAGTAAAACTATTGAAAGTAAGACCTTACTATTCTGAGGTTGTTTTTTTTTAAAAAAGTGTTGATTATTTAATAGAGCCTCTTTGGGTGTTGATTAATATTAATATTAATACTGTGGTGTGATGAAGTGTTCTATTCACTCTGGGAAAATAGGTTCAGTTGTCCTGCAAAAATGGCAAAAATAGTGCATTTAGTCCATGGACAGCCTGTGTCCTATTATAGGATATCCTAGCATTCAACATGCTGTGATAATCCAGCTGTACATCTCTGCCTCTGGCTGTCCAAATGAAGCTGCCAAAATTCTGTTCCCGTATCTGGATGCGGAAGAATAGGCTTCAGCCAACCCTTCCAAATATTAATGGCTGTAGGCATAATGACCAGAAGGAATAACCTTGTGGAACAACCAAGAGAACACTCAGAAGACAAAAGAAACCCAAGTCCAGGACAGAAATATAATTGGACAAATTGTTTCAGACAGAATTTTCCATAGTTCTCACAAAAATAAAGGGGAAGTGTATTCAGACTTGGGAGATTCCGTACCTTATAATAAAAGTAATATTAGTATTCATAACTTTACTTTCCTACCCTGATCTACCTTGAAGGGCTTACAGTAGGTCTTGAGACCCACATGTCTGAGATTTTGAGAGTTTACATTTTTGACTCTTGAGCTAGGCTCAAAATTTAGTATTTGTCTCCTCAGTTCACAACTCCTGCCAGGAGAGTGGTGACAGCCAGAAGAGGCAGGGAGGCCATTGAACAACTTTGAAGCTGTGCCATTTGCTGGACCAGAGGGCCTTGCTCATGGTTACTCACTCCTTAATCAATTCCCGTTTGGGTTTCTACAATGCACTGTATATGGGGCTGCCCTTGAAAAACATCCGGAAGCTTCTCTTGGTCCAGAATGTAATGGCTCAGATAGTTACAGACTTTTCTCTGGTTATGAACACACCTCTACTTCACAAGCTGCACTGGCTTCTAAAAAGCTTCAAAGTTCAGGATATCATCTATAAAAGCTTACATGATATAGGACAGTGATGGTGAACCTTTTAGAGACCGAGTGCCCAAGCTGCAACCCAAACCCCACTTATGTATAGTTGGGTGCCAGGTGGGCGTGGCCCATTGGGTGGCCGTGGCTGCAGTGGTAACAGCAAACTGGGTGGGACTAAAAAGTTCAATCAATTCCAACATTGCGAGATCTTTTTTTTCCTGCGAGAAGTTGAAATTGAACTTTTTTTTTGCACACGGCGGCAGAGGCCTAAAGCGAAAAGGTTTTATAAAACCCAGCTGAAGGCCTAGTACTGGGGCGACGGCACGCGTGCCCAGAGGGTTCTGCGTGCCACCTGTGGCACGCATGCCATAGGTTTGCCACCACGGATATAGAACATAGTTATTTGCAGGATTGCCTACTCTAGGGTTGTCCGAGATGCTCCAATAAGACCCATTCTTGCTCCCAACACTGCCACCTTACGGCACCTTTAGCAATGTGCTTTCTCAGTCGTGGCCCCTTACCTTTGAAATAAATTGTCCCCCAATACATGGTTGACACTGGCCCTTCAAACTGTTACAAAGGCTGTTAAGACCTGGCTCTTTCCCCAGGCATTTGGATCCAGATGAGTAGAGCCCCATTAGTTGAGTTGCAGTGCAGTTTAATCCGGTTGCCATTTTATTGCTTCAGTTGTTTTTTAATGTATTTTGTTGCTTGTTGGGGGCGGGGGGCAGGGTTTGTATTTGTTTTTAACTTTTGGTATGAGTTGAGCAGCCATAGGCATTTTATAACGATATAAATAAAAGCTTTGCAAGAAGCATAGACACTAATCAAAAAAGGTTAGAAATCACAGTTCTTATCCAATTCTGAATTCAACTCACTTTTTCAAATTAGTTTAATCTGACAAATGTTGTCAGTCAATGCTTTTATTTGTTTCCCAGTTGACAGGATCAGTTCTTGAAGATGTATGGAAAGAAAAAGGAAATACTTATATGAATGACATAATACAGAAAATTGAAAATGTTGTCTTGGATGCAAATTGCAGCAGGTAGTAAGAAAATTCAGTGGTTTCCCAGTTATCTTATACGATAAAACTATTTCGTGTTATTTCTAATAGAATAAAAAAGAACAGTTCAATTTGTAACTGTCTTGCTCCTTACAAAAATTAAGTGTGTGCTAAAATATCTGTCATATTCAAATAACACATCTTTCAATAAATTAAATATGTACAGTAAAAAAACATTTAGAGGTTTCTAGGAAATAGACATGTTCTGCCTATTTTAAAATCTCCTTGCAGTGACATAATATTATTTCTATTTTTTAAAGATTAATACTAACTGTGCACTAGGGTATTGTAATGAACTCACAAAGCATTGCACGATATTTTAAATTTTTACAGTGTCTGCAAAGCTGGATTTTGCAGCATCCTATCTTTGCATTAGAAGGGTGACACAAGCTGACAAAGTAAAGCAAATAATAATCTGAGAGTTTCATATATTCCTAAATAATTCTACATTCTAATTCCATATTCATTCTCTATTCTTTTATTGCTATGCTTAGACCCAAGATGAACTTTGCAAAGTCTTCTGTGTTATTCTCTATAGGCTATGCATTACAGCCTTAAAGAAACTTCATTTGTCTTTAGTCCTGCAATGATCAAAGTGTCCATGATTATCTGCTTCTTCTTTCTTATTTGTTGTGGAAATCAGCACATGTTAAAAAAATCTAGACCTTGCCTAGATAATTAGGCTACTTCTCATGTATGAATGATTGCCTCTAATAGATATTAGGGAAAGACCAGAACTGCTTTTCTCATAACTGTTAAGAGTTAAGAAAATGCCTACACAAACATTTCAGAGAAGAAGGTACACTTAAAGAGTGATAAGGAAAGACTGGAGTCCTTGAACTCAGCAGAAAGGACAAAATCAACAGAAGTGCTAAATTTAAATAACTGTTCAACCAACCTAAACAGTATAGGTTCTTCAAAGCCATGTGTCATATTTAATACCTATACTTAAATGTATGAGAATACTGATAACAAAAGTTGTTCTTTGATGATATATTAGCATTAAATTTTATTTACATTTTGAAAAGCTATAATAAATTAGGTGTATTCTAATGGTAAACATTGTAATGATTTTTATTTTCTACTTTTCTGTTACAGAGATGTAAAGCATATGTTATTAAAACTAGTAGAATTGCGATCAAGTAATTGGGGAAGGGTACATATTTCTTCAACGTACAGGGAAGCAACTCCAGAAAATGATCCTAATTACTTCATGGTAAAGTATACTGACATTCTTCTTTCATAAATTATCACTGAGATAGCTTTACTGAAATAGATATAAAAATGCTAAAGCATACAAGATTAAAAAATAGTAGCATAAATAAATAAAGCATATTTTAATTCTAGAATGAACCCACATTTTACACATCAGAGGGTGTGCCTTTCACTGCAGCAGATCCAGGTATGTTCTAACTATTTACTTTGCAAAAAAATAGCTAGTTAATTAAATTTAAATTTTGTAGCTATCAAGGAAGGAAGACAATCAAAAATAGAGAACGTTATTAAAAGTTCTAGAAAATGCTTTCTATCCAGATGGAATTCTAATGTCATGCTAGTTTCATTGTCTGCAGTCACATCAGCAGCATATTGAACCTATTGCTGTTTCTATCATTTGTAGACAAATTATTAACAAAGATAAAACTTAGAGATACAAAGTTTTGTGACAGATCATTATGGAAAAAATCCATCTATAGGAAATCCTTATTTAGGGACCACAATTGGGACTAGCAAATTAGTTATTAAAGCTATTGCAACCGTTCTTATGATCTTACTTCAGTTTTCCTTTATTTTACAGACCTGTAAAGGTCTTAAATGTGAACATTGGTCACAGAGTTACGTTTTCTTCACAATCATAACTGCAAAAGGTCGCTAAACAAGGACTATATATATAGGATTGCTAAGAGTTGGCACTAACTTGGTGACAATCAATGATTGCTGTCAGTCATGCTTTATTCTATACTCTCATCCTACATTCAGTGTAGTCCTTTTTTCTTTGTGTAACTTTTCACAGTTGTACTCCTTTGCTTAGCACTTAGTTACTTTTGTCTAATTGTTTAAAGCACAGACCATGTCTTTGCACTTCATTGTGGATTGCATACTTTTACTTTTGTTGGCAGTGAGAATACCTTGCTACAGTACAATATATTGCAAGTTCTTTAATGGGGAGGTATGCTGAGTGCAAACATTATTTGAAGAAAAGCCAGGGGTAGAGAAAGCTCATGATAAATAAGCATGATAAGTACAATAAAATGATACATTTAAGCAAATTATTTCAATATGCCAATAGATCTTACACAAATTATGTTTGTATGTTAGATATATATCTGTAATATCTTCACTAATAGATATAGTAAATACCGGTAAATAAATTAGCTTGGATGTGGTACTTCATAAAAATGTTGATATTATAGATTACCAAGAGAAATATCAAGAACTTCTTGATAGGCAAGATTTGTTTCAAGAGTGTGAAGAAAATGGAACAGGAGCTGAAGACCAGTAAGTTCTTGTTTTAGTCTAATTTGTGATGCAGAGTCATTTTAACTTGATCATGAACTTTCCTACATTGGTTATCACTTTTCAAAATTATTTATCATTTTGAAAATACTTTAATATTCTTGAACTTTTTGTATACAATTGATTGCTTTCAATTTTATTTACTGATATGCTACTGAATTGTTAAATTAATACCTTAAGAGATCTATAGAGCTCTTTTTACTAATTGTTGCTTTTGAAAAGAACATTTTCATAATATTTTAGGTCTTACAGCAAAAAGCTACTTTAAGATTATTATTTCTGTCTTTCTGTTCAGTTCCTTATCTGAACTTTTTTTTCCGGACCCTATACATTCCTGTTTATATTTGAATGTGCAGCGGAGACCTTAGCAGCTGAAATGTAGATGGTTTCCTCTTGGAAAGAATGCTTGTTTTGTACTTAAGAATTTAAATTGACTATTCTTGCACATAACTGTTGCTAGCATTTATAAATGTGACTTTTTTGCACTTAAGCAATTTAGACTTAGCTTGCAATGGGAACTTGCCAGTGTTCAGCTTATACAAATATAGAATCATAACATCAGTACTGGTATTTATCTTTTTATGATTAATGTTTTTAGCACCTGAATTTTGAAAAATGTGTATTTAACATGAATTTTATTGCAGATATTTTGATGATGAAGATGATGATGAAAAAGATGATGAGATGGATCCAGAAATTGAAGAAGCATTTGAAAAATTTTGCTTAGAATCTGAACGCAAGAGGAAACAATAAGTTTTACATAAATATTGTTTGTTTTTTGACAAAATTAAAACAACATAGAATGGACAATAAGTAAACAAATGGAAAATCCTTTAGTCTATATCAAAGGAAATTAAGTTTTTCCAAGTATGCAATTTCCTTCTTGTTAAACAGAATCTGCCAAAAAGAAGCAAGTGTAAAGTGAAATTCTATATCTTGAATAATATGTAAATATTATAGTTTATTTTATGTACAGTTAAATAAGCAGTGTTTTTGCTGTAACAAATTTATTTGGCACATCACATTAATCTAAAAGTTCAACTTAGATTAAATTTGTATTAAAAGTTCACACTTTTCTGAAGTAAAAGGCCTTTCAATCATAATGCATTTAGATTTGCTTTTGGAATGGATTTGTACATTCCTCCCTTTGGATAGTTTGTAGCATCCATCCCACATTTTTAGGCTCATGAAGCTGCCTTTTTTTTCTTAATATTTTACAAATCATGAAAATTGTAGCCACCCAACAACCATTTGGAACCATGCACAAAAATTGGATTTTCAAACAGCTACATTGTCAGTCGATGTTTTGGTTCATCAAAGCTGTCTTCAACATTATTACTGAGTTTTAGCTGTCATATTAGTGAACTTCTGAACTATGGGCTTAGATGATCAGAAAGGTGCCATGTTTATTTCTTTACCCATTTCCATATTAATACTTCCTGCTTTAGCCATTGTTTATTGTCAGACTTATGTTAATAAAACAATGATTAATGCTAATCAGGATTACTTTAAAATGTTGGTTAACAAAGGAGAAGGTTGCAAAGTCCCCAAAAATCCATAGTTTAGGATACTTTCCTAAATCTTGATCTACAGATAGCAGCCTAGAAATTCTATGATTCTGACTTTGCTCATGTTTGCAGAGAATAATTCAATTTTTAGACTAGCAATATTGGGTCAGTCCTAAGATGAATTGCTATTTTAGAGGTTTCAAAATATAATATAATGTCTGAATTCAGCCATTTCTGCTGATTTTCACTTTGAAATTTAAAGAAGTTGTTTTTAGTTCAAAGTTCATAATTTGTGTCTTTGAAATGCATACTAAAAAGAAAACCCTTGTGTCTCTTTTTAGTTTGCATCACATTTAACAAGTAAATTAAATTTGTCTATTGTCTTTCCTTTAAATCATTTGGTTTTTTTCTCTCTAAAATTTTGTCCAGGATACTTTTAACATTTTTATTCACTATTTTATATTAAATAGATTACCTAGAATCTTATTTCCTAACACCAAATGTGTTGAACTTCCTGAGCAGTAGGTTAAATAACTTATATAAAGACATAAGTTGTAAATATGTATGTAAATAGTGCTGTTTAATATTGCACTGTTATAACTTGGTACAATTTGTGTCTGTTAAATGAGTTAGTATAAAATTACATCTTCTGGTTGTTTAGCTTTTAGTTAACACCATATTTTGGGGAAAAAATAAACTGTTGTTGGATATGCTTTTATTTATGTTTTTAGTGCTTTCATTTTCATTAAGGATATTAAATCTTCCTTATTTTCTTCTGTGTTGAGGAGTAATATCTTTATAGTTGCCGGTGAAATCTCATTTAAGGCTTGATAGCTACATGTACATATCCATATTTTATTGACAATCGTGTGGGAGGGGGGTGCATTGCCTTCTGGCAAAATATTTTTTCAATTTCAATTTCCCAGTCTAGCTTAAGGCCCAATGTACATTTCTTGATAATTTCCTGCTGAAATATTAACTGGATTCAACCTTGTTCACCCTCTTCAAAATCAATCAAGGTCAGGTAGATGCTAAATACAAAAATGTCCTCTGATTAATCCTCAGAGAAATATTATTTACTCCTTAAAAGATGGTTCTATTTGACAAGATAAAGTTGGATTAATATATAGCATCATAAGATGTTCTTTAAAATCATTTGAAATGTATGACAGGAATATTTTGAAATACCTAATTCTTAAATTAAGCTGCAAATTCTGCACATAGTAGTATTCACTTTTATTTTGCTGGATAGTTATAAAAAGAAGCAAGTTTGTATGTTTTGTAATTGAACAAATACCTAAGAAATACAGATAATTGATGTATTAAATAGTCTACCTGACCCTTAACAGGTAGCATTGCTTTATCAGAAGCAAAATCAATGTATAAATTGCCCCTAATTTTAATTTTTTGACTTACAGGTATTATACCTGCCACTTAAATGTTTTGAAAATATGAAATTATCAGAGAAAATGTATTTACAACATAGCTGTGTTTCTCATTGCAGTCCATATTCCTTTTTGCATTAAGAGTTACATTTGTTTAGGATCAAACTATACATAATACTGCAGCTTTCTCTTCTTCTATAAGGATATGGGTATGAGATATGCATGTAAAAATGGTTTTTGTACAGCATTTGTATCTATATTTTACTATTATACATGTTCGCTCTGCCCAACTGAAGATGATTTGTAGTTTTCAAGACACAATTTCTGTGTGCCTTTATTTAAAATATTATCTGGTTAAATAAGAAATGTCTTTCCAATTATGCCAGGTATTATTGCAAGTATGAAGCTATCATTCTAGAGCAGGCATGTCAAATTCGTGACATTGCGCAATGTATCTCGACTTTTTCCCCATTGCTGGCAATGGGGTGGGCACGGTTTCTGCATGATGCATCTGGCCAGCAAGCCGGCAGTTTTACATGCCTGTTCTAGAGCATGATCATCTATCAATTCAAGTTTTCCCTTCAGAGGTTTTTGACCTTAAAGCATTCTAAGATTAAACAATCATGTATTTTACTAACATTTTTCATTAGACTCAGACTTACAAAAAAAAACAGAATCCTACATGTACAGGAAATGATTGTGGTGCTTTATGCCTTCTATTGTGGTTTTAGAGATTGGGATTTAGTAGGTGCTGGGGTGGACAACAGTTTGGAAGGCAGATATATTCTCTTGATTATTCCTCTGATAAGGGAGCCCTAGTAGCAAAGTGGTTGAAATGCAGTATTGCAGGCTAATTCTGCTCACAGTCTGGAATTCGATCCTGACTAGTTCAAGGTTGACTTGGCCTTCCATCCTTCCAAAGTCATTATGATCACATATTCCCAGAGCCACTGTTGCAATAACATCAGTCACCAAAGTTACAGGTGGCTCTCCAAAATCTTGGATTACTGAATCCTAGAGGTGGACGAAGTCATTTAGGCCTTGGCATCCAACCCTTAACTCAATGCAGGAACTGAGATATCCTTGTTCAGTCTCTGAGATAACAAATGAAAAAGATGCCATTCACTCACTAAATAATTAGTTCTATTACTGTACTGTTCTTGTTATTGTTGCTCTATGAGGAAGATGGGCAGTTTCTAAATCTGATAATTAAATAAAATAAATAAAGGCAGAGCCTGCCTTGTAGTTTAAGGCCATTATATAAAGTCCTATATGTTAGAATGGTAAAAACTTCTAGTGGCTTAATTATAAACATATCCTGTACCCTCCCTACAGCATTTCCTGGGTGAGGAGGCAGAAGTAACTCATGGTGGCCTTGATATATCTTAGCAGGTTTCTGTTGTCCTATGATCACTGGAGGGAGCACAGTTCACGAGTCAATTATTTCTACACAAATTTCAATATCTTGTTTACTTGCAGAAAACAGCTGCGCTGCTCCTGCTTTTCAGGGTTCCACCCTCTTCATCTTCAGACATTTAAAAAAAATGAAAAACCGAGGACTGCATGCATATGTCCTATATGTGTTTGTTTTAGTTCCAACAGTACAGAATACTAAATCCTCTGCAAGGAACAGTATTTACACAACATACTTCAACCACAAACCAGCACCCAGGGCTTTTTTGTCATAGAACGCCCAGAACGGAGTTCTGGCACCTTTTTTGGATGGAACCTTGTAGGGTAGGCAAGGCGGGTTGTATGATGTGTGTGAGTTCCGGCACTTTTTTTTACAATAAAAGCACTTGTGTGATGTGAATTTGGACTGTATATTATGCCAGGCTTTTCAACCTTTTCACCCATTGTACCATTTTTAGGATATGGCAACATCCGAGTACCACCAGTCACCTAGCAAAAACTTGATGACCCCCCCCCAAAAAAGGAAAAAAGTGATGAAGTACAGGTAGTCCTCGACTTACAACAGTTTGCTTAGTGACTGTTCGAAGTTACAGTGGCACTGAAAAAAGTGCCCTCCAAGCCACAGTCGAGCAAGACACCTGCCTGCCGGGCGGTGCTCTTCCTCCTGTCCGAAGTTTTCATTGTTGTAAGCATTTCTGTTGAGGATTGGCAGCAGAGGTGGAGTGGGGGTTGTTTGGTTTTTATCCCCCCCCCCCTCTGCTGGGTGGTTGCAGCAGGTTTTGGTCACTTCACATGACCCTGGGACACTGACCATCATAAATATGAATCAGTTGCCAAGCATTTGAATGTAAATCACAAGACCCTGGAGATGCTGCAACAGTCCAGCTTATCGGCGCTTCTTCTGGGCTCAGCTGGAGCCTGGCGCTGATCCTGGCGCTTCCACTGAGCCCTGACAGCCCTGCAGCTCCAGCCATCTCTCGCTCAGGCTGGTGTGGTGCTGGCACCGGTTCAGCTCATTCCCCTCCCCCGCTACAACTTTTCTCGGATGGTTGCATACCACCTGCCAGGTGCCAATGTACCACAGGTGGTACCCATACCACTGGTTGAAAAGCCCTGTATTATGCAATCCAACAAAGTTAACTGGATACATCACTTAATGTGTGATTTGAACTCCACCATGCTCACCAAATTTTACAATGCAAAAATTACATAATGGAAGAGAGAAAATGAATGTTGGAAGACAGAATCCAAGTTTTTTTCTCTCCAAAAAAGAAAAGCTTCTGTTTGTGGGGTGGGGGGATAGTTTGCTTGTGAGAAAGGAAGAACACTGGATATATCTCACTTAACGTCCATCAGAGACCACAGGAAATGACAGTGACTGCTGTATTAAACAATCAGACCCCGTGGCCCTAGCCTAGATGGTGCTTCCAAGTATTGCATCCACTGACTAGAATGGAGGTGCCCTTTGCTTTATTCAAAACCTATAAGCTGATTTCACGGGGGGTGTGTGTGCATGGTTCCATATAAAATCATACTAGATCTCTAAACCAGAGGTCTTCAAACTCGGCCCTTTTATGACTCGTGGACTTCAACTCCCAGAATTCCTCAGCCAGCATGCCTGGCTGAGGAATTCTGGGAGTTGAAGTCCACGAGTCATAAAAGGGCCGAGTTTGAAGACCCAACCTTGCGGAAAGAATCCCCCAACTTTTCTGATCCAGGAAGGACTTAGCAGTGAGAAGCAGCTACCTTTTCCAGAAACTGGTGAACTCAGAGAAAGCAGAGGCGCCGCAAATCCGAAAGCTCCCATTCTTCCGGGTCCCTGCCAAGCTCCGCCTTCCCTAAAGAGGCGCGTTAGTCCGTTTGAATCCTGACCAACTCCTCTTTAGCGTCGCCCCTTGAGTGTTTTGGCCCCGCGCTCTTTCGTTGGTTTCCCGGCTCCTCGTACGCCGAGGAAAGGAGTTTAGTGGAGTGATTCTGCCCTAAGCGAGGTACGTTGTTTATGTTGGGTTTCCTATTTCCACGAGAGCTCGATTAACAGGCGCTGCGTTGCCTCCCGCCGCCGAGTTGCCGAGGAGTGGAAGGCTCTCGTCTCGGCGGATTGCTGGAGAAGAAATACATATTGCGTGTGAGCAACCAGCTAGCTCTTCCCTCCTCTGGTGTCGTCCGAATGTGTTGCGCGAGAGGTCCAGGCAAACGGAACTTCTAGCTCAGGGGTAGGCAACCTCGGCTCTTTTATGACTCATGGACTTCAACTCCCAGAATTCCTGAGTCAGCTGAGACGAGAGCCTATGCTGACTCAGGAATTCTGGGAGTTGAAGTCCATGAGTCATAAAAGAGCCGAGGTTGCCTACCCCTGTTCTAGCTAGTAGGAGATAATATTAGCCTTTCACCCTGAAAAATCTTCGCACCGTTCTATTTTGGAGGTCTTAAGCACGCCTGGTCTCATACCGCTTGCCATTTTTTATCTTTATTTTTTATTTATTTTATTGTTTAATGGCTTTGTTGTAGACGACCCAGAGTCGTTGAGAGTTAGGTGGCATGTAATTTTAATAAATTATTATCTATTAAAACAATGTGATGTCACAGCTGCCAAGTCTTTACTCACAAGAACTTAGGATATGTATTGGTGTAGTGCACTATCAATGCATATCCTTTGGGAATTGACAGAAATTTTGCCAATAAGTGTATTTTCTAAGTGCCCTCCAAGGTTTTTGGTATGATACCCAGTGTGCCAATAACCACTGGGACCACCAGATTATTATGGTCCATTGCAGAGTCAGCCAGATATTTAGACTGGGTTTGGCATGTTTAGGGACACGGTGGCTCAGTGGGTTAGGACGCTGAGCTTGTAGATCAGGAGGTCGGCAAACGACTGACACGCATGTGCGGGGGAACCTTTACCTTTACCTTTTTGGCATGTTTATCCACCTATATCAAGCCCTTCCCAAGGACTTGAGATAGGCAGATGCTGATGGTGGTAAAGGTATCCTTGCAAGATATAAGTCGTTCCAAGTAAATTATTATTAATAAAAGTTTAATTAAGGTGGGTTGTATCTGCAAATTTGGAGGGTTCATTGAGCGTGTGAAATAACTTTCCTTTTGTTCCCCGATGATCTAGTTTTTTGAGGAAATTGTAGTAGAACAGTTTCTGTAGTGCTCAAATTCTGATCAGAATAGTTGTGTGTGGTAGGTATCCTAGCCATTTACTTTTATTTCCAAATAAATCCTTTGATTTTTATCCAGCAGTTCAACTGCTGAGGAGTCCCACAAATGGATAGGGTCTATTTGTAGTCTGGCTCCACAACTTTAATTGTAAGTTAGTAAAAATACAGTCTCCAAGTCATCTGAGCTGCTGGTGATTTCATGGATATTATCCGAGCCTGAGCCTCAACTTTTGCATAAATTCAACAATAAAAGGAGTACTTTAGAAAGCAAGAAGAAACACCACCATGCCTGAAAGCCATTCTTTTCACCTGAAAAAGTGGTAAAAAGAAGGACACAGACCAAGAGCAGCAACAAATAGGTGGAACCATAAAATAAAAAAGAATAAATCTAGGATAAAAACTGAAACTGATTTAATAAATTAATGCATTTTTATGTACAGTATAGCAGTAATGATCTGACAACTGCTTTGTGGATGAATTCAACCATATGGGGGCTGTGTACTCCCTACTGAGGATGCAGAGTTAATAGTTCTTACCTGCACCTGACTTAGGACATAAGTTCATCAGTTTCAGCTACAGTTGTTAAGTGAATCACCCATAGTTGTTAAGTTCAATATCACATGATCACAATTTCTTCCTGGTTTCCCATTGAGGTTGCTTGTGAGAAGCCAGCTGTGAAAGCTGCAAATAGTGATTACAGAGCACAGTAGCTAAATGCATGCGTGTTGTAAAGTACCCAAACTGCGATCACTTGACATGGGGATGCTATAGTAGCCAAAACTTTAAGGATTAGTCATAAATCTCCTTTTTCTACACCGTTGTAAGTTTGAATGGCCACTGAACAAATAGTTGATAGGTGAAGACTGCCTGTAATATTACTGATATTTGCACCATTCCTTTCCACACCCGTACACTATACACTAAATAATCAGTTGTGATTCCTTTCACAGATTCACTTTGTAAAAACACTTGTGTTTTGTATTGTTGTGATGGGGTCGGAAAGTCTCATGATCCTTTATGAAGATAATTCAGTGGAAGTCCACTATCCAGATGGTTCCAGATTGCTCCTTTCTCCATGTGGATCAGAGTTCTTATTTGAAAAGGCTGTTCCTCCCTCTGCTCACCCAATGCAGCCACCGGAAAGAGTTCGTCAGAGGACACCGTTTGCTATTAGTCTCTATCGGGTATAAACAAAATCTTTTTTCTTTAAGCAGGAGAGAAAGATGGCCTGCTCTGGAATAATAGGATTGTAATAGGACATGTTTTGCTTAAACTCTAAAAGCCATTCAAAGAGCTGAGCAAAAAAATTGGCAATTCTGAAATATCAACAGGGGTCAATTCTTCACTGACATACCAGCGGAATAAGGCTCCATTCAGTCCTATCATCACTCCCAATCATTATTACATACGTGCTACTACTCTCTATGCCAAAACACCACCCACAAAATGGAGAGTAGTATTAGAAGATATTCAGTGAAAGTTGAATCTCCAAAACAATCCAATTAAAGAGTTGTATACATTTTGAATTTCTAAAATACTGACCGATACAGGGGCTGTAATGGCCAGGAGTCCCTAGAATTCAAAACAGTAGCATTCCAAAGTGTAAACTGTTTTTGTAGGTTGCATTAGTCCCAGTTTACATTTGTGTTCTTGACATTTTGGGGATCAAACTCATGATCATTATACTGTTCTTGTTGTTAGTTGCGAAGTCATGTCCAACCCATCGCGACCCCATGGACAACGTTCCTCCAGGCCTTCCTGTCCTCTACCATCTTCTGGAGTCCATTTAAGCTCACTCCTACTGCTTCAGTGACTCCATCCAGCCACCTCATTCTCTGTTGTCCCCTTCTTCTATTGCCCTCAAGAGCATTAGGCTCTTCTCCAGTGAGTCCTTCCTTCTCATTAGGTGGCCAAAGTATTTGAGTTTCAACTTCAGGATCTGGCCTTCTAAGGAGTAGTCAGGGTTAATCTCTAGGACTGACCGGTTAGAACGCCTTGCAGTCCAAGGGACTTGCAGAAGTCTTCTTCAGCACCATAGTTCGAAGGCCTCAATTCTTTGGCGCTCAGCCTTTTTTATGGTCCAACTTTCACTGCCATACATTGCAACTGGGAAGACCATAGCCTTGACTATACTCACTTTTGTTGGCAGGGTGATGATGTCTCTGCTTTTTAGTATGCTGTCTAGATTTGCCATAGTTTCCCTCCCCAGGAGCAAGCATCTTTTAATTTCTTGGCTGCAGTCCCCATCTGCGGTGATCTTGGAACCCAGGAAAATAAAATCTCACTGCCTCCATTTCTTCCCCATCAATTTGCCAGGAATTGAGAGGGCCAGATGCCATGATCTTGGTTTTCTTGAGTTTCAAGCCCACTTTTGCATTCTTCTCCTTCACCCGCATCAAGAGGCTCTTTAGTTCCTCTTCACTTTCTGCCATTAGAGTAGTATCATCTGCATATCTTAGGCTGTTGATATTTCTCCCGGCAATCTTAATTCCAACTTTTGATTCATCTAGCCCTGCCATTCTCATGATGTGCTCTGCATATAAGTTAAATAGGCAGGGTGACAGTATACAGCCTTGCCGGACTCCTTTACCAATTTTGAACTAATCAGTGGTTCCGTGTCCAGTTCTCACTGTTGCTTCTTGACCCACATATAGGTTTCTCAAGAGACAAATAAGATGGTCTGGTACTCCCATCTCTTTAAGAACTTGCCACAATTTGTTGTGATCCACACAATCAAAGGCTTTAGCATAGTCAATGAAGCAGAAGTAGATGTTTTTTTGGAACTCCCTATATACTGTCCTATTCATGTTCTAATTTTGGGCAGCCCATAAGTATTTAGCTGCCCATCTGTTTTACAAGAACAAATCTGGACTAAAGAAATTTTTGGGCTGATCCAGTTAGAATCTTGTTCTGTTTCTAGAACACTTCATGGGAAGAATGGTATGAATAAATCTTCCTTTGTAGCATGCAGTTTTAGAAAGATATTTTGTTCATATGAGATAATAATAAACTGGGAAATGTGTCTAGAATATTTCCTGGTTCAAACATGAGAGAGTTTGGAGAATGTGCAGAAGTTACTTGAAAGACAAGTTGGTTTAGGAAAGGTCTCTAAATATAGAAGCTTGGGGACCATCATTATTTTCTGTTCAATAGCTCTTCAGTGTCTCAGGCAGAAATTTATCCTTGCAAATTGTTCAACTTCCTCTTATGTTTGCTATCTTTAATAGCCATGGGTTTGCCCTTCTTACCTATGTTATAAAATTTAAGCTTGTCTATTTTTTTTATTATTATACCCTCATTTCCCTTTTCCCACTATAATAGAATAGTCTTTATTTTGCTCAAGGAGACTTCTAAGTCATTTCTTCAGGACACAGCATTGAGTGGCACAGACCTGAATACCAGTAAATTTACGTTTCAGAAGACTGGATAGATGGATGTTGCTCACTTTCCATTACAAGTCAAAAACTTTTCTTCTGTTAAGATCAGAGAAATTATACTAGATGGCATTTTAAAACAATTTTGTCTTCCCATATAGAAATCTATTACTTTATTTTCTCTTTCCTTTTTTTTTTTTAGGAACAGCTCTTGCGGGCAATAGATTTCCGAAATCAATATTCTGAGCGACCGTATTTACCTTCAGACATTATACCTCAAGAAAAGAAAAATGTAAGTTTTGAATATATGTTTGCAAACAAAAACAGATTTCAATGTAATATTTAATTGGCTAATTTTATGTGTTATCTTCTTGGCTTATTAGACAGTAACATATAATTATACTGATTCTTTTGGAAAGACATAAATTTAGTACACATTACCTGTGTTTGCACAACTCATTTTCCTCATACAGTTACTTTTTTAGTCATAGTTCATAGCTGTCAAATCAGGAAACCCATAATCCCAGAGGGGCCAGGAGCTTTCACCTTTTGCTTTACAGCCTCGCTGCCAATTTTCTCCAATCGTGCTTGATGTCAGGGGATTTATTGGAAGTTCATTATCCAATAATGACTTCCCAATTGGCAAGATCAGGCTTGAGTATTGCATTCAATTACTTTGGGAAATACACTGATTGGCTTTGATACTAGGTTCTATAGGGTGATGCTTTCCATGTGAGCCCCCCTAATTCACCACCTCATTTTTTACTGGTGGACTAAGTGGGGCTTCACCTCTATTGCAGGTTCTCAGGCTTGTTATATAATAACAGCATCTGACTCAGAGTTACCACAGATCTGAGTCACTCACTGTTCTGAACTCTTTATTGACTTGCTTATATGCATGTTAGTTATTTGGTTATGCAAGCCTTCGGTGTAAATATATATAAAATGAGTAATTATTCACTCTTACTGACAAGTAATCCTAAAATCCACAATGAAGCAGTTCTATATTTTCTTAACAATATGTGATAAAACATGGTTTTTATTTTAAGGTATTACTTCGTCTCTGAAATGTGTACATTTTGATAATTGGAATCTGATTTACATAATTTCCTTATAAATAATTACATCAAGAAAACTAATCCATTCCTATTTTCTATATTTAAAAATATAGAATAGGTATATATATATAGCTGTACCTCTAATAAGGAATCATTTTTATCTGTAGAGGGAAGAGGGAATGGCCTTGAGGGACAAGAAGAAGAGTTGCTATCAAGGCCATGGTCAAATAAAAGAGGCCTGAGTCCAAGGCAAGAATGTAACATGTCTTAGACAAATGCCTTCCTAGTTCACAGTTTTGGCATGACACTCCAGGTCGTGGGCCGGCAGTTTGACATGCCTGCTCTATACCATCTTGGTAGCTGGCGATTTCTAAGACCAGAAGATTCATCCCAGAAAAAAGTAAAATAGAAAAGTGTTGTGATGAAAAATGTGCATTATGCCAGAATAAGTGTGGTTAGATATAGTCCCCTGTCCTTTTCTATTCCTCAGTTCAGAAAAATATCTTGAGTTAATCTAAATGTATTCTTTCCTATTAGAGACAAGTATATGAACAGAGAAGTACAAGCATTTTTTTTTGTCTTCACTTTTGATCTGCAATTGGCAGGGCTTTGGGAAAGTGTAAGCTATCAGAACTTTAAGACTTAATCTCTTCTGCAGGTCATTTTCACAGATGTCACTGAAGCCCGATGGCCTGGCCTTCATACGGCTAATGAAGAAATGCATCTGCTAAATGGCAGTGTGAAAGTCACATCTTTAGATGGACATGCTTCTCTTTTTTTACCAGAGCTTCAGCAAGAATTTACTGTGGAGTTTTTATGCAAAGTAAGCAAGGGACTATCAATCCCATTATCATTTTCTAACAGGAGCTCCTGTAAGTCAACCCAAGAATGTTATGAAAGTTCCAGCCAAAGCTCTGACTTAAAAATGTGTTCAAGTCTGCTAGGGACAAAAATGAAGGACAATGTAAGTATAGAAAATTGTGTACAAGAGTACAGTTCACGTGCTGTGCAAAAAGACAAGATATCCCAGTTTTCCCAGAAGAGTTTATTTGAATATTGTAGGGTTATGCAGCATATATCAGTGTCATCCTGCCCTGAAGAATGGAAGTACCCTTTGTCATTAGCATTAAGAATCAATCAATCACATAGTGGAAATGAAGTTGGCTCTAACAAAGGAAAGAATGAAGTTGATAGCCTAAGCCTGGATCTTGCTAATGAATGCAGAATGGCTGACACAGTTACTTGTTTACCTTCAGCTTTACCTCTCAGTTGTCATGCTCCATTTCTACACAGGTAAATTAGTTTTATACATTAAAATGTCTGTATCCTCTATTTCTGTCTTTTTAAAAACTGCCAAATACAATGAAAACCTTACTTTAACCCAGTAACAGGAAAATGCTAGGCTGTTATTCACAAATGTCCAATAAATATGAGTCATCGTGGTAATTTTTGTTATTTGCATGCTTATATGCCTACTTAGGTACATTTCCAAACAAAGTATCTGTTTTTTTCTAAACGTGTGCAGCTCAGAAACATTATTGTAACTAAAATGATTGTAGAATCTGACACTTTGCTTTATAGCAAGCCAGATGCCCCTTCTTCTTTTTTTAAAGTTTTTTTTTAAAAAATGAAGTGAAGTGATGCAGGAGATCATTAAAGGTACCATATTGTGTATATTTCATTTATTGTGGATCTGTTCCAACAATTGCTTAATCCAATTTCTTTCTAAAAACAAGGTTTACTACTACGGTAGTTGTGGTTAAGCACTTGTTTTCAATTTTAAACATCCTCCCTAATCTGATTGCTTTCCAGATATACTGGCATGTCAGTTTCAGAATTTGTAGGCACTCTAGACAATTGGAATAATTGTATCCAAATATCTGGAAAGGACCAAATGAGAGAAGTTGCTTTAAGGATTCTAATTCATTGATTTTTGAGTTCTTAATATTAAGTATTCTCCTTTAAGACAGAAACCATTATTGTACAACAAATCCTTTGATGTAATTTGCAGCTGTTTCTCACATTACATTCAACTTTGGATTGTAAAATCTAAATAGCATAGAATAGAACATTCTTTATTGGCCAAGAAATTTGTCTCTGGTACATAAGCCCTCAGTATACATACAAGTGGGACGCGGTGGCTTAGTGGGTTAGGACGCTGAGCTTGTCAATCAGAAGGTCGGCAGTTTGGCAGGTCGAATCCCGAGTGCCGCATAGCAGAGTGAGCGCCTGTTACTCGTCCCAGCTTCTGCCAACCTAGCAGTTCGAAAGCATGTAAAAATGCAAGTAGAAAAATAGGGACCACTACGGTGGGAAGGTAAGAGCGTTCCGTGCGCCTTTGGCATCTAGTCATGCCGGCCACATGACCACGGAGACGTCCTTGGACAAGCGCTGGCTCTTCGGCTTTGAAACGGAGATGAGCACCGGCCCCTAGAGTTGGAAACGACTAGCACGCAAGTGCGGGGGAACCTTACATACAAGCAACAAAGTGATAAATCGTAAAACAAACATAAATCGTAAGATACACCCAACAAAGTGATAGTCATAAGATACCAATAGGAATATGTAATAGGAAAGATGAGAAGGATAGTAGTAATACAGTCCTGCCACGTGGTTAGATACCCTCAGAGATAGATAGTGCTGTGGGAATTATGTGTTTAGCAGAGTGATGGCACGGGGAGAAAACTGTGTCTAGTTGTTTTGGCATGCAGTGCCCTGTAGGGGTGTCCTGAGGGGAGGAGTTGAAACAGTTTATGTCCAGGATTTGAGGGGTCTGTAGATATTTTCTCAGCCCACTTTCTGGCTCGCACAGTATACAGGTCCTCTATGGCAGGCTGGTTTATTATTATGCTTATTAATATCAAAAATCCAAATCATAATTAATATTCCCACATTTTCATTTTTTTCTATCTAATAGTCATCTAAACATTAGACTTTCATAATCTCTCATCAACACTGTATAAATACCCCTGTATTTATGTACGTCTAATAACAATATAATAAAACATTTTTAAAAAATGATCCACAGGTGGACCTTCACTGATTTTTTTGAACAAAAACAGGAGGAGGATGGATATCACTCATACTCACAGCCTATCAAAGTACTTTGGAGCAAGGGTATTATTTACAGGTATGCGTATGTGTGTTTGTGAAAGGAAATTTAAAGGCTAATCCATCTGTATTCTTAATGGTAAGAACACTGAACAATTGGCAAAATAATAGATTTTTAATGATAATCGGTGTTCTAGGATAATGAACAGGCAGTTCTCACTTAGCAACCACTCACTGAGCAACTGTTTGAAGTTATGATGGCATTGAACGAGTGCTACTTATGATGAATCCTCAACGTTCTGCCATCGTAGTTCCCCCATGGTCATATGGTCATGATTCGTCACTAAGCAACCAGCTTGCGCTTAACAAGGGTTGTAACATCCCGTGGTCACATGATCAGCATTTGCGAGCTGCCCTGCTGGTTCCCCACAAGCAAAGTTAATGGGTAAGCCAGCAGAGAAAGTCACAAGTTGTTCTGGTAATATCTCCCCTACACACAAACACATATACACACACGCCTCAGGCCTTCCTGCACATGTCCTCCTTCCCTCCTCTTCCCTGTGCTCAAACAAGCCTGCTTCTTCCTTCAGCTGCCACACCACAGCGCCCCCTACTCTACTTACACATAGTTTGCACCAGGCCTCCTCTAGCCCCTGGCAGCATCCGTGCTGTTTATATATATATATATATTTGTGTAAGTTTTTTCCGGTCAGACCAGTGTGGTTGATGCAGCTTTGGTTTTGAACTTGAACAAAGATTTAATGGAAGCCAGAGGTATTAAATAGCTATCCCTATTTTTCTTCCTAATATGAATTATAGTTCAGAAACACGGTGCTGTATAGGTCCACTGAATTCAAGGGCATAATTTAACCTCTGAAAGGTTGATGTTCTTTGCCTTTTCTGAAAGCAAAAGGACAACTGTTTCCCATTGCCCACCCTGATGACATTCTGGAAGGTCACTGAAAACTTAGTAATTCTCCCTGGCCTGGGGCAAAAAAGGTCTTGAGACCCTGTCAGGTTTGGTTAGGATTGGCAGGGTTTTTTATTTTCCTGTTGTAGCATTTTATAGTATAAAGTATCCACTCACTAGAACTAGTATTTCCTTTTTAAAAAAAACACTTCATTTAAATAAATATCTCTGAAGTCTTATACCTACAACATATTACATTGCCTTTAGACTACCAAGCCCATCTTGGGAGTCACTTCAAAATTAAGATCTCATGATTTAAAACATTTAGCATAGGTTTTTTCCTATTCCTTAACCCTGGTTTTTTTTATAATACTTTGATTTATTAATTGTTCGGGGAGAATGGGAAAATTTGTATAACCTTTTGGTATTTCTTTAATTTCAGTATTTAATTACAGATTGTAATTCTTTCATGGATAAATAGACAGTGAATGTTTTTAAATTCCCATGGGGTTCTGTTAGCCTTCTTCCAGAATCAGAGCTGGATTTGTCTACAATTAATTTAGATAGCCTATTGGGATAATAAAAACATAGTGGAGCTAATATCCCATACTTTCTATTAGGTTTTCTCTTGGACTTAGAAGCATAGAAATTTATCCTGGTGATGGATCAGTCTTTAAATCAGAAGGTTTCTTTTTGGGAAAATACTTCACTCGTTATTCTATTAATCAACAAACGAAACAGGTACATAACAGTAAATAAGTCTTTTCTTGAATATTTTATGATAACTGTTTTTCAGGAACATTGTAAAACTAGCACATTTAAAATGAGGATCGTGATAAAGAACCACGAATACATGCTAACAAAGTAGTGAGAGGGAGGGAGGGAGGGACAGGTACTCTGTGTGTATGTGTGCACACAGTAGAGTTTTCTTGCCCCTTTGCAGATGACAAAGAGAATGCACAGACTGCTGGTGCATCTAGTGATTTTTTTTACTTATTTATTCATATACTGTATATCCAGTTCTTTGTATGTAAGGTTCTTACAATTATATCCATCAGATGTGAGATGTCTAGACCTGCAACCGTGGTTTGGTTTTCCTTTCATGAAACAGAAGATAACAAAGAGCAAGTTCTCCTGACTGCTTCTAACATAATGACCCTTAACTCTACCTTAAGAAAGCCCTTATCTCAGAATCAGCGGCCAAACACCTTTTCAAAAAACAAACTGGTAGCATGGTTTCTTCTTATATTATCCACCTTCCCATCTTCCTAGAACAGACGTAGGCAACCTTGGCTCTTTTATGACTCGTGGACTTCAACTCCCAGAATTCCTGAGCCAGCTTGGCTGGCTCAGGAATTCTGGGAGTTGAAGTCCACGAGTCATAAAAGAGCCACGGTTGCCTACCTCTGTCCTAGAATATTCCCCACCATCAGTGCTTACCATGTTTTTTTTTCTTTTCCGAGCAGATAATCCTACTTCCGCATTAATTTCTGGATTTACTGTAAGAACTGAGGTGCTCTATGTTCATCTTGGAATCCCTACACCTATCAACAGTCTTGGGCAGTCTTGCACTTTTAGTTTTTTTTTGACAGAGCTGCCATCAGAAAGCATCATGCCTACAATTACGTGTGGCATGTGTCACAAAAAACGAGAGATTGTTAGAGCAATGTAACGCCAAAGGAACAAATTGCTTTAAACTGTATAATGAACACCTGTTGACTTGGAGTCCAGTAGTTTAATGATCTGTTGTACTTGCTTTGTTGTTTAGTGCTTTTGTAAATACTTATTTTTTCTTTTACATTCATCTTTTAGAGAGAAGAAACCACGTACTCTGTAAGCGGCCTCCCACCTGATCTCCCTGGGAATCTCTACTCTGTATGGACAATTATAACACAGTCAGTAAGGTGAGGTACTTTGCTTACTTTTCAGCATTTGTTCATTTATTTAGATTATGCCACTTGAGCTCAGTTTTCTAGGTAATTTGGAATAATATTGTGTCGCTTTTTTCAGTGACATTGACGAAAGGACACCAGTTAATGAAAACTTGTTCAAACTACGAAAATCCACAAACCTGGATTAATTCTGGGGATGCTGTGGCAATTATCAGTGCAAAGACTGATCATAAATCATTTTTTCAGTGTCGTTGGTCATTAAATGAATGGTTGTAAGCCGAGGACTACCTGGGTCTGGATGTCATATAAAACAAATCTATTTTGATTCTGAAGGAGAATAGCTGGGAATTTTAAAAGTTTGCCAAGCTTTACTACAAATCATCACACAGTTGTACAATAGACCTGTCCCCCTACTGCTTATTCTAGCATAAGGCGCTGGCCACAAATTGGCCATTATAATTTTTCCCCAAAATGTTTTTATCTTATCAGATATTTAGCAATACAGTCAAGGAGAAAAACAAAAATCAAAGAATAACTAAGGCAGAGAATTAAAAATATTGTAACAATAAATATTTTTTCAAAGTAATCATTACTCACTAATCATTAATTAGTGAACCAACAGGTAAAATATCCTGTGTTAATTTAGAACTTCAAAACATTAAGATCAAGTTAATATGCAATAACTAACAGCAATGAACAGTAATACATTTAAATGTTTTAAATGCTTGCAACTTAAAGTGAAGTTTGAGTCTCTCTTTTATTTTTCTAATTAGAGTTCTTCAACATGATCTTGAAAACATGCTTTCCTTAACACATAATTACAATGTTTGCTGCTGGAAGTTGGTAGGTATGAATATGACAATCAACTATTAGCATCAGATAACTGGTACAACTAAAATGTATCTTATTTGATTTCATTTGTTTTTTAATAGTCTTCTGAAGCAGGTGGAAGAGAAGTGTTACCACTCCCTGTGGCTGAAACATTTGTTTCTAATGTAGGAAGATTCTTTGCATATTCAGATAAGAAAGTGTATGCTGTATTTTGTGATGGGACAGTCCTGAATATGGAGTGGGATTTCAGTTTTCACTCTGGAAGATCACAGGTGAGCAATAGATAAGGTAAATTATATTTTAAAAAGGTAAAGGTTCCCCTGCTAGTCGTTTCCAACTCTAGGGGCCAGTGCTCATCTCCGTTTCAAAGCCAAAGGGCCAGCATTTGTCCGAGGACGTCTCCGTGGTCATGTGGCCGGCATGACTAGACACCAAAGGCGCACGGAACGCTGTTACCTTCCCATCGTAGTGGTCCCTATTTTTCTACTTGCATTTTTACATGCTTTCGAACTGCTAGGTTGGCAGAAGCTGGGACGAGTAACAGGCACTCACTCTGTTACGTAGCACTCGGTATTTGACCCGCCAAACTGCCAACCATCTGATCGATAAGCTCAGTGTCCTAACCCACTGAGCCACATTTAAAGAACTATTAAGAAGGATCATTGGATAAATCGGATCAGATCAGAATAAGTCCCCAAGTGCAGAGTTCCCATCTTTTAAACAATTTTTATCGAACTTGGGAATTTTAAGATTGGCTATTTAACATATGACCATCTAAAACAGTGTTTCTCAATCTTGGCAACTTTAAGATACATGGACTTCAACTTTGGTTTTTGGGGGCGGGTGGAGGACATGAAGATATCCTACCCTACCCAGGGTTCAACACTGCCCAGGATAGACATTTTATTTTATATTCTATTTATACACATATACATGCTACAGGAGCATTGTAAATACAAAAGAAATAGTTTTAACACAGTTGGCATTATACCCTCCCATGCAATGTAGCATATTGGGCAGCAAGGCATCTCCAACATTTTCGGTCTTGGGTTGAGTAGTTCAGCGTCTTTCCGTGTGATATTTAGAGTCTAAGTCTTCCATGAATGTTCTTCGCCATGTATTTTGAGGACTTCCTTCTGGTCATGTGACATCGGGGGGAGGGGGGCAGGGTCCATCTCATTGCCATTGACAGACAGTAGGGTATATAGAATGGAAGGAAAAGCTCCCCTACTCTAATAAGGGTTTTTTCCAAGTCTTCAAAAGTAACACAATCATAAGTATGGCAGAACCCCTTCTGCAACTAGTTGAGGGTGGTTCTTTTAAAGGAATGAACCAATTCTTCATTTAGCTTGCCAGCAGGTAGCAGTCAAAGAAGACACTTGCTACACAGGGAGTACAACACTGCCTTATTTAAACTAGAAAGGAATTTTGCAGATCTTGCAGAAGATCCAGGAAGCTGGTCCCCAGTTTAGAAACAGACTAGGAAATCAACATGACCTAGAACAAATTAGTGGACAGGGATAGTAGACATTCTTTCCTGTTTTATTTTTTGTTCCTTTGTTCAAGAATCCTCAAGAGAACAACGCAGGTTGGTGTAAACTGACTTGTCCTGAAGGAGCACAACAGCTTTTCCAGATCGATCATCCTGGGCCCTATGAGAGGTACTTCTGGGGAATTTTAGGAGATTTGATCCAGTTCAACCTCTCTAAAACCAAGGTGGTGGAAGTTATTTTACATATTACTTTAGCAATAAAGCCCTTTTTAAAATATGGCAGATGTTAACATAGTGTATAGTTGTTGATAGATGGCTGGAATAGTTTTTCAAGAATTACATTTTTTTATCCAGAATTCTTTGCCTTATGACACATTAAAATTTATGCAATCCTTATATTAGCAGATAATCCCAGAAAATTATATTCCTTGTACTGCTGCCTAAATGGTTTCTAACATCAAACACACGTCCCTCCTATCCCTTATGTCACAATCACTTTCATGTAGTCCTTATCCATTCTGCTGATAAGCCCATAAAAGTTACTGACTCTCCTGCATTTTTGTTCTGCTCTTCAGTTTTCACTACTTTTTACTAATTTGATTGGTATTCATAAGATGCTCCACATTTGCCACAAGTCCTTAAAAGCTGCTTCTCATTTACACCAGACGTAACAAAACCTTTTTCTTTAATGCAGATATATCACAACAGTGGTGGAATGGTGCAAAAGCCTGAACAAGGACAGAGGGTCATGTACCAATACAAAAGAATCCATTCAAGAACAAAGCTGGTATTCTTCTTAATTAAAATAACTCAGAATAATCTCAAATTTGCAGTGATGCTTTGTAAAATCCATCCATTAGATTTATTATCTCGGCCTCAATATTCCAAGGGTCTTTTCCCTTTTTAAATTAAAAGTATAGTTTCTTCTGCAAATTAGTGAAATGTGCATTCACTTTCCAGCAATTCATTTTTTTTGTAGAAGTATGTTAAATGGAAGTAATGAAACAAAGTGAACTGTTAAAGTTCACTTTTAGAGGGCCATTCTAGTCTACCAGATTTTGCTAACGTTGTATCAACCAAGAAAATAAATGTTCATTTTAATTAGGTTTTTCTTTTTCCCCATAGGTCAGTTGCTGCTGAGCTCGAAAAAATAAGACGATTCAATTGTATCCATTTCTATATCTTTTCAGTGCCCACAATACTTCTTAAAATAGATAATTCTTGGTCTGAGACATCAAAGCATCAATAGAATAGCTGGGAACAATAACATTCACATGCTACGGACTTCCTTGTGACAATGTTTGTTATGTTATACTGTAGTTATCATTAGCTATGGATCGGCATTCTTATTTAATGAAATACTCCAAAGAAAATTCTAAATTGTGATATCCCTGTTTAGTTGTGTTCCAAATTTACAGACACAGTCTAAGGGAAATTTTTATAAAATTTTATATACATGTATATTGGCATTGCAGAACCCGGTACAGTAAAAAACAACGTTCCTTCTAATTTGAATAAGAGAAGAGGGAAGTGACTGTTTTTAGAATCATGTTACTCCTTAACTACATACTATAGTTTTAGTCGAGAACAGCAATATTCCAGGTAGGATTTCAGCTGTGGGAAGAAATCTGTCATCCAACTTAGATACAGAAAGTGTATCAGAAGAAGACTTTTTGGCAGAGGATGTCTGTATCAAGAACATATCTGAGTCTCTGGAAAAAACTTCAAAAGTTATAAATGATATTGACTGTCTTCTGGCTTCTTCCACAAAGTGTGCTGTTGGAGTCAAAAATATTTCAAAGAAGGCTGTCCATCTTTAATTTGACTGGAAAAAACAAAGGTCACTAACTTTCTGATTATATAATATTTATATAAATTATGACAAAACATAATTTATTTTTAAAAGACTCAATATTTAGATTACAAAGAAATCTGAAATGTGGCTTCACTGAGATTCTCAAATTCAAATAAAATTTACCACACATGGACATTTTGCACTATTGATTTGGGTTTTGTGAGAAGTCAGCTCCCCAGAGAAGGAAGTATTAAAGGGGTAGAATATATTTCCCTAAAGGATTTTAAAAGCAGAAACCAACCCTGCCCCCACGTCTCTCTGTCCCAAGCACAAACCAAGTCTGCAGGAATGCAGATGTGATAATCTTGTCAGGAAACTGGGATTAGGAAGAAAGATCTCTAGACTCAACATCAGCCACAGCCCCAGGGAAGAAAGGGACATAATAGGACATACAACCAGCAAAAATCCTAGAGGCACACCTAGGCTCAAGACAGAATACGTGACAAAGGAAATACTGTACAAAGCTTGAAACAGGAAATAACTCCAGACAATAGAGTCCAGGGGGTATAAAAACTCGCTACCCACATGTGGTCAGCCTCTCTTTTCTGTTGGATCCATCTTTCTGTGTGGCTTTCCTCTGCAATAAACTACAACCTTCTTCCCAAAGCAGTTTCCATGTTTATTCCCCGCTTGGAGGAACCATGATGAAGACTTCTCTTCCAACAGTTTTTTTTTATAGTTTTTCAGTATTCTTCGAAGTCCACAAAAAGGCCTAACGAAGACAATATGTTCTAATCAAAGTGGCATAATATTTTATTGTTTGATGAGTAAATTGCAGTTATATTTGGTTGTGGGTTATCCTAACAGGTATCAGGTACACTGTGTTTGAAGTATAGTGTTAAGCTTCCCTTGGGGATGTACATTTGCCACAGTTCTTAAATTCATGTGCCTTCTGGTCTCAGTTGGCAACATGTTTGGTGGATCTAAGCAGAGTCAGGCTGGATTAGTCCCTGGATGGGAGACCACAAGGAAATCCCAGCGTTGCAATTTAGGCTTGAAAATTATTTTGTTTAAAAAAGACCAAAACTCCTTATGTCCTAGAAGACTGTGCCAAGCCCTTTCAACAACATTGCCAAGAGAAATGTATGAACATTTCTATACCTGTTTTTTTTTTAAAAAAAAAAAGACCTGAGACGTCAGTTTTTTATAAAACTAAAAATGAATCCCAATAGACCAGGGGTAGGCAACCTCGGCTCTTTTACGACTCATGGACTTCAACTCCCAGAATTCCTCAGTCAGCAGAGCCCAGGTTGCCTTCCCCTGCAATAGACTTACAACAGCGAGTGTCCCTTTATTTCCCAGGCCTTTAAAAACCACGCCCCACGTTCAGCTAGCCCAGGGGTAGGCAACCTCGGCTCTTTTATGACTCATGGACTTCAACTCCCAGAATTCCTGAGTCAGCTATGCTGACTCAGGAATTCTGGGAGTTGAAGTCCATGAGTCATAAAAGAGCCGAGGTTGCCTACCCCTGAGCTAGCCCCAACCTGCCGCACGGATGTTGATCTTTGCACGCCGGCAGGCGGAGACCGGGAAATACGAGGGAGGGAGGGAGGGAGGTGGATGGGCGGGACTTCTCATCTCCGCAGCCCGGTGGTCGGCCCAGAAGGCTCCGCGCGCGTTGCCGGTGAATGAGCGTTGCCGGAGGTGAGTGGGGCGCAGGTACCGTAGCGGCGGGCGGGGGGGAGGGGGGCAGGGAACGGGGAATCCGGAAAAGCACCGAGGCTGGGGAAGAACCAGCTGCGAGCGGACGCCGGGCTGGCCGAGAGGCGCCTCGTGGGCGAGAGGGATGGGTGCGAGGAGCATCGCCAGTGTGGCCCTCGGCCAGTGTCCCTTCCCTCCTGGGGGTGGAGGGTGGGGCTGCCTTTTTTCCCCAAGGCAGAAACTCAACAGGGGAAAACCTCGCTGCGCTCAGCAGCAAGAGATCGCAGAGGATGGGCCGTGTTCAGCCATGTCTTCCCCGCCCCGTCCCGCCTCCATCCCTGCATCTTCGGCCGGCACTTGGATAAAGCCTCGCCAGCTGAGCTCCTGAGGGGCCGTTCTGGCAGGCGAGGCCTGTGGGGAAGGGAGGTTAAGTAATGGTGTAGATCAGGGGTCTTCAAACTTGGCCCTTTTATGACTTGTGGACTTCAACTCCCAGAATTCCTCAGCCAGCGAAGCTGGCTGAGGAATTCTGGGAGTTGAAGTCCACAAGTCATAAAAGGGCCAAGTTTGAAGACCCCTGGTGTAGATGTTCACATCTTAGGGGAGCATGGAGCAGCAGCCAGCGGCATTCAAATTCAGAATAGAGCTGGAAGGGACCTTGGAGGTCATCTAGCCCAACCCCCTGCTCAGGCAGGAAACCCTATACCAGGGGTCTTCCAACTTGGCCCTTTTATGACTTGTGGACTTCAACTCCCAGAATTCCTCAGCCAGTGTGCCTGGCTGATGAATTCTGGAAGTTGAAGTCCACAAGTCATAAAAGGGCCAAGTTGGAAGACCCCCTGCCCTATACCATTTCAGACAAGTGGCTGTCCAGCCTCTTCTGAAAAACGTCCAGTGTTGGAGCATTCACAGCTTCGTTCCACTGGTTAATTGTTCTCACTGTCAGCAAATTTCTCAATGCCAGGTTGCTTCTCTCCTTGATTAGTTTCCATCCCTTGTTTCTTGTCTTGCCTTAAGGTGCTTGGAAAATAAGTTGACCCCCTCTTCTTTGTGGCAGCTGCTCAAATGCTGGAATACTGCTATCATGTCACCCCCTAGTCTTCCTCTTCTCTAGACTAGCCAAACCCAAATCCTGCAACCATTCTTCATATGTTCGTACATATGAACATTTCTCCTGGGATTTAAATAAAGGTATAAATTGATTTAGTGGGTAGAAATGAAGGTACCAGAAACCAGGAATATGTCTTAAGTGGAATGGTAAAACAATAACATTAATAGGGTTGGGTTTTAAGGTAGATCACAGATTATATACAGCAGTAATTATATAATTAAACACAAGTGGAGAGGTAAAAAGGAGGACTGGAAAAAGTAGAATAGTCATACTGTCAGGGGGGGTAAATCAAAACCTCCCTATCAGAGGGCGATGAACCGTGGTTCATTTGACGCATGGTGCACATCAGGTAAAATAAAGAAAACCCGAAGCATATAAGTCCACACATTTTGGAGGTTGGTAACTTTGCATGTATTTTTTTCTGGTCTCAGTCATAAAAAAATTCAAAATGCTTTTAAACATGATCTTTGTATCCCATCCTGTAGATAGTTACAGCTTCTATAAAATCTCAGTTTCAGTCTGTTCTTTTGCTAGCAGCAACAGGTATCTAAAGTAGTTACATAACTTTTTAAAAAAACAGCATAACAGAATATCACAACTAGAAAAGTGAACATAAGTTGAAAATTTATTTATATTGTGAGTGATTGCTCTGCCGTAAAACATAATTTTTAGTTAAGCTGTTATCCTAAATTATCAGGTGCACTGTTTGAAGTATAATGTTAAGCTTTTCTTAGGGATGTACATTTTCCATAGTTATTAAATTCATATGCATTATTTTTCTTTTTTCACTAAAACATTAGAATACAAGTCTTTTGAAAGCTAGAACAGGCCAAAATATTATCAGAAGATTAGAGTACTGAATTCAGCATGGAATTGCTTTTATAAAATCACTAAAGCAAGATATAATCTGGCCTACTTTAAAATCAAGACAAGGAAAAGAATATGTTAAATTTTTACTCTCAGATAAGACACTTAATGCTACAATGGTAATAGCCACTTTTTAAACATGTTATAACAAATAACAAGCATTGTTAAATATAATTTAATAATATTTTAATATTATTTTAATTATTATTATTAGTTCTGCAATTCTGTTTTAAGAATTGATCAGCATATGTTGTGTTTACCTTCCAAAAATAATTGAAAAGTGCTTTTTTATGAAAATAAATTTATCAAATGCAGATAAATGTATATAACCATATGTACTTTTGCTAGAGAGGAAGGTTAGACAAACCAACATTTAAAGATATTTAAAAGATCTTAAGAGAGAAAAGTAGAATAAAAATCAGAAAAGATTCTTGGTGTTCTCTGAGCTTGCTTGTTTTCTTGCAAATGTTTCATTTCCAACTTTTGAAAATAATACAGTGATGTCAAAATGCAAAAAAATGTTATAAACTGTGCATCCAGGGTATAAAGTTTTGTCTATGGGACAGTGACCTAAAAAAATGTGTGTACAGAGATAATTAGTTCACTGATTTCTATTATATTTTTGCTTAGGAAGAAGAGTATCAGAATTGGTAAGGCTTCTCATTAAGCTTTCTTTGTGATAATTACAGAATGACTCAAGATTTTACAGACAATGGGCTATATGTACCCTGATGAGATTTTGTGCATGGAGACATGCTGCTTGCTATGGCATCTGAGACTGAAAAAGCCCATGCTCTTCTCCAGTTGTTCAGCACAGCATCTGTTATTTCAAGCCTAGGACTGGGGATTTTCTGCTATTTAGCAGATAAACTTCTACAATTTTCTTTCATTCAGCAAACTTACTGGCTGCGGGCATTGTCTGATAATATGGTGCATGGTATTATAGGACTGTGGTCATGGGCAATAGTGATTGGACTCAAGAAAAAAAGTGACTTTACAGAAGTAATTTTAGCTGGCTTCCTCTCCTCCGTGATTGATATGGATCATTTTATTCTAGCTGGCTCCTTTTCATTAAAGGTAAGCAAAATTTCTAGAATATTTATGAGTAAATAAATCTGAAGATACTTTAAATAGTAATATAAATGTTGCAAAAAATAGTTTAAAACTTTTTATATTAAAATCATGTCAAGTTTTAGCAAATCTATTTAGTAGACGTCTAAGTTACAACTTTTATTGTATAATAAAAGTAGTATTTTGTAGTGGCCACCCTGATGACTCCTTGATTAAAAAGAAAGTTGGGCAGTTTTTCATGCTGTTTGCTGTCCAAAGCTAGGGAATAATTTACATTTAGTTTTAGAGTGAATTCACTCATTCACTCTATTCTTAGACATAAACAGTTTGATACGGACTGGCTTTACAAGATGTGTTTGCTATGAAAATAAATAGCATAGCTTGTCTAATCCCAGAGGCAGATCTTCCCAGGTTTTTCTGGAGGAAATTCTGGAGTTTAGTATTTGCTTCATGGGGAGTGCACTTAAACTTTGGCTAGTTTTCACAGTAGTTTATTGAATAGCCTGGTTCAGTCATAACGCTAAGTGTTGGTTAAGGTTTCATACCGCATTGCTTGCCTTCACACAAAACACATTATGCTTTATTTCTTTATTAGATTTTTTTCCTGACTTAGTACATTATGTGGAGAAATCCATGGGTTAACAAACAATAAAAAATTCACAGTTAAATTGGCGACGGGATAACCATAAAAAATTTTATTCTCCAGAACTATCTTCATTGTCACCTATATTTAACCTGGGGAGGATGAAAGCTAATTGTTTATCAACTATTTCCATCTCTTAGTTGAATGCCATGGCTAAAAAAATGGAAAGCTTTCTAAAAAGTAGTGCGAATATTAAAACTGAGAATCAATAAAAACAGTCCAGTCTGGTTGTTCGGAAAAACTGTGCATTATATTGTTTCTGTGCTGAGTACCTGTTGATGCCCTCATCCTTATTTGACCTTAACCATCTTGGTGCAGTGTTGTGGTTGGCTGCTTGGTTGGTTCCTTAGCTAAGGAGGGGGAAACTAGCATGACATCAGTTATAAGAACTGTATAATCAACTAAGCATAATCCTCTGATAATGCTGCTCTGCTTGTCCCGTTCCACACACTTCAGATACTTACTTCAAGATTTTTGGAATAATAGCAAGGTTTGTTGTGCTGTTTAATAGGCAGGTTGGCCAACCACAAAATCAGGTTTAACATTCAGGCTTTTTAATCTTGTAATTTCCGTATGTAAAAGTATAGTGCTATCATAAAATTATAATTTATTAAAAGTGCCTGATAGAGAATTGTAATTGAGGTGTGCTCAGTTAAGAAACTACAGTTGGAAGAATTTACTTCAAAATTTCATTTAAAAAAAAGATTTAATTTTTGGTTTGTGTTCCCTCTTTTTGGATTGTGTATTTAAGAGAAAAAGATATATTTGAAATAAAAATTACCATCACACAGCAGAGTGAAATATCTTAGCATTCAATGTTGATATTTTTTAAAGATCTTCCCTCTAGCATTTTAAAACAGGTAGCAATAAAATTGTTTTATCACACCTTTTTCCAGTAGATGGCATACTTGAAAAAGAATTTGAATGTACTGATTTTACATGCAGGATTTCTAATTCTCATTTAACTCTTATTTACAAATTTTCAGTCAGTAGGATTAATGTATTCAAGTGACTTGGTTTTTTAAGTTTGATAGCTGGAAGCACTGAAGGTTTTATCCATTCATTGTGATCATAATTTCCTTAGTTCTGGTTCACATAACCTGCCAACTACAGGTGAAACAGACTAAAGATAGTAGTTGCCTTATTTAACAGCAAAATATCCATCTGGTCTAGAACTAAGGTTTTAAGGACAATCTGCTTTAAAAAAAAACCTCGAAGGAGCAAGTTTTTAAAACGCTCAATTGGGTGCCCTAATTTTTTATTGTCTTTTGATAATTCAGGGCATAAAGTTTTTGATCATGACAGGTCTATCAATATCAAACACTGATCAGAAATAATGCAACAAAAGTAATAGTTGAGATCTTTGTGTATTTTGTATTACAGTAAAAAAAATGAATATTTCCTGCAGTAGGGATATAATAGCTAATGTTTGTTTGTGTGTGTGTATTATCCCAAATGCTTCCTCATAAATAATCCCACAATGGCAACCCTATGAGGTAAACTGGCCTGAGAGATTGTGACTAATCCAAAGACACCCAGGTAGCTTTCATGGGAAATATGGATCTTGGATCTCCCCACATTTCTCTATTGTCTGGAGTTCAAGCTGCAATAATATTGCTAAAGAGTACAGCAGGATAGTTAGTGTGTAAACAACTCAGAATCATACTTACTATGTAGTTGTCATAACAGATTCTCTTCATATAGACCTTAGTCAACGTACACATATGCGAGCAATATTTTATTTAATCAGATATTTGTAACCTATGTACAAACAATTTTGGCTGAAGTTGGGAAATAGGATTATTTATAAATGATTTCAAATAGGTACTCTCACTGACAACTTTAAATTGAAAGATTTTATTTTTGTTCATTTAGAATTGTCATTTTTTTTACTTAACTAACTCCCAAGTCTGCCAGAAAAGTGTAGAATTAGAACTTTTTGCCAAAATAAGGAAGTCTGCAATCAGTATTACTTATCGCTCCCTTGTTCCCAGTTCAGCAGTCAAGTAAATTTTTAAAATGAATGGTAGTTCCAGGGCTAGCAACCAGAGAATGCGTCCAAGCTATCAGTTAAATGAACTGCATTTACCAAAACGTGGAATAGCAGCGAATACTAGAACATGCAAAGCATTAAATATAAAAATTCTACTGACAGATAATCCTGATAATTAATACTTTCTGACTTATGTGTTGATTTTAGTCAAAATGCAAATCAGCTTAGTTGGTGCAGCTGTTACATACCTTTTTTTCCCCTCTTGAAAAACAGCATGCTTTTCCTTTCCAATACAAGCTACATTTGTATCATTTTTTTCCTCTCCCCCCCCAGGCTGCCCTGACTCTCCCACAAAGACCATTTCTTCACTGTTCTACTGTGATTCCAGTTGTGTGCCTGATGTTAAAGTTCCTTATGCATCTTCTCAAGCTGAAGGATTCCTGGTGCTTTCTTCCCTGGATGATGTTTATCTCCTGGACCTCGCATCATGTTCGAGATGGAATACGTCATGGCCTGTGGATCTGCCCCTTTGGAAAGACCGTTCCCCTGCCTTACTGGCTTTACGTGGCCATCACTGCAACTTTGCCTCATCTCTGTTCTTTTCTTTTGTATTTAACCGGAACAAGAGAACTAATGTCAATAAAACATGGGATTCATATTGATGTGTAAAGATATTGAAGATGGTTCTGTTCTGGATAATAATGTTTTCCTGTTTGTTGAATTAGGTCAAAGTTGATGTTACACAGCCTACTGAAACAAAGTTGATTTCCTGCTGTCACTCCTGCACAAGGTATTGTGTGACCGGTAGGGGACTATTGCTAGATCCTTTTTTTAGATTTTATTATCTGTTTTTGTTAAGTATGTATAAATAGCCGCTGGTCCCAATCATTGTTTTACTTGCCTGAACCTAGTGGCTAAAACCCCTTTTAATAAATGGATTCTAGTTTCAGAAAGCAAACACAATATATTTCTTCTGATTCGGCATCTGTTTAACGTTGGGACTAAAGGGCTTACTGTGTAGAAGTTGACGCCCTCTGCTTCCCTTGAAAGATGAAAAAATGGATAAAATGCTATCTGTCTGCACATTACTTAGATGTTCTCCTGTAACTTCTGCTTTAAGTATTTGCCATATCTATTGTCAGCTGTATCTGTACCATTTTGAATATATGAAGAACATCACAGATAAAAAGTTTAAAATTCAACACTGCATGTTATTTATGAAAATATAACAGTTGTGACACTGCACTTTATTAAGAGATGGCAAGAAATAGGGGCCTATGGAGTTAATGTTAGCTCCCTAAAATCTATATTTTGGTAGGGTTGTGCAAAGTATTCAGAAGAGATCCTTTGTCAATATGTAGGTATACAAAAGAAGGGATTTTTTAAAAAAACAGTATGAAAGCACCCACATGTTTTGCAAGGCTTGCACATCAAAAGCTATCTCTGGGTGTCTGTGTATGTGCATGCACAGATAATACTAACAGTGGGACCACCAGCAAAGCAAAGTGGCTAGCCAGGCAGATGCATGCTGAGAATAACAGGTTTCAAAGCTGCTGCATCTATATTGCAAAACAGCTGCCTCAGCAGTTTGAAGAATGTTACTTCATTTGTGTTCTCATGAATGACATAACATGCAAACTAATACTGTCTTGAATATTTTGTACTGGCCTCCTTTACGCTTCTAATTTCTTAAGTACAAGTGAGATGAGATGGGGTAGATGAGTGGAATATTGTGTAGTAACAGGCAGAGTATTCCTTTGCCTCTTGCAGAGAGCTTATTTAATATCCAGAACACTGGAGAGATGATATGATTTTGAAATGAAGTTATTTCCATTTTATAAAGAATATAAAATGGCTAAAACAAAGAATGTATTACCTGTAACATTCCGGTACGATCATAAATGCATTTGCTTTCAGGATTTTCACTGAAAGAATTAACAGTCCTGGAGAAGTTGGTGCCAATTAAAATATTTTATGCTTTTATTGAATGTTAGTATTCCTTCCGGTTTGTAAAAGAATATTGAAATGTGCAATATTGTAAACTATCATGAACTCCTTCTAAGCAACCCTGATAAATAGTTTCCAACAGAATAATAAAGTGGGAAGGGATTTTGGAGGTCTTCTAGTCTAACCCCCTGCTCAGGCAGTAGAGTCTACCATTTCAGACCAATGGCTGTCCAATCTGTTAAAAACCTCCAATGACGGATCAGCCACAACTGCTCATTGTTTCTGTTGTTTTGTTGTTTCTTTCTGTTGTTTTATTCATATACATGCACACATATTTACTTATCCTGAGAAACAGAAAGTGGAATCAGGGACAGTAATTCCTGTTAATGATTTCCAGTAATACTTTTGCATTAAAACTGCTTTAAATACCTGCTGTTGAAATATCCTTTCTTTCAACTCAAGCCAGCAAGCATACTTAATACAGGTAGTTCTTGACTTGCGGCTGGTCACTTAGCAAACATTCAAAATTATGATGGACCCCAAAATGGACTTTAGATCCAGATTCATAGTTCCAATGTGCAGGCCTCCCCTCCTGTAGTCACATGACCCAATTTGGCCAATTAGCAATCAGCCCGCATTTATGGCTATCTGCAGTGCACCATGTTCATATGATGGCAGTTTACGACATTTTCACCAGAAACAGTTTCCAGCAAAAACTGCCCCAGAGTGAACAGTGGTGGGTTGTTTTAACAGCCAGCATGTTCATTTAATGATTGCCATGTTTGCTTAATGACCTCTGCAAAAAAGTTAAAATACAGGTGAAACTCGAAAAATTAGAATATCGTGCAAAAGTTCATTTATTTCAGTAATGCAACTTAAAAGGGGAAACTATGAGATAGACTCATTACATGCAAAGCAAGATAGTTCAAGCCGTGATTTGTCATAATTGTGATGATTATGGCGTACAGCTCATGAAAACCCCAAATCCACAATCTGAGAAAATTAGAATATTACATGCAATCAATAAAATGAGTGTACGTAGAACAATATCGGACCTCTGAAATGTATAAGCATGCATATGTACTCAGTACTTGGTTTGGGCCCCTTTTGCAGCAATTACTGCCTCAATGCGGCGTGGCATGGAAGCTATCAGCCTGTGGCACTCCTGAGGTGTTATGGAAGACCAGGATGCTTCAATAGCGGCCTTCAGCTCTTCCGCATTGTTCAGTTTCATGTCTCTCATCTTTCTCTTGGCAATGCCCCATAGATTCTCTATGGGGTTCAGGTCAGGCGAGTTTGCTGGCCAATCAAGCATAGTAATCCCACGGTCATTGAACCAGGTTTTGGTGCTTTTGGCAGTGTGGGCAGGTGCCAAGTCTTGCTGAAAAATGAAGTCAGCATCCCCATAAAGCTCGTCTGCGGAAAGAAGCATGAATTGCTCCAAAATCTCCTGGTAGACGGCTGCATTGACCCTGGACTTAATGAAGCACAGTGGACCAACACCAGCAGATGACATGGCTCCCCAAATCAACACAGACTGTGGAAACTTCACACTGGACTTCAAGTATCTTGCAGTGTGTGCCTCTCCATTCTTCCTCCAGACTCTGGGTCCTTGGTTTCCAAATGAGATGCAAAAGTTGCTCTCATCAGAAAAGAGGACTTTGGACCACTGAGCAACAGGCCAGATCTGTTTTTCTTTAGCCCAGGTAAGACGCTTCTGACGTTTGTTGTTCAGGAGTGATTTGACAAGAGGAATACGACATTTGAAGCCCATGTCCAGGATCCGTCTGTGTGTGGTGGCTCTTGATGCACTGACTCCAGCCTCAGTTCACTCCTTGTGAAAGTCCCCAACACTTTTGAATGGCCTTTTCCTGACAATCCACTCTAGGCTGCGGTCATCCCTGCTGCTTGTGCACCTTTTTCTTCCACACTTTTCCCTTCCACATAACTTTCTATTAATGTGCTTTGATACAGCACTTTGGGAACATCCAACTTCTTTTGCAATTACCTTTTGAGGTTTTCCCTCCTTATGGAGGGTGTCAATGATGGTTTTCTGCACAACTGTCAGGTCAGCAGTCTTCCCCATGATTGTGATTCCTACTGAACCAGACTGAGAGACCATTTAAAGGCTCACAACCCTTTGCAGGTGTTATGGCTTAATTAGCTGATTAGAGTGGGACACTTTGAGCCTAGAATATTGCACCTTTTCACATTCTAATTTTCTGAGATTGTGGATTTGGGGTTTTCATGAGCTGTACGCCATAATCATCACAATTATGACAAATCACGGCTTGAACTATCTTGCTTTGCATGTAATGAGTCTATCATATATTAGTTTCCCCTTTTAAGCTGCATTGCTGAAATAAATGAACTTTTGCACGATATTCTAATTTTTTGAGTTTCACCTGTAGGGCACGGTTTCATCACCCAACATAACAATCAAATTTGTGGGCTCAATTATAGTAATGAGAGCGCTACCTGTACTCCTGCCTCTTGCTTTCCCCATAACTATCCATGAGGTGGGTTGGACTGAGAGAGACCCACCCAAAGATTTCATAGATTTAATTTTCCACACATTCCATATTAACAATAGAAAATTGCATCAAACAAAACATGAGGTGTTTGGCCTAAGCGAAAGAAAGTAGACCAACTCAGAACACTCTATTAAAACAATTACATCTTAGGTGCCCACTTAAAAACTCTAATGTGTAATCTAAGAATTATCTGAAATATATAGAAGGACCATTATTTTGAACAAACTGATTTACAGGAAAAATCTTGTCCGTGTGTGTTTCTTATGCCATAAATGTAAGTTATGTGCTAGAAAAACTGAAGGAAGAATATGTTTTTGCAGCTATTCTTTAGCAAACAATTTCAAGTATATTGTGTTTTAAATCAGAAGTCCCCAACGTTTTGGGCATCAGGGACCGGTTAAGTGGAGAGAGGTTTTTCCACGGACTGGAGGGGGCTTGGTTTTGGGTGCTACCTGCATCCTGCAGATGGGGCTTTGCTTGTTTGTGTGGACTGGTTCTGGCATGCCACAGCCCGGTACCAGTCCATGGACTGAGAGTTGGGGACCCCTGTTTTAAATGAATACATTTCAGGAAAGTTTTCACAATTTCATCATAAAGAATAATGGGAAGTTGAAATAGCTCTTACTTCCTTGTTTTTTTTTACCTACATAGTTTAGTAATCCATACTAAATGCTACCTTGTGCAATTTACAGGAAAAATGGCCAAGGGTTTTTTTTAAAAAAAAATCAAGCATTTCCAGTTTGTATAGCATAGCTGTCAAGATAAAGAAACAACACTGATTTCTTTCAATGCAGTCCACAAAGAGAATAAGGATAGCAACAGTACTGTATACTTTTTTGGTTACTGACATTGGCTAATGCCCTTTCAAGTCCTCCGTAGCCCGCAGGATTTTTTTTTTAAATGAGATAATCACAAGTGTTGAAACACTGAGAAGATGGAATAAATGGCACCCTTTTGACCCAAGTTTAGAAAAACATAGAGGCAAAACTTTTGAGCACAATTTTTTTTAACCCCAAAAATCCTGGCTCTCAAATTTGAACTTGGAATATTTTGATTTATGAATTGTTGGTGAATTCTATTAAATTCTACCAGTCTCCTTAACATGTGACCTTGTTCCCAAAAGTGTCTTTTTTGATTCACAAGTTATATTTTAGGTGCACACTTAAAAACTCTTAATATAAGAATTACCTGAAATGTAGGTGGAACCACTAAATAGAACCAATTGTTTTTCAGGGAAAATCTTGCCTGTAGGTGTTGTTATATCTTAAGTGTAAATTATGTCTTTAAAAAACTGTCGGGAGCAATGCACTTCTGTAGCTGTAAGCAAACATAAATGCACCCCAGTTGTTTGTAATATCCACTTATGAATATATGAAACTCATGATACCGACTAATGCAGAAAAAATGGGCTTGGAGGATGTATCTTCTATTGTATAGTTACCTTGTCCACTTTGTGAGATAATTTTCCATCTTTATATAAATGGTATTAGAATGCAACCTGTGTGAATGTGGACAGCTTGACATTGTATTATAAATTTTATCCTGTTTCAAAATTCTTGATAATTGATTTTTCCTTTTAGAAACTATTTTTCTAGTTAAAAGTTCCTTTGTTCATTCCTGCACAGGGGCATGCTATCCAGTTCTATGTAGGATTGACTTTGAATAACTGTTGCGACTGCCTTTTGTTTTGTCATTAATGCTATATATCAGTCCTGTCCTGGATTGCTAACAGTGTAGGTCACAGGTCAGCAACCCACGGCTCTGGAGCCGCATGTGGCTCTTTCAGCCTTCTCCTGCGGCTCCCAGTTGTGCTCCGCCATTTGCAGAGAGAGAGACAGAGAGAGGCACTTGCACTTCCCTTCTTTCTCTCTCTCTCTCTCTCTCTCTCTCTCTCTCTCTCTCTCTCTCTGTGTGTGTGTGTGTGTGTGTGTGTGTGTAAAACTCACACTGTTCTCTGAGAAGCTGACAAGTTCTCCACAGGAAGCAGGAAGCAGCAGAAAGCAGGGCAGGAGAGCCAGCCCAATAAGAATGTGTGTCAGCTTGTCCGAGAACTGCGTGAAGCCACCTTGCCAGGTGAGCAGAAGATTGGAGAGAGGGGGGTGGGAGAGAGAGAGAGAGAGAGAGAGGGAACTCATGCACAGCAACCTCTATTTCTTTTTAATTAAACTCTTCAATCAAGCTCCCCCCCCCTTGTGTGCGTGTGCGGGTTTTGCGACTCCCAGTGTGTTTTTTTCCTCTGGGAAACGGGTCCAAGTGGCTCTTTGAGAGTTTAAGGTTGCCGACCCCTGGTGTAGGTGATTGATTGTCATAGGTAGTAGGCAGAGTTAATACGAAGTCATCTTTTTGGTGCTGAATCGAGAGTTTTGTTTGAAGTTTAACACAAGCCAGAAGTTCATATTTTCTCCCTTTTTTTTTAAGGAAAAAGAAGCCATTTTTGCAAATGAGTTGTATTTTCTTCCCAGTTTGGCACACTGTCTGTCCATACCTCAAACAGAAGTGTCATTTTTCTTTAAAAATGAATAATTGAAACTTAAGGACACAAATGCTTCAGTGCTTTAACTCTGAAAAAGTTTTTTTTCTACTGGCCCTAATAGGAAAAGGAAGAGTTCTGTATAAAAATCATGTTTTTGTGAGTGCATTTTCTTATTTCAGAAAAAAATTGCAATTGCCATTCTGTGAAGACATACAACATTCGCTTTAGAAAACCTAATAAATGTATTTGGCTACCTACGTTTTGTACATAACATCACACCACTTGTACAGCAGTACTTAGTTTAGAAGGTGGGGTGGAGGAATGTCCTGTATATGTCTTGCATTGTTTTTAAACTGGATAGTTTTCATCATCAGGACTTCAATGGTGATATTTTACTTGTGTTTTTTTTAGGTGTTATTTTATTTGCACATCATCCAAAATCGTTAAGGAATTGGATGAGCTTATAAATTTAATAAATGTAAACATCAGTATACTTAAGCATCTTTTCAGGATTGGAGTACATCTTGAATTGAGAATAATTGCTGTTCCTTCCAGCCATGTTTGTTGTTTTCAAAATTATCTTATTCTAAATAAGCTAAGAAAAATAAAAGGCACAAAAGCCACCCAAAGTATCTTTCCAGAAAGAAATAAAATATCTATATTAAGATTATCTTAATAGAAGATTAAGAAAAATCAAAGTTCCATAGCTCTTGAGGGAGATAACTCCTGGTATCAGTTCTTCAATGACAAATGAAAAGTGCTATTATTACAGGATATTATTTTTACCACTGAAATAGCATATTTTAGTTGACTCGTGAATGAAGAACTGTTCAATTACTTTTGTCCAAATAAAATAAGAAGAATTGAAGGATCCTATCCAAAAATACACAAAGTTTAGATGGGTTCAGGTGATTTATTCTGCATAATGGCTAATGCATAAAGACTGTGTGATATGGTATGCTCTACCTCAGGCTTTGAAGTTGAACTCTGAAGTGTGGGAGCTGAAATCCACACATCATAAGTTGCTGAAGTTAAGAAACAATGATCTCTAGAGGAAAGTATTGTAGTGAAATGGTGATGGCATTGTCATTGTTGCAACGTGTGTAACGTCCAGTGATGGAGCACACACAACTTCTGAAGGCAAGCCATTTCACTGATTAATTGTTCTGTCAAGAAATTTCTCCTTATTTTCAGGTTGATTCTTTGATTAATTTCCTGACAATTCCAAAATTACTACTTTGTGGATTTTCATTCCCTAAACAGAATTAGAACAAGCATGTTAAGATATCATCTTTCTTTTAATACATTGATCTGTATTAACATTATTTTTGTTATTTCTGGACCACAGTATAACTTCTGTAAATTATGTTATTGTTTACACTAAGCAACAATAAAATGGATTGACAAAAATTCCTGTGCTATATGTACTTGTTCATTATAACTTAACTCAAATTTTATTGTTTTAGTTGTTAAATATGCTAACATAGGTCATAGTTTCATCATAAACACAGTTAACTTCTATTTAACTTTCTAAATGTTTTAGCTGTGTAATTTAAAGCCATGTTTTACCAAAATATTAATGGTTATGAAACACTTTTTAAAAATTATACTTTGATATAATTGTTGATATTTAATTAGGTAAAATCAAGCAGCCATTTGCTTTAGAGTTTTGTTTTAAACTTGACAAGTCAGCTATTAAAAAGTAATTCATATGTACATAAATACATGCACATATGCATATAATTAGAAAGTATTTATAAAAAATCAGTAAACCCTGCAGAAATAGCAATGTTTCCATTTGAAGATTGTATATAGTATGTTTAGGTTTGTGGCATGTATGTGTTTCACTTTGAGAGCAGGCAACGAAATTTCATTTTTGATGTGTGCCGTTGTGCCCACAGTAAAATAATAATAATAATAAAGGTTATTTTATCTAAGATGAGTTCCTATACACAATAGAATTTGTGATGATTTGGTGGTTGAGATTCTCCAGATCAGCATGGGGAATTAAACCTCCATGCTGATACCCATCTTCCAGAATCAGCTGGGGAACCTATGACCATTATAAGTGGACCTGCTGCATTGGATAACGTCCTTTGCTAATCAACTAAGATTGTTTGATGTATTTTTTGGGGGGGGGTTGCAGTTGTGTGGGTTTTTTTTTCATTGAAGTGGATACTGTGTGGATGGGGGAGCCAAAGCTGACTCTCTTATCATAGATCAATTAGTATTTGGTGAAGGAGCCTCAGTTGGTTCCCCCCTACCCCACCCCTCTGTCTTGCAAACATGCAGGCCAACTGCAAGAACCCACCTGTGGTGCCTTCTGGATCTGGTGAAATTCCAAAATTCATTTCAGAGTCAGTTTGCTATGTTACCAAACCTTTTCAGTTGAGCCTTGTTAGTTATGTCCAGCTTTCTCAGGCCATAGACCATTTCGTTCCCAAGTGATCTCTGGCTGCTTATCAAGCATGTAGTTTACTAAGAAATGTTGGCCTATGAAGCAAACAAATGTCTAGAATCCGGGTGATAGAAATCCAAAAGTGAATGTGAGCAAACACAAAGAACACTTGAATACTTTTACCATGGCTTTGAGAATAAAAAAAACAAAGTTGAGTGGTACAGGACCTGATGCATCTTGCTAAGCTTAGGGGAGGCCAATTCATGCTCTTGGCAGCAAACTATGATGGCTTTGCAAATATTTTCTCAAGCAGATTGAAGACACACATTCTGATAAAAGTAGGATAATACCACCACATCAATTTTTCAAATTTTGTTGGATCAATTTGTTTCCTTGTTAATTTAGGTAGACTGGACAATTTCAAGCTGCTATTAATACACTGTCCTTTGCTTCCTCTTGGCTAGATCTGCCTGGGAAGAGTCCATTAAGGGAAATGTTTCATACTGTTTATTATTTATTTATTTATTGGTTTTATATACCGCCCTATTCCCGAAGGACTCAGGGCGGTTTACAGGGCAAAGTTAAAAAACAATATACCGTAAGTTAAAATAGAGTTAAAATAAAATTAAACAACAATTAATAGCCCAAAAAGTTAAAAATTTAAAACCCCTCAGTCCAGGCCTCTTTTTCTTCCAGAGATTATGCCATCTTTTTTGAAATAATGTGCCCCCTATTGAAAAATCTATTTTAAATTCTTGTTTTTTAACAATTATAATGCAGTTTCTACCATTCTTAATGATATGATTGAGTGGATAATCACTGAGCATCTCCAAGCACTTCTGGGTAATGATTTCAGTATAGCTTTAGATTACAACATAGCACTGAGATGACTTTGTTCTCCCTTACAATCTGCTGAAGAGGTTCAACAAGATTATTTTTGTTTTCCTTGTGTTATACCTCTCATCAAATAAAATAATAATAATAATAATAATAATAATAATAATAATAATAATGATAATAATGATAATAATAATAATGATAATGATGATGATGATGTTGGAAGGGACCTTGGAGGTCATTTGTCCAACCCCCTGCTCAGGCAGGAAACCCTATACCATTTCAGACAAATAGTTGTCCAGTCTCTTCTTAAAAACTTCAGTATTACAGAGGGTAGTGAGCACAGCACAAGACATTGTGGGCTGTTCCCTGACACCACTGGATGACATCACCAGGGCTCGTTGCCTTGGAAGAGTGAGGAAGATTCTCAGGGATGACTCACACCCTGGACAGTATCTCTTTACTCTCCTACCATCGGGTAGGAGATATAGGAGTATAGCCAGCCGTACCAACAGGCTGAAAAATAGCTTTTATCCGTGGGCTTTTAAATGGGACATAATCTCTGTGAACTTATGCAGAACTGACTTGGGAGGCCGGTGTGTGGTGTAGTTGGTTCACATGGTGTGGTAGGATGGAGGGTTTGTTGTCACTGTGTGTTGGGGGGAGAGAGCACGGGGGGAGGCTCAGCTAATCTCAATGTACACATGTTGTACTTTGACAATAAAGGTTTATTATTATTATTATTATTTATTCACAATTTCTGGAGGCAAGTTGTTCCACTGATTAATTGTTCTGTCAGGAAATTTCTCCTTAGTTCTAGGTTGCTTCTCTCTTTGATTAGTTTCCATCCATTGCTTCTTGTCCTGCCTTCAGGCGCTTTGGAGAATAGCTGGACCCCCTCTTCTTTATGGCTGCCCTTAAAATATTTGAACAGTGCTATCATGTCACCCCTAGTCTTTCTCTTCATTAAACTAGACATACTCAATTCCAGCAACCGTTCCTTATATGTTTTAGCCTCCAGTCCCCTAATCATCTGTGTTGCTCTTCTCTGTACTCTTTCAAGAGTCTCAATATTTTTACATCGTGGTGACCAAAACTGGTTGCAGTATTCCAAGTGTGGCCTTACCAAGGCATTGTAAAGTGGCATTAACACTTTACGTGATCTTGATTTTGATTTTGATGGTTCTGTTTTGATTGCTCTGTTCCTATCTTGATGGCAAGCTTCTTTTGGTAAGAGTGAAGCACCACTGCTCCATGAAGAGTGAGGTGCTTGACTTCCAGTGAAGGTTTATGGCAAACTAGATGCCACTGAAGGCATGGGGGCAGCATTGCAGCACAGATTGGTAGCCAGATGGTGAATTCTGGCTGGCAAAGTCACTCAAGAAAAGAGGAGATCATGAGATTGTACTTGTAATCTGGGCAGCTACTTCTTATGAGTAGATTTCAGGAATGAAGGCTTTTATAGTCAGATCATAAGTTGAGTGGCTGTGATTCAAGAGACTTCAACCAAGCTCACAGCTGTAATGCAGCCTATGTAAACATAAGGTCCGCCAAGCCTCATTTCTTCATGACATTTTGAAATTGCTTCTTAACTGCTTTTCAGCTATTAGTAATCTTTGAATGGATAAGTTGTTTATAGCACAGGGTGAATTTCCTCCAAACCTGAGCAAGAGAAGTGTTAAATATAAGTTTAAGAAGTTTTTTTTACAAAATCTCCCTTTTTGGAACATACATCAAAACGGTGGTAAGAATGTTGATTTTGGAAAGTTATAAAAAGGCTAAGGGTCCAGATAGACTTGAAATAAGATATTGAAATTAATTTTAAGAATCTTTTGCATTTGAGAATTATGTTTTGAATTCTTAAAAATATGATAGGATCGGATTTTGAAAGTTAGACACTAGAGAGAACCAGAAAAATACTTTAATCATGGACATATTGTAGGATATTTGGAAACAATGCACCCAGAAATTAACTTTAAGAGTGTCTGCTATTATAGATAGACTGTTTCACTGTCATACTGGTTTCCTCTCCAATAGTTTACAATAATGCCTTTGTGTGGGGATGCCTTCAAAGGAAACCCAGCACTACAGAAGGTCAAGAACATGGCAGCAATGCTTCAAGGGCATTTGACATCTCTCCCACCTTGTAGAACTTGCTTCTTGTAACTTTCAAAGCCAAATTCAAAGTTCAGGTCATTGATAGAATTATGAAAGTGAACAAAGTGATTAAATAGTTTCTGTTGAGTTTTACGGACAATATAACAGAATTTGCCATTTCGAGGAAATGGAACAATATTGGTCTGATAGAAATATTGCACATTAAATAAATCAGAATTGTCTGGGTAATATACTGGAGTCATGAAATAGGAAGTTATGAAATTTCATTGAGAAATGAAGTAACTCTGAAGGCCTTGTATTAACTTATATTTCTTAACATAGTGGATTCTGCCTGCCCACTTAGAGGACTGACTTTCACATGATCATATCAACTGAGAGATCTCTTGATCCTACATAAGTATATTATGAATGCCATCTGGAAAGAAGATGCAATTAGAAACAACTAAGAGCTAGACATTCTAAGGAACAAGCACCAACTCTGGAAATTCATTCTCTCTCTCTCTCTCTCTCTCTCTCTCTCACACACACACACACACACAAACACGCACACACACACACACACAGAGAGAGAGAGAGAGAGAGAGAGAAAGAGAGAAAGAGAAAGAGAGAAAGTTAGTAAACAGACATCAGTTGATTTCAAGAAAAACTTAAAAATCCACTTAGATAAGCAAGCAATACAGTATTCCTCATTTTGCCTTTATGTAACATTGTATGGTGACTGGATTTCATATATTTATTTCTTTATGGAATTTATTTTATTATTAATATTTATTCTAATATAGCTTTTCAACCGACACTGCTTAATAATCTATTCTTGTATTAGCCAATCTAGGCTGAGTTTTTCCAAAACAAACAAACAATCAAAAAGTCATATGATTAATGACATTCAATAGAACAGACAAATGCAGTAAGTACTTCTAATGTGTAAGCTATTTTTTTAAAAAAAAAAACTAATGATCTTCAGAATTGTATAAATGTTTGCAGTTGCATACGGAACTCCAGCAAAACAATCAGGAAATAAAACATCAAAAGCTTGAATCCAGTGCACTGGATCTCATGTTTGCTCTCTCAAGTCAGGAGCATTGATGGACGTTTCATTGGTCGGCAAAGGTGATTTTCAGAATTCTCACTTCTTCCTACAGCACTAAGCACTCCGTTCTCCTGTTCCTGAGAGGTTTGCTAATCACAAATGCTGCAGAAGGATTGGTAGAAAAAGAAGCCTACAAAAATCACCCACCTCGGCCTGCAAAAATGTTGCACCAGATCAAAACCTTTCTGCTTCAGGGAGGACAAGATCTGGATTGTTTCTACCAAACCATTTTGAAAGTATCAAGGTTTCGTCATAAAAGGCGATACTAGTTTAAAATGTTCATTTACTGGTACAATATTTTGCTGGTTGGATATTAAGTAATACGTGATGTAAAAATTTGCATACTTAATGCAGCTTTTTTTGAATAGTATAGCTTCTTCAAATACTCAGTGTTGGAGAATAAGGAAGTCATTTTTAAGATATATATTTTACCCAGTCTTGGAACAATGGAGAGCTTGAAAGAATCTTGTGTTACCTGTATTGTATAGGAAACAAACTGAAATTTTGCCAGGTGCCTGGCTTTTTGAACTTTGGCTACTTCCCTGTCACAAGTGCAGCACCTGCACAATCATAAAATCTAAATATGTATACCTTATTAAGGGTGCAATCACATTAGCCATAATGTTTTGTGCTAATTGTTTTTGGCTGACATAGATGTGAAATTTTAAATATTATATAATTAGAGGATTAAAAGACTCAGACTGGGCTAGAGCTGACAGCTGTGATTTGTTCCCTGAAATTTGATCAGCCTCTACATGATTAGGCTTCAGGAAACTCTTAAAAACAGAAACATTTATTTTGGTTTTTTTATTTGTGTTTATTTTATTTATTTGTTTTTTACAAATAATTCAAGGTGATGAACATATCTAACACATTTTCCTCCTATTTCCCCTACAACAACCACCTTGTGAAATGGGTTGTGCTAAGAGAATGACTAATCCAAGGTAATCCAGCTGGCTGTCATAGCTAAGGTATATTTCAACATCTCTAAATCAGTCTTAAGTCTTAAATTAAAAACCAGTTTAAATTAAATTATTAAATTAAATTAAAAGCCAGTTTAAATTAAAACTAGTTTGATCTAGTGTTTAAAGCATCAGCCTAGAAAGGAGGAGATTATGAGTTTAAATCCAACCTTAGCCATACATATTTGGTTGGCTGTTATGTTTTTTTCTTCAGTATAGTAGTTTGTTGTTATGCAGTTATAATTGTACTTTATTTTATTGCTTCAGAATGATGGAACTGCATGTAAGGAAGCAACACCAGTTTAAGCACACACCTCCACAAAACATTTGAAAACATAACCAAATGAAAAGTGAAAGAAATTTTAAAGTACAGTACACTGAGAATAGGATAGAAAAAGAAAACTATTTCACAGATGAAGAAAACTAAGAAATTGTAGGATAGATTTCCCCACAGAATTACTATCATGGAATATCATATCTTGTATTCCATCTTAAGACTAATATAAAATGCATATAGAATAAGTTCCCTATGATGCCTAACTTTCCCACTTTGCCTCCTTTTCCCCTTGGTCTTAAGCAAAAATTTAGAGGGGGAACTCTAACTGTTTTGACATTCCAGTTGGGTCTAATATTTAACATTAACCAACTGTAGCTTAGTGAGGAATGTTAACATCTAGTTTTATTTAATTATTTCCATTTTGGTCCAGTACAATAAGATTATTACCTGAGGTTTCTGGTTTGTAAGCACTCTGTTAAAAGTTGATCCAATTTGTTTCTGAGAATTTCTGTAAGGGCAAAGTATCAGATATCAGATTGACCCCCCCAAAAAAATGTTTTTGAAAAAAGCCAAGAGATTTCTTGTTCAGATTATATGGAAGGTCTAGTTCTACTTGTTGAATAAGTGATGAACAGTTCAGATTTGTTTTTCTGATAGTCATTTACTGGTAGCAATTGAAATAGCCGGCAAGACCTTGTCTTGCTGAGATACTCCCCCCCCCCAATTTTGAATGACAAGTAAAAGTTGTAAAATACCTTGAGTTTCTCATTCATGTCAAGCATCAGAATTCCATTCCGCATAAAAAACATAAAGATGATTATGTCTTGGAGAGTGAAGCATGGATATCAACAAAGAGAGTACAGGTCGTCTTTGACTTACAACCATTTGTTTAGTGACTGAAGTTATAACAGCATTCTAGAAAGTAAGTTATGACCAGTCCTTACACTTATGACAACATCCCCACAGTCGCATATTCAAAACTCGGGCACTTTGCAACCAGCATGTATTTACATGGTTGTAACATCTTTGATCACGTGATCACCATTTACAACTTTCCAAGCCAGCTTCTGATAAGCAAAATCAATGGGGGGGGGGGAAGCCAACCTCACTTAGCGACCACATAATTGACTTAAGAATTACAATGATTCATTTAACAACCATGAACAAAAAAGGTTGTTATATTGTATGTGACTCACTTAACTCCCACCTTGCTTAGCAGCAGAAATTCTGCTTGCAAGTCAAGGACTACCTATACTGAGACCTTCTTTAATTGAAGAAAACATATATGATGACTCGGGGACAACGTAAGGCCTTCTAGGCCTTGAAATTTGCCTGTAATTCCTCTGAACACTCATCATTGGCCATGTCAGTTGAGGCTTTTGGGAGCTAATTTTTTTTTTCTGGAGGAACAGAGAATAGTATGCCGTGATGCCATTCCACTATGAGTTTTCCCATTTTACAAGAGGCAGTTCATCAAATGGGAAAAATCGCAGTGCTATGAAATTAAATCCAGAAACCAGGAACAAGACTGTGTACTTCAGCTTTCCAACAGACATGCTTCTACACATTACTTCTCCCTACTGGAGCATAAATGAGATTTAGAAAAAGAGACCACTGTAACATGTAGCTGTTCTTTATCTGTACTCAGATAGAGATGTCATGATAGAGATCTCCAGATTCGTGGAAGTTTAACGTGAATATAGAAGAGACTTCGACACCTTTGTTTAAAGTTGGAGGAACATGAGTGTTCCTCCAACTGCTTCTGATATCCACTGAAGAACTTACCTGAAGAACTATTATGGAGAGAAGAATGTTTTGTAGCATTTTGCATAGAATATGCACTTGGAGAAGGAGTAAGGGGAGAACCTTGGCATGAGCATCACAGTTTCCCAGGGAGGAGGCAGCACGTTCCAGAGAAAAGCCCAGATTAATGAGACAGCACAATCCCAAAGTGGATGGGGTAGGAAGAGGTTCAGGGTAGTCCCACCCTAGAATCTCTCAGGATATATCTATTGGGTTAATAGGCTGCAGCTTTAGTCCGGTGAGATTCTCTCTGTTAGGTGTAAGCAAATAAAGCACTGGACTCCATTGGCTTTCATTGTGCCATTTTTGAGCTTGGATTTGATAGATACTGCTATAAAGAATCACCATGTTTGCATGATAGACCACTGTTAATCATGGTTTGTTCAATTCATCTAACTCTAGTTACATCCACCACATGAATCAGAAACTAACCATAAGGGTGGCATTCATACAACATGCCCAGATAAATGTGGTTGGCTAGCTTGCAGTTCACCATGTCAAGTGGACGGGCAGTTTCAGCACCATCATCCAGAGCCATGTCAAACCAAATACGTACAATTTGAGGAAAACTATCTCTTCAGGTAGAGCAATTATAGTTAGACAACATCAACTGATCTGGGAACTTGGCACACATATCAGTAATCCAAGCCATTGCTTAATAAACAAATACAAGACAAGAACACAAGCAGAAAGAAACATTAACTTCAAGGTTGTGTTTTTAGTAATACAATTAAATTTTCAGTGTATCCCCAAATAAAAAAAATTCTGGTAAAAACTGACAACTATCTGCCAAATGTGACGTGTGTGTGTGTGTGTGTGTAATATGTGTGTGCGTGCATGTGCACGCACCTTTTCATTCTCCTTTCTCTGCCTCTCTCTAGGACACAAACATTTTTTTGATCTTTGTACTTCAGGAAATCAAAGGGTATGGTAGTTACACAACCTTTGCTTAAGTGTAGATCCGTCTCCCCCTGGACATTTTTCTCCTGTATGTTGCAGGCAGTGTAATTTAATGTGACTTGTGGTTTAAAGTACAGTGTTAGCAAAATCTCTTGTTAAAAGTACACCACAGGTTCAATGATCAACCTACTTACAGAAAATGTCAATGCATGCTAGCAATGAACTATAGTCACATTACAAATGTTCTTTTCTAGATTTTATCTATGCCTCTCTTTTTGCATTGGGAATAGAGGGTTTTGAACTAGCTGGTCCACTTGAAGTGAAGATACATGGGAAATGAGCTTTGCATATAACAGAAGAAATGTGGAAAACGATGGGCTGAATCCAAATGTTGTACTAAGCCATAGTTGGTTTTATCATAGTTAGCCAAACAATCCATTGTTGTAGGTACATGACAGGTCCTGAATGGACAGAATTCTGGCTGCAGGGGCCAGGTCTGGTTCTGTTAGTGGCAGTAGGAGTTTGCTGAGGCCATCAGCATGGCCCATTTCTTTACCAGGTTTGTGAATCAATTTAAATGTGTATGCAGATAAGAAAATAGACCATCTCAACATTCTTGGTGAAAGTATATGGGGGGTTTGTTTGTCTGTTGTGAAAAGTCCCAACAGTGGTTTGTGGTCAGTAAAGACTGGGAAGTCTCTGCCATATAAATAGTCATGGAATTGTTTTATTCCTGCTACAATGGCTAAGGCCTCTTTGTCAATTTGAGCATAGTTACGCTCAGCAGAGGACAGTGTCCTTGAATAAAATGCAATGGGGGCTTGTGTTCCATTTTTTTCTAAATGACTCAAGACTGCCCCCACCCCATAAGGAGATACATCACATGCTAAGCAGACTGGTTTAGACTCCTTAAAATGAGTTATAGTGGATTTGGCTGACAACAGTGCTTTTAAGTCCTGAAAACTTTTCTCATGAGTGCCCGTCCATTCCCATGAAGCTTTTTTATCTAAGGGCCTGTGAAGAGGCTCTGCCAATGCAGCTTTGTTAGGCAGGAAAGCATGGTAGAAATTGAGGATGCCCAAGAATGCCTGTAGCTCTCCTTTGGATTTAGGGCTAGGAGCCAATTTAATGGCCTTCACTTTGGATTCAGCAGGGTGAATACCGTTAGCATCAATTCGAAATCCTAGAAATTCTGTTGAAGGGACCCCAATACTACATTTACACTTCTTTAATTTGAGGCCTGCTTCTCGAAGTCTCTATAAAACAGCCCTGAGCCTGCTGACTAACACTTCTGTGGATTCCCCAGCAATAAGTACATCATCAAAATAAGGGCAAACACCCTGAATGCCTCTAAGTGTGCGTTCCATGATCCCCTGAAAAATGCCTGGGGCAACACTAACTCCAAATTGTAAACGCTTTACCTTGAAAGCCCCCCTGTGAGTCACAATTGTCTGAGCCGTGGCTGTGGCCTCATCAACCCACAGTTGCTGATAGGCCTGTGCTAAATCTAATTTAGCGAAAATGGTTCCTTCTTGCAAGGAAGCTAAAATGTGGTTCACCACTGGGACAGGGTAAGCATGTTGCTTAAGGGCTTTATTCAGTGTATATTTATAGTCTGCACATATCCTAATTTTTCCATTGGCCTTAAGTGGAGTGACTATAGGAGTTTCCCACTCCCCACCATCAACTGGTTGTAAAACACCCTGTTCTACAAGCTTGTCTAATTTTAAATCAATTTTATGCTTTAGGGCAAAAGGGACCCTTCTAGTCTTAACTCTAATGGGACTACATTGGGATCTAGCTTGAATGAGATAGGCGGGCCTGCGTATGTTCCTAAGGCTGAATCAAAAATGTCTGCAAAGTCCTCGCAGACTGACGAAAGGGTTGCAGCATGTGTCAAGTTGATACCAGTTATTTGAATGCCTAAAGCATCAAAGCAATCAAGTCCTATGAGACTCGTTCTCTGACCCCCTACTACTATGACATCCAGGTGCCCATAAAACCCCTTAAATTTTACGGCCAAGGTGGCTTCTCCCTTAACTTTGACTTGAGTGTTTTGAAAGTCAGTTAAAATTATGTCAGAGGGCCTTAGCTTGGCCCATTGCCTATTGTGACTGCACACGAAATTGAAGATGTCCTGGGAGATAATGGAGAGAGCAGAGCCAGAGTCCAACTCCATTTTACAAGGGACTCCTTGTAGCTCCACCTGAAGTTTGAGTTTAGGTTTGAGGGGGCGTTGGGCCCCGGTGCAGCATACACTTCTACGGCTTCTACAAAGCCCCACACTAAATGGACCCTGGGCCCCAGTACCGCTCCTGGTCAGATCTTCCAACTGGTGTTTGGGTGGCCGGTCCCTCTGGCGAGCTCTGCAAACCGTTGCGATGTGGCCTGTTTTGCCACAGGCCCTGCACGTGGCTGACCGGGATCTGCAATCAGCACGTTGATGGTTGCCGCCACAGCCCTTACATCTAGGTAAGAGAACTGCCTTGTAAATGTTCTCTTGCTGTTTGCTGCTGCGATGCTGTGTGTCGGGTTGCTTGTGAAGCTTGTTGACTTCAGGATCTTCTTCCTCTGAAGATTCCTCTGAGCGTTTGGCGTCCTCGTGGTGGATTGTTTCTTCGTGTTTCATTGTTTTGGTGGCCTGGACTGTTTGGACTGCACCCCTGGCAGCTTCGTCTGCCATTACTTTGTCTTGGGCTTCGATGAATGTTAAATTCGGTCTGGCAAAAAGTCTTTGCTGGAGTGTTTGATTCCGTAAGCCGCAGATGAGCCGATCTCACAGTCGTTCCTCCATGTCGGCAAATTTACAGAGGTGTGCGGCCTGCCTCAAGGCCGCGATGTATTCTGATGTTGTTTTGCCAGGCTGCTGCAATCGCTGTTCAAACTTGAAACGCCAAGCAATTACTGACATCTTTGGCTGGAAATGCTCTCCCAGCATCTTCTTGAGGTCAGCATAGGAAACTGACTCTATTGGTGTCGGTGCAAAGAGATTTTCAGCCAGGTCGAATGTGGCCAGGCCGCACACACAGAGCAGCGTAGCGGCCTTTAGCCCGTCTTCTGTGACTTGGTTTGCCCGGAGGTAGCTCTCTACCTGGGACAGGTAGGAAGGCCATCCCTCTGGATGCTTGACATCGAATTCGCGAAGTCTTCCAACCTTCGGCATGCTGTCTTCGGCTGGTTCCTGCGTTTTCTGATCCTGCTTCTTCAAGGCCCAGGGACTGAATCCGCTGAGCACGAGGTTGCTAGCGTGGCTTGCTAGCCGACCGAAGGGGGGGGGAAATGCCTTTTCCCTCCCGGCGTGAGCTGCCTCTCCCCTAGTGAACCTCAGCTCTTCTGGAGAAGCAGGATCCCACCTTTGTCGCCAGTGTTGTGTAGTGAGTTCTTCGCGCAGAAAAGAAGATGAGGCGAGTGAGTTTAAGAAAGCTCATGCTTTATTGCTTGCAGGATCTGAACTGAGAATTGGGCTTCAGCTTGCAGCAATTTATAGCCTGGCCTCTAGGCAGCAGCCAATAGATTGAAAGTAACCCATTGCCGCCTAGGGGCAGCCAATAGCAGCACTGGAGACCTGGAGTCTGGGTTGCTGGAGAGCCGTTAGCTGCTCCAGCTAACCACGTGGTGTTACACTTGAGCCCAATACATAACAATACCCTATAACAATAAACATACCAGTAGTTCTTGTGGTATCTGTTTTTTGACCTAGCCTCTATCAAAGGGTTGACAGCCATGCATGTTTGGGAGAAAATAAGGATGACTCCTATAGTGAGGAATTGTGCAGGAGATGTGTGAAACTTGGCCTCCTATCTTCTCTACTCCTTGATAGCCTTTATGGATAATTTTGCTCTTAATAACAATAGTACTTAGATTTATATACCAGTTCACAGTGCTTTACAGCCTGCTGTTTACAGAGGTTTACAGAGTCAGCATATTGCCCCCAACAATCTGGTTCCTCATTTTACCAACCTTGGAATGATGGAAGGTTCCTCTTTTATTTGGAGATCTTTGTATTCTGTGATTTTCTCCATTCTTACTCAATAGCACCTATATATCCAGTTTTTATAATAGGTCCTAAAGTATCACCACTTATTTTTAAAAAGGGAGGGGACTCTTCATAATGATGGGGCTCATTCTTACTTCCCACTTATTATAACATGATGATGTTTTTGAACAAAACATGTCCTGATGTAATTGCATCTGTCTACGGAAAGGGACAACTTGCCACGGCCAACTCGCTGCAGCCAACTTAACACAGGACAACTCACCGCGGGACAAATCAACAATTCAAATTCATTATTTAAAATAATTAAAAGTTATTTTAATTTTTGACATTCACATTTTATTTTGTCCCCTCTTTTACAGCCTTTCTTTAATTATTCTGTTCCATATTTAATGATTTCTTCAATATTAGTGTAACTCTTGTCCCGTGGCGAGTTGTTCCATGGTGAGTTGGCCATGGCGAGTTGTCCCATGCCAAGTTGGCCATGGCATTTTGGTCGTGGTGAGTTGGCTGTGTTATCCCCAGCCTGCTATGACAGTAGCTTGATGTTATCTCCACTAGTTCTGCTGTTGAAGTAATGTTTTTTTCTTCTTCTGACACAGCTCTTACCATACAAGCACTCTGCAATATTCAGTGACAAGTCTAGTGATGACCTGGTCAGAAACAAGGAATTGGCAAGCTCCAATTGACTATTCTATGCACCATTCTATGACAAGCTGGATGTGGGCTGGGAGAGAGACCAGACATCTGGCTTGCACACAGTAGATCTGCCAGCAAGAAAATTTCCTTCCCCTACCATATTTCTATATCAAAAGCCAAACAAGCAAACATTCCTCCCAGCCAGGTTGCTTACGCACAAGAGAGGAGTGAGGTAAAGCAGTTGGGAGCTCTGCTCTTCTCTGTGCAAGTTCCACTGAGAAGTCATGGATTTCATTATGTTTTGTGTTATTTTTCTGCCTTAGGACTATTGATCTCCTAAAAGATCAATAGTCCAATAGCAAATCAACAATGAAAAAAAACTGGCTAAGCAATTGGTGGAGCATATGAGGGGAATGGGATCAATGAAGTGAGAAGGAGCTGTTGATCTGTAGGGCAATTTTTCCTAGGAGGCAGATGAACAAAGTTTAAGCAAGAAGATAAAAGATAACACAAACTAATATAAAGGAAGGGGGGGGAAGGAAAGAAAGAAAAGTGCAAAACAGAGGAGGAAAAATAAAGAAAGAGAAGGAAAAAAGAAAATATAAAAAAGTGGCTTCTGATAATTTTCACAGCAGTTCAAATATATTTTAACCCCCCTCTCTAAAGTTCATCATATTGTTCTTCTTTCTATAATCTATCCTATTTAATTATCAAAAAGAATAAATCACAAGTTCTCCTTTTTTCTTACTAAGCAAAAAGTCCATAAGAGGTTCCCAGTCATCAATTAATATAGGAAAGCAATACTCCAGTAGTAAACAAACAAATTATCCAGGATAATGGCAAGTCCTAGGAGAAGCATGGGATGAATGGACCATAACTTGATAGAAGTCACCTGCACGCAGGGAGACTTCACCTTACAACCAACTTACAATTGGACTAGAATTTCCATTTTTCAGTGCCATTGTAACTTCAAACAGTTACTAAAGTTGTAAGTTGAGGCTATCTGTATGATTCTCTGCTTTAATAAAAGAGCATGAAAGTTTCTATAATGGAAATTCTCTTTTAAGGAATCCTTGGTCTGGTGTTACTTCACAGGTCTAAGGGCTAGAAACTTTGTGCTCTCTTGGTTTGTTCTAGAACAGAACGTTATATCCTGTGGCCTTAACAATCTAGCATTTAGTCATCTGATTTTAATTTTTGCTTCTATGTGAAATTATAGTCCAGTACAAAACATGTTAGTACAAAAATTAGTGGAAATATTAACAATATATACTCAGTTCAAAAAATATTCTAAGACCCTTTCTTTATTCATAATTTATAGTAGTAAAAGGATTTCCACTCTAACTTGACACCCTATTCACACAAAGTTGGCCTTGACTACACTTTATACAGCTTGATCCTGCTGTTTTCTATACTAGAAGCCAGCAGCAAAAACACACAGGGAGCAAAGAGGCCCAGGAAAATATACTGCTCAAAAAATAAAGGGAACACAAGATAAGACATCCTACTATTAAATACAGTACATTGTGTTGTTTAAGTGTTCCCTTTATTTTTTTTGAGCAGTATACATCATTATTCCATTATTGCTGTAGGAAAAGCTGGGTTTCCCAGATCTTAACTTCAACCTTCATCTCTCCATATGGATCTCCTTGGACAATTAATCTCCTTACAGGTGAGCAGTAAAAAATATACCTTGTACTTATTTGCATTTCATATATGGATCTGTCAACTTGGAGAAAGAATACCTTTGAAGTTCAAGTGAAAAGATCAGTGGCTCCTTCATTCTTGAAAAAAACCATTTAAGAAGTAATTAGATGACTTTCCATTTTCTACTAGAGTTTCAAGACAGCCTAAAATATTTGAGGAAATTTCCCCCAATTTCATAACTTCTATTTGTCCCAGTCTGTCTGTCTTTCATTTTTCTGAATCTAGTTTGATATGAATTTGAGGCTAATTCAGCTACATTTACTATTTACTGCTATATTTGGAGATCAGGACAGATATGTTGATAGTTTCTTCAGAATTCAACCAAACCCCCAGTTTGGTGGTGCCCTATTTCAGGGCTTTTCCAGGTGGTATGCATACCACTTGTGGTACTTTGCTACATGGCAGGTGGTAGTGATTGCTAGCAAAGTGTAGCAGGGGAGGGGAATGAGCCTAATCGAGCCAAGCCTGAGGGAGAGGGAGAGGGAGAGGCAGCTGCAGGACTGTCTGGGCTCGGCAGAAGCCCCAGGAGATGGCAGGGCTCCAGCTGATTGGCTCCAGCTGATTGGTGCTTCCAGAAGCAGCCCGGAGCTGGAGGTGAACTGAAGAAAAAGGGGGGGAGAGAAATGACAGGCTATAAAAGAACATGGTTTAGGTGGAGGAAGAGGAAAAAAGATAACAGGAAAGGTTTAATCCCTTTAAATAAATGTAATTAGTTTTACCCCCTTTAATTGAGTCTGTCTGTGGTTTTTAGAAGGTTTTCTTTGAAGGTAAACTGGCTTAATTTAAAGCTAAAGCTTTTTGCAATTGCAGGAGCCTTTCCGTCTTTGATTGCAACATTGTGATGGTGACACCCTGAGGCAGCTTAAAGAGGAAAAAAACCCGGAGTTTGTGTTTCTTTATTTTCTTGCTTTGCACTTGACTACTGTGTCTTTAAGGGTACAGGGAAGGGATGGGGGTAGTGAATTCTTACTACACTGTGGAAGAGCTCAGAAGGACCAACCAGCTAGCTCAGGAGTCTACAAACTTAGAAACTTTAAGACCTATGGATTTCAACTCCCAGAATTCCTCAACCAGCCATGAGGGCTGAGGAATTCTGGGAGTTGAAGTCCACAAGTCTTAAAAGTGCCAAGTTTGAAGACCCCTGAACTAGCTGGTGGTATATTAATAAACATGGATAAATTCATCATACATTTATCAGTGCAAAGGGAAAGTGGTTTAGCAAAGGAACAGCCACCGAAGAAATTAAAACTGGTACTTTTTTTTCCCCCTGCAGTTTGTAATAGTTTATTAGATTATAGAATAAAATACAAAAATACAAAAGCAAATAGTAGGACACAGTGGGGAGGAAAAAGGGGGAAAGTGAGGGGGAGAAGGGAAAAAGAACAGAGTTCCTCTGTTGCAGTAGAAGGAAGCATTAACATTAAACCTGAACTTTTTACTTTTCTATAATATTATAAACTGGCCACTTCTATAACAACAAATTAATCTAATCAGTAAAACCCAAAATCCCCCCTTTTTTAGTTATCAAGTTTTTGACACCTTGCTAAGCACTGGTGGCACTCAAATACTGTCATGTCTTAAAAGTGGTACAATCTGTGAAAAGGTTGAAAAGCCCTGCCCTATTTGGCCAGCAGCAGAACCCAGACAACTTCCAGCCAATTGAGACTGTGGGAAGTCAGCCCCCCCACACACACACCCAGAGAAGGAAATATTGAAAGGGCAGAATATATTTCACTGAAGGATTTTAAAAGCAGAAACCAACCCTGGCCCCAAGTCTCTCTGTCCCACGCAGAAACCAAGTCTGCAGAAATGCAGATAATCTTGTCAGAAAGACTGGAGTCAGAAAGCTGGGATTAGGAAGAAAAGATCTCTAGAGTCAACACCAAAAATCTAAGAGTCATCAGCCACAGACCCAGGGAAGCAGGATATGACCCTTGGGACATAATAGGATTAACCCACCACCATCAGAATACCAGAAAGGCAAACCCAGACTCAGGTCAGAATACATGACACAGAAAATATAAAGCTTGAAACAGGAAACAACTCCAAACAAAAGGCTCCAGAGGGTATAAAAACCCACTCCCTACATGTGTTCACTCTCTTTCTTCTAGAGCCTTCTTCCTGTCTAGCTCTCTTCTTCAATAAACTGTAACCTTCTACCTAAAGCAGTCGTCATGTTGTTTATCCCTGGCTTGGATGAATCATGATGAAGACCTCTCCTTCAACAAGATTTACTTCCCTCCTTCTGGTATGTATCTAACACCTTCCCCAAAAGAGAAGAGAACACCAGAGGACTGGAAAAGAGTCCACTTAAATATGAGCCAGCAGTGTGCTGCAGCTGCCAAAAAAGCCAACACAGTGCTAGGCTGCGTTAACAGAGGGATAGAATCAAGATCACGTGAAGTGTTATTACCACTTTACAATGCCTTGGTGAGGCCACACCTGGACTACTGCATCCAGTTTTGGTCACCACGATGTAAAAAAGATGTTGAGACTCTAAAAAGAGTACACAGAAGAGCAACAAAGATGATTAGGGGACTGGAAACTAAAACATATAAGGAACGGTTGCTGGAATTGGGTATGTCTAGTTTAATGAAGAGAAAGGTGAGGGGTGACATGATAGCAGTGTTCCAATATCTCAGGGGCTGCCACAAAGAAGAGGGAGTCAAGCTATTCTCCAAAGCATCTGAAAGCAGGACAAGAAGCAACGGATGGAAACTAATCAAGGAGAGAAGCAACCTGGAACTAAGGAGAAACTTCCTGACTGTTAGAACAATTAACCAGTGGAACAACCTGCCTCCAGAAGCGGTGAATGCTCCAACACTGGAAGTTTTTAAGAAGAGACTGGGCAGCCATTTGTCTGACATGATATAAGGTTTCCTTCCTGAGCAGGGGGTTGGACTAGATGACCTTCAAGGTCCCTTCCAACTTTATTATTATTATTATTAATAAATTGCTAGCCTTTCACCATATTTCTCTAGGTAGCAAATCTCCCCTGCCTATCAGAACTGATAATGCTGGCACAACGGCAGATTTAACTTTAATTCAAGATCACTGATAAAATTAGACACCAGGAACTAGATGATAAGCTGAGTCAACAATCTACTTCAGTGAGTGTACACACTGACCCGGTACATACAGGAAAGCAATATGTTGCCATTCTGAACATATCAATAGAAGAGAATATCTTCATTTTGTTTTGTTTTTTGAAACTTCTGCTCTCCACGGAAAATATGTTCAAAGAAGAATGTGACAGATCAAAGAACGTCCCTGAAATCAATATATTCCAAACAATAAAAGTACAACAGAACAGATTAGCATTATTTGAAACATACAACAGTGGCAGAAATGATAAACTTTAAAGACCATAAAATAATAAAACACTTGGTCATACCAATCAATTCCAGCTTGCTCAAGTGATGTCCTTCAAGATCTTGGCAGATCTCAAAATCTTGACACGGCACCAGAAAGGTATATTCTAAAGTTTATAGTTTCCCTGGAAAAAGACTCTCAGGTGTGCAGAGCCTTACTGAAAAGTCTTCTTTGTATCCAGCCTGCTAAGTTTCTGAAATGGAGTAAACTGGGGAAAGGATGGTGATGATGTATTTGAAAGAGAAGGGGGGTCTCAGGTCAAGCCCTATGGGACAGGGGAAAGCAATCGTCAGGCACATTTGTAATGGATATGGGCACTTCCACTAAACAACAACTATTTTCTGTTTATTTGTTAATTAATGAAAATCATAGTCAATCACATACTGTCCCATCTATCCAGTTATAAACTGATCTATTGCTTCTTGCAGTCCCCTTTAGCACCTCTTTAATATATAATACATATTTCTTATAAGAAGAAGGAAAAAAAGAGATACATAGAGCATGGTCCTTTTGATTTACAGTGGTGTTTCTTAATACTGGCTGATTGGGAACTGGCTGGTTGGGAAATTCTGTCTGGAGAATTCTGGGAGTTAAAGTCCACACAGCTTAAAGAATCCCAAGGTTGGGAAACACTCCTTGTTTTTAATTAAAAGAACACAAATTCAAAGTGGGGCAAGAATGCTGCCCAGAATACAGAATAACAGAGTTGGAAGGGATCTTGAAGGTCATCTAGTCCAACCCCTTCCTCAGGCAAGATAACCTAATCTTTTCTTAAAACTTCCAGTGTTGAAGCATTCATAACTTCTGAAGGCAACACATATAGCTTTCTTTTAAAATGGGCATTAAAGCCTAATATTGAAATTAGGTTATGACAGGCTTAAGAACAATCCTCAAAGTTATGATTGACAGCTCCCCTGTGATATGATCACATTTCTGGCACTTGGCAACTGCCTTGCATTTACAGCTGGTTACAGAATTCCAAGATCACATGCCTGCAATTTGTCATGTTTCCTTGTTGTTGTTAGTTGCGAAGTCGTGTCCGACCCATCGCAACCCCATGGACAGCGTTCCTCCAGGCCTTCCTGTCCTCTACCATCTTCTGGAGTCCATTTAAGCTCACGCCTACTGCTTCAGTGACACCATCCAGCCACCTCATTCTCTGTTGTCCCCTTCTTCTATTGCCCTCAATCTTTCCCAGCATTAGGCTCTTCTCCAGTGAGTCCTTCCTTCTCATTAGGTGGCCAAAGTATTTGAGTTTCAACTTCAGGATCTGACCTTCTAAAGAGCAGTCAGGGTTGATCTCTAGGACTGACCAGTTTGATCGCCTTGCAGTCCAAGGGACTCGCAGGAGTCTTCTCCAGCACCATAGTTCAAAGGCTTCAATTCTTTGGCGCTCAGCCTTTCTTATGGTCCAACTTTCACAGCCATACATTGCAACTGGGAAGACCGTAGTCTTGACTATATGCATTTTTGTTGGCAGGGTGATGTCTCTGCTTTTTAGTATGCTGTCTAGATTTGCCATGGCTTTCCTCCTCAGGGGCAAGCATCTTTTAATTTCTTGGCTGCAGTCCCTGTCTGCGGTGATCTTGGAGCCCAGGAAAATAAAATCTGTCACTACCTCCATTTCTTCCCCATCAATTTGCCAGGAATTGAGAAGGCCAGATGCCATGATCTTGGTTTTCTTAATGTTTAGTTTCAACCCAACTTTTGCACTCTCCTTCTTCACTCGCAACAAGAGGCTCTTTAGTTCCTCTTCACTTTCTGCCATTAGAGTGGTATCATCTGCATATCTTAAGTTGTTGATATATGTTTCCTATTGAAAACATAAAGAAAACCCCATTGGATATGCTGGATTTCTTGATGACTATGTTGACACACTTAACAAACATCGCAAAAATGACTGTAAAATCAAGCCCAGTGATGTGGTATTTCAACTTATTACTGCAGTGACTTAGGACCAAAATCCCAGGCTCCATTGTGGTCAGAAGTCAAGAATTACTTGTATGATGCCTTTTGCTGCTTTCCAGCCTTCAGTTTACCTGGAGAACAGACATTACTCTGGCAGAACTAAGATATGAGGATATAGTTCAACTTGACAATAATGTTTGCAAGAGAATTCGCATTATTTTGCAATTATTTGGTCTATTTTCTTGTCTTATTTTTATTTATTTATTTTATTTTAATTCCATTTATATCCCACCCTTCTCTGAAGACTCAGGGCGGCTTACAAGCTTAGCAATGTACACAGAAATATGACAATATTCATACTAAGAAGACATAGTATCTACATAATGCTGGTGTTGTACGTCTCATAAACAGCGTGCTGAAATTCAGAAATAGGATCTCCGTTGAACCACAGCATTGACCCTTTGCATGTTTATCACAACCTGAACTCTTCTCACTGAATGGGATCTTAGGGCATCACTGTGCTTGTGGAAGATTGGGACCCCAGAACCAAAGCAGCACCAAAGTAAAAGCAACATTACAGATGTGGCTGAATGAATTCCGCTCAGAAATATTCTTTCAAGCAGATTTCTCTATTGTTATATATCTATAGACGGAATCTTGCCAAACTGAAACAGACTATTATTTACACGAAGTACTACTATATGAACTACTAGGGCAGGGGTACTAGGGAGAGGCTGTCTTCACCCTCTTTTTCTCAGACTAATTATCTGAACTGAGTTGTCTCTTACTCCTCTGGAAAGTACCCCCTCCCTCCTGGAATCCAGCCACTACATTCCATCACATCAAGTTCCAGATGGTGTTGATCCAACCAACCATCTAGAAACAAAGGAAAACGTTGATCTGCTCAATATAATATGAAAAAAGAAGCACTATACAGAAAAGTATTGTTGTTATATGATGGTTAGAAATCTACATATAATGCTTGTATATAATTCAAACAGTTAATAAATGTTTAAAGGAGTTGGACCAAATACTGCTAATATAAATTTATAAAAATTGAAAATAAACAATCTTAATGTTCTATTTCTTTCATTTTTTTCTCATATAGTTCTATAATTCATATTAAACTTCCATATACTCAGCTACACAAGTATCTAGTTCCCAGTACACTTTTTCTCTAACAAAGCAAATATCTCTAGCTGCTTGTCCAAATGGCCTTCAGACTTTACAACTAAAGCACTGAATTGGTCCAGATAACCGAATGGGTATTTGTGGCCTGTCTTGGTCTATTCACAAGAGTTTGCAGCCACTGCAGCAATCTCTACCTTAGATGTAAACTGAACTTCTTAGCAACTAAGAAGCCAAAATAGACATGACTTGAAGTTTGAAATTAGATTCAGTCCCTAGCATCTCTAATTGAAAGGATGATGCTAGAAGAAGATTGCTGGTAGGTCACAGAAGGATGCTTCAGATGGATAATAATATATTAAGGAATATAATAACTGATTTATTTCCTACTGGAAACTCCAAAAATCCTTAGCTAATTCTAGCCAATGTTTACACTTTGTCAGGGGTGGGGCAGCAAAGTTTCTTTGTAAGTCTGAAGGAGGTAGTAATAGCCTTGGCAATTCACTCACTATCACTTTCAATACTTCTGGTATATGAGGAAACATGAAAGTTCAGTTTGTCCTCATCGCATTTGGGATTGTCCTAGTTCATCATATGTCTGGCGGTAAGTCATTTCTAAGCATAATACTAACTTTTTACAATGGGGGGGGGCGGGGGCTTTTTTCCAATGCAGTCTGCTTTGTTCAGAAAAAGAGTTAACTCATGCAGTAGTTATTATTGTCATCTTTGAATGAATGATTCTGCTTTTAGATTTACAAGTGAGATCGTGGAAGTCCATGTTCTATTCGTAAACAGGACAACCACACTGAGAAATCCTTGAATTCTGAAGTTGGAAGAGGAAAGGTAGCAGTTTAAATTAGGAAACACAAGCTGACAGTTATTAATCTGAATATTTATATCAGTACAAATGTGCTAAAAATAAAGTAAGAGTAGATATGTCTTCATATGCAAAAATGTGATGAATGGAGAAGGAAGCAGAGATCAGAGTATCTCCTCTATGTAGTAGTTTATTTTTAAAAAGGCATTCTATGAGTCAATTAGATTTTAAAAAAGAAAAAGAAGCAGTGAGAGGTAGCAAATGTTACCAAAGAACAGCTGGGGATGGTTGTTAAATGATTTCTTTTTAAACACGTTTTTCACTTTAAGTCACCTATACAAATCTCAAAACTCTTTAAGAGAAGTTATTTTAAGTACAGCCCTTCCTAAGAGAATATATTAGGTAAAATGAATGGGTGTAGAGAGTTTTCTTTGAATTAAATCCTTTCTCCCTTACCTGCGATATGTATTTCTGGCTCGGCAGCATTGCCACATCAGGCAAACTCCTGCTAGCTAGCACTGTCCTACGTGTACACAAAGCCAGTTGTGTTGCAAGAGTTTAAAACAAAGCATTTCCTGCTGTTGCTTATTGTCCATCTGTGTACTGTATGTGCCCAAATGATTAAGCCGTCCTAACAAGACCTGTGCTATAGATCTGTATGGTTTAGGGGTGCAGCAAGTGGTTTCTAGGGTGAAGATCTCTGTTGAACCCACATTTCCAATTAAGTTCTTCCTAAGTGTGCAGACTAATCAATTTCTTGTATTGCCCAGTTATTAATACTGAGCATGACTTTCAGTGGAATGTCCTTTCAAATGAAGGTCATAAAAATCATTATCCTTAATTAAGGAAATGTTCAGGTGGAAAGATAGCTTGGTGATAAGCGTGGCTATCATTACTGCCTTTTCCTTCAGTGCGCTGTGAATAAGGATGTAGTCCATAATATGCAAATCTTGTGCTTTCTTTAGTTGACAAGCCCCTGTTTATCATAAACTGGCTTCATGAAATATGCAAGAGCCTCCTGTTGGCTAAAAGAAAAGAAAAGAATTCCTAAAATACTATAATCTTCACAATCTGGTGGGTTTTGCTGGCTTGGGATTCTGGGAGTTTTACTCTACATCTGGAGACAATTAAGTTGGAGATAGCAAAAACAGGAAGTAATTCTTGTTGAACATTAAGTAAAGATGTATAGAACCAGGCTATATGTATTTAACTGCACCCACAATATACAGTATCTGAAATATCTCTTATGATAGCTTTCTCACCTGATACTTATTAGCCAAGTTTCTTAATGGATCTTTTAAATGAAAAGCACAATGGAAAGATGGTTGTGTTGTTGTTTGCTAAGGTTCTTTTATACATGTGCCTCTTATTTGGGTCTTTGACACCTTTAATCAAAACATTTGCCTGGCATAGCTGTCTTTCAGAATCATTCCTGATGTCAATTTAACAGTAGTACTTGTCACAGCTTGATTCCCTGATATCTGAGAACATTCTCAACCGGTAGAGAATGCATGGTTTGGAATGTCTCATATTGTCTTGGAGCTTGTTAAAGAGAGTTACAACTTGGAACTAGGGAGAAATTTCCTGACAATGAGAACAATTAATGAATGGAACAGCTTGGCTCCTGGAGTTGTGAGTGCTCAATCGCTGGAGAAATTTAAGAAAAGACTGGACAGACATTTCTCCAGGATGGTGAGGATAAGGTCTCCTGCCTTGGGCAAGGGTTTCACTAGAAGACCTCCAAAGTCCTTTCTAGCCCTATGATTCTATGAGTTCTATGAGACAATGATAGGAAAGCTGGCTTGGAAATATCAGCAATAATAATAATAATGAAAATCTTGAGCTCATTAGAGAAATCCCAGTGGTTCTAATGAGACTTTACATGTGAGAAACTAATTTAGGATTGCACTGAGCATAACAACCAAATGTTTATTTCCTGCTCTAGCAAGTCTTAAAAAGTTAGCACATAGCATAGTCCAATTTCTAATGTGACTTCTGGATGTTAGCCAGTAAAATCTTTGGCATGAGTTCAATTAAATTTAGATTAATTATCCTGTAGTTGAATGCATAACTAATAAATGGAAGAGCAGCCTTTGGCTGTTACGTTGTCCTTATTCTGAACCTAGATAACTGCAACTGCTTTAATTCAATGTCTGTATATTGTTATTTTTCTGAATGTTTCCATGTGACGACGCGAGTTTGAGATGTCTGCCTTAGATATTGGAACACTGCTATCATGTCACCCCTAGTTCTTCTTTTCCTTAAGCTAGACATACCCAATTCCTGTAACCTTTCTTCATATGTTTTAGTCTCCAGTTCCCTAATCATCTCTGTTGCTCATTTCTGCACTCTTTTCAGAGTCACATCTTTTTTATATCATGGCAACCAAAACTAGATGCAGTATTCCAATTGTGGTCTTACCAAGGCATTATAAAGTGGTACTAATATTTCATGTGATCTTGATTCTATCTCTCTGTTAATGCAGCCTAGGACTGTATTGGCTTTTTTGGCAGCTGCCGCACACTGCTGGCTCAGTTTCTTAGTAATCAAGGTAGAGTTGTCTGGAAGTTTAGTCTTGGTGACAGGACTATTTTGGGGGGTTGAAATGTTTTGCTGCTTATCTAAGTAGCTTCTTCAGTCTGAGGAAAACATGGGTATGTGGAGCTACATCATGATCAAGAAACAACAGAACAAAATGTGGAGCATATTTTGAAAAACTTCACATATGGGAAAATAGTACTTCATGTTTATATCTGGTCACTTTATTTAGCTTATATGCATAATACTATATATAACATGTGTAATAATTAAAATTGTTAGAAGAAACAGCATCAACTTCAGATATATTACAAATACCATTTTGATGACTTGAAGTGAAGAGGATTTAAGGAACAGGATGTAAATGTCAGCCTTCTGTGTGTATAGATACAATATATACATATGTACATACACACACATAACACTAAAATTATGTCAACAGGAAAGCCAGCCCAGTGCAGATAGGCAAAGAAGCTAAAGTAGAAACAGACGTGACTTTCTTAGACTTTTAAAGTTCACAGGTATGGAAACTGTAGCCATATTTCTTCCATAGCTAGGAGAAATATTATGACAGATCTAGACAAAAGATTAAAGGGCACAAACAACAAAGATATGCCTTGTCATGGACATTGTTTTCCTATGGCTCAGATAGCAAGAAAAACAAATTATTCAATGTTAGATCAAGTAAACCAGAAGACCCAGATGCTTGGAAAATCAAAGGCAGCTGAATGAGTCCTACAGAAAAGAAGGTGGCCTGATACCACAGGGGAGATTCCGCTTAGTATAGAGGTTAAGGCACCAGGACAGAAACCAGAAGACTGTGACTTCTAGTCCACTTTGGGCACAAAGCAATCTGGGCTACCTTGACTGTCATTTTCTCAGGCCTAGGAAAGAAGCTGTGACAAACCCCTTCCAAAAAACCCTGCCAAGGAAGCTGCCATCCAGACAGTTGCTACAAATCAACACTGATTAGAACAGGGGTAGGCAACCTTGGCTCTTTTATGACTCGTGGACTTCAACTCCCAGAATTCCTGAGCCAGTTGAAGTCCACGAGTCATAAAAGAGCCAAGGTTGCCTACCCCTGGATTAAAGGTAAAGGTAAAGGTTCCCCCGCACATGCGTGCTAGTCGTTTCCGACTCTAGGGGCCGGTGCTCATCTCCGTTTCAAAGCCGAAGAGCCAGCGCTTGTCCGTGGACGTCTCCGTGGTCATGTGGCCGGCATGACTAGACGCCAAAGGCGCACGGAACGCTGTTACCTTCCCACCGTAGTGGTCCCTATTTTTCTACTTGCATTTTTACGTGCTTTCGAACTGCTAGGTTGGCAGAAGACCCCTGGATTAGAAGGTACCAAAAAACAATTTTAAAAATTCCACAGTGCCAATTGGGGTTGAGATAGAAAAGGTAAATTATGATGACTACTTGTCATATTGTGTTTATAATATCAGTACAAGTAGTCCTTGACTTATGACCACAACCAAGGCCAGGATTTTGATCACTAAGTGAGGCATTAGGTATCATTAAGCAAGTCATCACATGACCAGACCTAAAATTATGACCATTTTACTGCTACGTGAATCACTGTGGTTGTTAAGAAAATCATGGGGTTAAGTGAATCACATGGTCATTAGTTGAATCCAGCTTCACCAATTGAATTTGTTTGTCAGAAGCCAGCAGGGAAGGTTGCAAATTGTTGGACTAGATGACCTCCAAGGTCCCTTCCAACTTTATTATTTTTATTTTTATTATTATTATTATTATTATTATTATTATTATTATTATTATTATTATTATTATTATTATTATTATTATTATTATTATTATTATTATTATTATTATTATTACCACATCACTGCAAGATGCTGCAACTGTTGTAAATGGCTGCCAAGCATCTGAATTGCGATCACATGACTATGGGCTGGTAAGAAGGTCATAACTTCAGGGACAGGCTCTAAGTCACTTTTTCCAAGGCTGTTGTAACTTTGAACTGTCATTAAACGGTCATAAGTTGACGGCCACCTGTATATTACATGGAGCAGTCAAAGAGTAATTACATCCTTTTGGAAGACAGTAGCAAATCTTATCTCAGATGTCAAAAGTATAGAACTTGGCTCTCTCAAAAAAAGAAAATTAAAAAATACTGGAAAATGAAGAGGCACGGGGCAAATTTGTGAAAGTGTGGTTTCCTTGTCCATCGTTCACATGTCAATTCTGAAAATTAGTTTTCTGAAGAAGCATGAATTCTTTTCAGAAGGCATCATGAAACTTTCAGTATTATTCGTCCTTCACTGTTTAGTGATGGCTTGAATCCAACTTTTGTTTGAAGAAAACTTAATAGTTTGAAAAAAAATGTACCTGCTAATCCAGGTATTAGAGATTTTATACAATGGTTGCTGAGCAAGCCTGTGCACCTGGTTCACAAACAAGTAGAGCCTTACTAAATGAGTTTATGAATTAGATTACAGCTTAAAGCTATAAGTGAACCAGGTTTTTAATATGTATCTTTCTTAGTAGTACCATTTTTAAAGGATACTCCAGCATATCTCTCAAGTGGTTCCTGTAATGTATTGGGCCTGTTTCACTTGAACTGTATCACGTGTGTTTGAATGCTGTTTAAGATTGCTTAATCAGGGAGTCTGTGTAAGGGTAGCTGGCTTTTCAAACAAGCAGTCTCCAGGATTACCATTGGTTGGTTCTAGGGCGGCAATAGGCTCCTTCAAACCTAGTGGCCAGCAGTATAAATAGCTGCATAGAAGCCTTGGTTACTAGTTCAGTTCCTGTTACTCACTAAAGCATGTTCCTGCCTGAACTCTCTCGCCTCGTCTCCTGCTTGGGAAGAATCCAGTATATATATATATATATATATATATATATATATATATATATATATATATATATATATATATATATATATATATATATATATATATATATATATATATATATATATATATATATATATATATATATATATATATATATATATATATATATATATATATATATATATATATATATATATATATATATATATATATATATATATATATATATATATATATATATATATATATGTATATATGTATATATGTCTATATGTATATATGTATATATGTATATATGTATATATGTATATATGTATATATGTATATATGTATATATGTATATGTGTATATGTGTATATGTGTATATGTGTATATGTGTATATGTATATATATGTATATATATGTATATATATGTATATATATGTATGTATGTATGTATGTATGTATGATATATATATATATACAATATATAATATATATATATATATCATACATATACACACACACACACACACACACATATATATGTATATATGTTATTATTAATATAATATTATATGTATATAATTTATATTATAATATATTACTATATATTATGTATTATACATACACACACACATAATATCAATATATATATATATATATATATATATATATATATATATATATATATATATATATAATAAAACATAACTCTCTTCTTTCTATAATTTATTCATCAAAACCATGCATTCATTTTTTTCCGTTTTACATAAGAACCTCATTTTTTTGTTTTACATAAGAAACCCTTACACAAGGGGTTTTCAGTCATCAATAAAGGTAGATACTGTCTTTTCTTTAATCAAAGAAGTCAATTAACTATCTCAGCAAATTCCATCAACTTTACCAACCACTCTTCCATTATAGGCAATGTCAAATCTTTCTATCTTCGTGCATCAAATAATCTCATTGCAGTTATCAAGTACAAAAGCAATGTTCCATGATTTTCCCCCCCAATTGTTTGTCCATTAATCCCAAAAGCAAAACCTCTGCTCTCTATTTTAAGTGTCTTTATACACTGTAGACAGTTTATCTAGAGACATATAACAATGATCCGTCATTTAGAAAAATTCTCTTTCAGATTATATCATAGTGTGAATGTTTACCCTTTCAACCACATATTTCCCCATTATTGCGTCCTTGATGATCTCTGACCTTGGTTGTTTTCTTGCAGACATTTTATTGCCCAAAGTAGGTAACATCATCAGTGCTGATGATATTACCTCCAGCAGTTGTGCTAATGAAATATCTCCATTTCATTACCCAAGAGATTATTTGATAGACAAAGATGGAAATGTCTGCAGGAAAAACAACCAAGCTTAGAGAGCACCAATGGCCCTCATTTCAATCCTGGACTACAAATATCCTCCTTTATTAATATTTTCCCATTTTATTAGGATCCTTTATCACACATTGAAGAACTTAAAGAGCCTCTTGTTGCGGGTGAAGAAGAAGAGTGCAAAGGTTGGGTTGAAACTTAACATTAAGAAAACCAAGATCATGGCATCCAGCCCTCTCAATTCCTGGCAAATAGATGGGGAAGAAATGGAGGTAGTGACAGATTTTATTTTCCTGGGCTCCAAGATCACTGGAGATGGGGACTGTAGCCAAGAAATTAAAAGACGCTTCCTCCTGGGGAGGAAAGCAATGGCAAATCTAGACAGCACACTAAAAAGCAGAGACATCACCCTGTCAACAAAAGTGTGTATAGTCAAGGCTATGGTCTTCCCAGTTGCAATGTATGGCTGTGAAAATTGGACCATAAAAAAGGTTGAGCGCCAAAGAATTGAGGCCTTTGAACTATGGTGCTGGAGAAGACTCCTGCGAGTCCCTTTGACTGCAAGGCAAACAAACCGGTCAGGCCTAGAGGAGATCAACCCTGACTGCTCTTTAGAAGGCCAGATCATGAAGTTGAAACTCAAATACTTTGGCCACCTAATGAGAAGGAAGGACTCACTGGAGAAGAGCCTAATGCTGGGAAAGGTTAAGATAAGAAGGGGACGACAGAGAATGAGGTGGCTGGATGGAGTCACTGAAGCAGTAGGCGTGAGCTCAAATGGACTTCAGAAGATGGTAGACGACAGGAAGGCCTGGAGGAATGCTGTCCATGGGGTCGCAATGGGTCAGACATGACTTCGCAGCTAACAACAACAACATCACACATTCTTTCACTTGTTCATCTTTTGTTTCAAATTTCAGTAAAAATTTATATATTTTAGCAATTACATATTCATCATTTGTACACCATTCTGTTCAAAGTTTCAACTGAAATAAACTCTGCATTAAATCTTTTTTTAGAAAAGTTTTATTGATTTTTTACAATAACAATCCTTAGAGCCTGGTGTGTTGTCTTGGTTCATATATTTTGGAAAAAACAATAGTAATTAATTAACAGTCAATAATAATTCATTTTTGTAAGTCCATAATTAGTATATTAATTAATAGTATATTTCTTTGATCTTCCCTTCTCCCAGTAGTATTCTCCTGCTTCAACCCTAAACAAATATCATTCTTAATATTTTCAATGCATAAATGGTTAAATATAAACATTTTTCAGGTTTGTACAAATAATAGCATCCATTTATGACATTTTTTATAAACTTGTGTTGTTTTTATAAAAATCATCTTATTAGTTCACCATATATCCTATTTTCATAGTTCTTAAGCTTAATCATAATTTTCTTAATATTGATATTATTATTATTTATTTTATTTATTTTATTTTAATTCCATTTATATCCCGCCCTTCTCCAAAGACTCAGGGCGGCTTACAAGCTTATTATTATTATTATTATTATTATTATTATTATTATTATTATTATTATTATTATTATTATTATTATTATCATCATCATCATCATCATCATCATCATCATCAAAACCCTTTAAAGTATAATCTTATCAGGGTTTTTTTTAATTTCTAGATTTATCCAGACTGTAGTATTCTAATTTTGATTTCGATATATTTGTTTTCCCCTTAAAGGTTAATTCGCCGCTTCAGTCTATGAGGGAGTGGGGGTTTAGTCCCCTCCCTTCACTTTCTGAGACTTTCTTACTTTGGGGATCTTTCCCAAGGACTTAGTTACAGAGTAGAGGAGAGAAGATTGATACTCTCACCAGTTCCAAGCATACTGTTATTCTGGTTCGTGCTCTTGGACCTTGGCTGCAAGTTGCTAGAGATAGATGCTGGTGTGCAGCTAGCCTTTCTCCTGTCATGTTAAAGGCCTTCCCCTAGATCAAACAGAATGATCGCCATCATTCTTTGATTATTGGGGCACCCTTATTTCTTCATCACCTCTCCAGGCTGACTTCAGACACATTTGGGGTCCCCTGGCAGGGTGAAATCAACCTTGGAGTGCGGAGCTCTGTAATCCCGCAGCTGTGCACTACAGCACAAAAATCGGAAGTCTCCTCTACATTAAATCTTTCAACAACTGTAAATAAGGGAACCATTGACAACTATATCTCTCTGCCATCAGTTTTTCACTTGATTTTATATTATATTTCCTTTTGACAAAATTCTAGAATTTCACAATAAGTTAACCATTTCTGCTTCACTATTATTTTTCTTCTATAAAATGCTTCTTGTGCTGAGATCCACAAAGATGCTTTGGGGCAGAACCTGGGTTTCTACCTATTTTGTCACTCAATATGGCACATCTTACATACAGATGTTTAAAATCCACATTAACTTGGACTTTGTCATACTACAAAGAACCATGCCATCAAAAACTCAGGTTTTATGTCCTTCTAACTCCAAGAGCCTTCTATTTCTCACAGCACTGACTCTTTCATCCAAAGCAAACAAGATGCAAACTACAGTTTAAAACCTGGTAAACACAGGCTTTCATCTTCCTGATAATCCATCTGATTCAGACATCTTTTTAGCTTATTTAGTTTAATCTTTTTTACAGTTTCCAAAACTTCCCTATTATTGCAGGTCCATTAATAATTTTCTCTGTTCCTCTGTAATCCTCAGTAAATTTTGTTTCCATCTATTTCCTCTAGACAGATGTCACTTCCTATATACAAGTTACAATAATATTGATGCAATGCTTTTTGTAGAGCTGTTATCCCCTCCCTCTTATAAGTTCATTTTTCTTTCCTTTTTTAAATTCTCATAATTTATATGTTAGCCACTTCTCTGGTTTATCTGCAAACTGAATGTTTTTGTTTTATCTAATTCATTTTATTTCAATTACTCTTACTATTAACAAAGTGAACTGACATTATAAAACCTTAATTTGTTGAGAAATATTTCTTTGGAAATTTCTTTAATTCTTCTTCTCTTTTTAGCTCATCCAAAGCTTGTGTTTTCTCTTGGCTCCTCTTTTGGCTCTTCACTATTATATTGTATGTAACCCCTAATGAAAGCTTTACTTGCATCCCAAACCATTCTTAAATTGACACCTTTACCTAAATTATTTAAAAAAAATTCTTCAATTTCTTTTTACAGTCTTTCACTATTGCTACTTTCTACAGCAATGTTTCATTTGGTCTCCATTTAAAAGCACTAGATTTTCATTTATAAACCAAACTCACAGGATTATGACCTGCAAATGTATTTTGTAATATCTCTACTTAGAAACCATAATAGCTGCATTCCCTGAAATGCAAATCACATCTTTTCTAAACAAATAGACATTTTAAAAAATCACATCTATCATCTCTTGAATTGCCATTTTTCTGTCTCCATGCATCAATCTGCCCTTAATCTGCCATCAAATCAAACAAAACCTTTGGTAATTTACCTCGATGGATTCTAATATTTTTCTCAAAAGTTCTATATAATTATGGGGAGATCATTCCTGTCCAATCCCCCATAAAATACTAATTTTCATGACAACTCTATTAATCTTTTTCACATTTACTTTTTGAGAATTCACATTTGCTAGAACTCCAGTTTTCAAAGAACCCTCCCTCCCTTCCTCCCTCCCTTCCTCCCTTCCTTCCTTCCTTCCTTCCTTCCTCTCCCTGTTGTACTCAGAGGGATTTACTCCCAAAGTATGTGTTCACAGGATTGGATCCAAAACCTGCTGGGGTACCAGTTTCTACAGCTGTGTGTCTGCTGGAGCCTCCTTATTTATTGACCATGTTTGTCTGTTTTACAGTGAAAAAGATCCTTTGATAGCTGTACATTTCTGCAGGCATTGAGAGAAGAGATAGCCTTCAATATGAAATTATCTGAAACTTTCAGAATTTTGTGTTTGTATGTGCATCCTTTTTTCTGCATGATCACTTAAAAACTTTTCTATGTGCTATTTCAAGACCTCACTCATTTCTAGATGTTAATTATTCTAATTAATTTAGGTAATGGACAAAGATGTTTTTCTTCCTGTAAAGTTTATCCAACAACCCCCAACTACACTGTGGATCAATTGTCTTGGTAATAGAGCTGTCAATAAACTACTCATGTCCCTGTCTCCTTCAGCCTGTCCCTGCCCCATCCATATTCCCTCTGTTAAACAGAGATTTAGTGCTGTCCTTAAGCATTAAACTCCATTCCGTCGCCCCGACTCCACTCGGATGCAAGGGGTTACAGCGTCATTAAAAGAAAAAAAAAACCAGAGATTTAGTGCTAATGAAAAATAGTTCTACTACGGAATTTTGCTAATCTTGATAGGGAAATCCTCTAATCCAGTGTTTCTCAACCTTGACCATTTGAAGTGGGATGGACATCAAGTCTCAGAGTTCTGAGACTTGAAGTCCATCCCTCATCAATTTTGGCATACTTTAAGATGTGTGGAATTCTGGGAGTTGAAGTCCCTGCATCTTAAAACTGCCATGTTTGTGAAACACTGCACTAATCTCTTTCCTTAACTTGCCTCACTTTAAGTCTGTAAAGACATCCTTACACACCCAAATGCCCTTTGTTGTCCACCTTCATGCTGATTGTCCACCTTTGTGCTGACATGGTGTCCTGATGCTTCCAGGATGGGACAACAGCACGTCTAACTTAAAGGCTCTTAGAATTATTTCCCTGCAAGGGTTCTGAGTGGGAACTATTCTTTGCTGGACTGATAAAAAGCAGAGATGGGTTGTCTTTCTCTTCTGTATCCTCTATGTTTCGTGGCTGGCAACTGTTTTGTGGAATGGCTAAAACAAACTTAAGGCCACAGAAGCCAAGACCTGAGATGAAACGCAGTCAGTCTCAGCTGGACAAGGGCAAACCCTTGGAGCCTTGGTGGAGCAGTGGGCTAATGCCCCCTTAAGTAACACCAGCTGCCTGCAATTAGTGCAGGTTCGCGTCCCACCAGGCTCAAGGTTGACTCAGCCTTCCATCCTTCCGAGGTAGGTAAAATGAGGACCCAGATTGTTGGGGGCAATAAGCTGACTTTGTAATAATGCCGCTTGGGAGGGGTGTGAAAGCCCTAATAAGCAGGCATATACATAGAATGAAGGCTACTGCTAAGTTTGTAAGCCGCCCTGAGTCTTCGGAGAAGGGCGGGATATAAATGGAATTAAAATAAATAAATAAAATAAATAAATAAAACCTAGATTTTACTGGCCATTCTGGGATATTATAAATACCCCATGAGGAAGGACTGTTAGATAATAATTGATGAGTATTAGAAAAAAGGTCAATGTTCACAGATAAGATGGGGACTTTTATTTCCTGTTTCTCTTCTTTTTTTTTCCTCAGGGAGTTTTCAGATACTGGTATTAAAGCTTGTAGAAAGGACATTTTACTTCAATCTTTACCATCTAACCTTCCTCTTAGCTCTATTTACTGCATACCTTGAGCCTAACCACCTTTTACTTTTTTTCACCAAAATGTAATGCAGGTAGTCCTTGACCACAACTGACCCCAAAATTTCCATTGCTAAGCAAGACAGTTATTGAGTTTTGCCCCGTTTTATGAGTGAATCACTGCAGTTATTAAGTTAGTAACATGGTTGATAAGTAAATCTGGCTTCCCCATTGACTTTGTTTGTCAAAGGTTGCAAAAGGTGACCATTAGACACCGTAACCGTCATAAATATGAGTCAGTTGCTAAGCATCTGAATTTTGAACACTTTTTTTAAAAAAAAAGTATATACAATTTTAAAAGAGAATATGCTTAAAAGACAGCTAACACTAATTTAGATGGAAGAAAAATGAGGAGATAAGGATATTACCATACCTAATATAGACATTGAAAATCCAAGGAGAGGAGCTGCTCAGACATCACCCCTGAATTGTATCAGAAGAGGAATGGGAGGGAAGAAAGGAGAGGAGAGAGGGAAGAGAGTAGAGGAGGGGGAAGGAAGTAGGAAGGTTAGAGGAAAAGAGGAGAAGTGGGGAGAAATGGGAGGGGAGTGGTGAGGGAAAGAGGAGAGGAGAGGAAGAAGAGGGAAGTAGGAAAGAAAGGAGAAAGTGAGAAAGAAAGTAGAGAAGGTGGAAGAGAGAGAAGGAGGGTGGATACAGTGAAAAGGGAAATGGATGAGCAGCACCCAAATGTATGTATTTATGTATGGCGATATATTTGTTGACTTGTTTGTGGAAGAAATGGGAAAATTTTGAACACTTGATCACAGGGATGCTGCAAAGGTCGAAAGTGTGAAAAATGGTAATGAGTTACTTTTTTCAATGGTGTTGTAACTTCAAATGGTCACTAAAGGAAAGGTTTTAGGTCTAAGGACTACTGGTACTTAAAATCTCTGTTTGGATTCCAGGCAATTCCCTATGACTCCTGTACAAAATTGTATTCCATTCGCACTTTGCATTGATGTTTGCCTAATCTCTAGCAGTCAGTAGGTTTTACTTTGTCACAAAATCTTCTGCTTACAGAATCTGTTCCTTAGGATTTTACTTTTATCCATTTCCCCCTGCTTTTAGTCACCACGATGTAAAAAAGATGTCGAGACTCTAGAAAGAGTACAGAGAAGAGCAACAAAGATGATTGGGGGACTGGAGGCTAAAACATATAGGGAACGGTTGCTGGAATTGGGTATGTGTAGTTTAATGAAGAGAAGGGTGAGGGGTGACATGATAGCAGTGTTCCAATATCTCAGAGGCTGCCACAAAGAAGAGGGAGTCAAGCTATTCTCCAAAGCACCTGAAGGCAGGACAAGAAGCAACGGATGGAAACTAATCAAGGAGAGAAGCAACTTAGAACTAAGGAGAAACTTCCTGACAGTTAGAACAACTAACCAGTGGAACAACCTGCCTCCAGAAGTGGTGAATGCTCCAACACTGGAAGTTTTTAAGAAGAGACTGGACAGCCATTTGTCTGAAATGGTATAGGGTTTCCTGCCTGAGCAGGGGGTTGCACTAGATAACCTCCAAGGTCCCTTCCAAATTATTATTATTATTAATAACATCAAAAACAGAAAATATGGCACATATATATATATACTTTATATGTATATATAAAGTCGGCTCAAAAACTGTTAAGAGAGAAAAGTTGTTTTACAGATGCCAGAGAAACAAGATTTATTCTGGGATTTTAAAAAAGATTTCAGAAAGTGCTGTGATACATCCATTGCCTCTGATCTCAATAAGTCCTTTGCAATTGATTGATGGTGATTTTGTCAATGCCAATGATGTTAAATGGTGCTCCAGATGTTGATGTTGTTTTTCCCTTTTTGCTTCCTGGGTAGATGCTGAGTTCCATACATCAAACTAGATTGGCTTGCATTAGTATTTACAGACTGCAAGTCATTTGGGGATACCCCTTTTTCTTCATTAAACTGAGCAATGGATGTGTTTACGTTTCCAGTTTTTAAGTTGAAAATCTGTAACCTTTTGTTCTTATGTGATAGCCAGTACTATTTCTAACTAGCTTCTGTAATTTATTCCCTTTTTTCCCTATAAAGGTAAATGCCTACACTTGGCAACTAAATACCATGATTATTATAATGCTTGCTCAAGGAGTAACTGTGTTGACTTGATTTCTTGAAATTTTATTGTCAAGCACTTAGAGAACTTCATTACAATTCTAGTAGCACTTGATATATAGCTATTCAGTATATAGTCTCAGTCAAGCAGCCCTTATTTTTAGCCACACTGAATTCACTGGTTACTGGATTATAATAAAAAATAATGTTTTCTATTTCTTCTAGCTATATTTCCTGTCTTCTTTGACTGTTGCACAGAAGTAGCCAATCACATCCCCAAAAGATGGTTAAGAAGGGTGGTGAAATTTGAGATCCAAAAGAGTGATGATTTATGCAGAATACCGGCTGTGATGTAAGTGATACACAACACAACAATTGTACACCACAAAGGAGCCTTGGTGGCGCAGTGGGCTAATGCCTCCTTAAGTAACAACAGCTGCCTGCAATTAGTGCAGGTTCGAGTCCCACCAGGCTCAAGGTTGACTCAGCCTTCCATCCTTCCAAGGTAGGTAAAATGAGGACCCAGATTGTTGGGGGCAATAAGCTGACTTTGTAATAATGCCGCTTATGGGGGCCCAAAAGTCCTAATAAGCAGGCATATACATAGAATGAAGGCTATTGCTAAGCACATTGGTTTGTGCTTAAATTGTAAGCCGCCCTGAGTCTTCGGAGAAGGGCGGGATATAAATGGGATTAAAATAAAAATAAATAAATAAAATAAAATATACATGTACATGTATATCCAACAACAGGGTATTCCAACAAAATGGATATCCATGAGACTTCATCAAAAAGTGCCTGACCGCTCAATCCAATATAGCATAACCAACACAAGCTGTAAAAAAGATAACACTACCATACATCATAAATAAGCACATAGACATAAACCATATCTATATACCATTCAAAAGAGACAATCTACAAGCCGAAAAGGGAACAAAAGACCAAAACACCTGCCACCACCAATCAGCACCCGGATGAGCATAGATTAACTCCAAGATTAACATCAGACCAACAATTAAAAAGTAAACAGTACCCTAGTCAAGGATCTGCCAAATAAGCTAACCTAAACAGCCCAACCAAAGGACCACCAAGACTACTCCCACCAACAGGGCTAGCCAGGGCTTTTTTTCTCATAGAACGCTCAGAACGGCGTTCTGGCACCTTTTTTTTTGCAAAAAAAGCTTCCTCTATTGCAGGGGTGTCAAACTCAATTTAATTGAGGGCCGCATCAGCATTGCGGTTGCCCTCAGGGGGCTGGGTGGGTATGGCCAGGGTGGGTGTGGCCTACTGGGTGGGCATGGCTAGAGTGCGTATGGCCTACTGGGTGGGCATGGCCAGCTCTACATCGTTCACATCAAGGGTGCCTATGGGTGCCTGGGTGGGAGTGGGACAGATCTGAGGGTCTCTGGCAGAAGGAGGGTCTCTGGGCCAGGGCCAAGGCAGTGGGGGCCGTTCCCTCACTGTTTCCAGGATGGCTTCGTGGGCCACATGAAAGCACTTTGCAGGCCAGATCCGGCCCCCGGGCCTTGTGTTTGACATGTCTGCTCTATTGGCTTTCGAAAGCCTATTGCAGTGGTAGGCAATCTTGGCTCTTTTTTATGACTCGTGGACTTCAACTCCCAAAAATCCTGAGCCAGCCATGCTGAGGGGAAAGAGAGAGGTTTCCAAGCTGAGCCACACTGCCTGAGGAATTCTGGGAGTTGAAGTCCTTGAGTCATAAAAGAGCCAAGGTTGCCTACCCTGCACTAGAGGAGGACATTAAAATTATTTACAAGGTTACTTCTTTAGGAACTAAACTTTTTGAATCTAAAACAGCTAATTAAAAAAAAAGCCAACAGGAAAGAATCTCACATTTTTTATTTGCTTCTGTCTTTTGGAAGGTAAAATTAGATAACAAAATAATCTATTTCCTATGTTAACATCTCTGCGATGAAATCAATAAAGGTAACAGGAAAGAAATGAGAAACATTTTTCTCAATGTAATATGTCTAATTTAGCTGATGCTAGAAAAAAATAGTATCTTTTGTACATACGCTATTACAACTAAACCACTTTAAATTAAACAATTCTTAAGAATGAAATATTCTTAATTTGGACTTTGCTTTTACTGTTTGGACTGTTGTGTGTTTTGAAAAATAGATTATTTAGAATCTAGTTATGTTGCACTTCAATCTTTAAATAATTAACCTAGTATATACATAACAATATACAATGTTTTCCATGGTGAGCTTAACATCAATAACAACATTTATTAAAAAGGCTAAAATAATGTCTGGTGGTATTATCTGTACATTAAAATTTTGTTTAGTCACAATCTTTCACTTTTCACATTCTGGACAAGCAATGGTCATGTAACCTAGCAAAAGATGTTACATATGTGCATAAGCGTAGTCAGTAGCATATGCCTTTTTAAAAATATTAAACATGCAAAGAAACAAAAAAAATTCCAAAATATCTGTAGTACATTAAGAAATGCCAACTTTGCAACCAATATTTCTCATCCATAACTATGGCACCCTAAGGATACCTGCATACATGCAAATGCTTCTCTGGGATCAGTAACACAGCAGGGATTGCTTTTTCCTTCCAGTAACAGATTGCTGGGAAATACCAAACATGGCCTTGAGAATTCCAATGTTTGTTACAAATTTTTCTGGATGTGGTTGGAAAGAATCCTAGAAATGCCAGCACAAATACATCACACTTGCTGAACATGCGCACACAACTAATTACAATCTTCAATTATATGTGATATATCTAAAATGAGATGGGCTGTCTAAACTGCAACTTGCAAACCATTCCGTTTTGTGGCAAAACAATCCAGGACAAGCTGATTAGCAGAGCTTAGAGAGGATTCATTAACACAATTTTTGGGAAGGAAAGAAGCAGAAGGACAGTTTAACATCTTCCATTTGATGTTATGTTACGTAACATCTTCTGGGAGTTTAAGTCCATGAGTCATAAAAGAGCCAAGGTTGCTTACCCCGGGTCTATTGGCTTTCAAAAGCCAATAGGAATTGCTGCTGAGCACGCCAAAAAACCCGGCCGGCAAACGTTGCACAGGCAAGTTGTCTGCAGCGAAGGCAGGAACTTTGCACCCCTCCCTGCTGCCCAACTACACCATCTCAACTAGGTAAGATATTATTTGCAAATAGGATGGCAATAAACAATTTAGGCTGCGTTTACATCAGGGCATTTCAACCTTTTCAGGAATTGTACCATTTTTAGGACATGGCAATATTCAAGCACCACCAGTGCTTAACAAGGTGTTAAAAACCTGATGTCTAAAAAAAAGGGGGGGTATTTTGGGTTTCATTGGTTAGATTCATTTATTGATATAGAAATGGCTAGTTTATAATATTATAGAAAAGCAAAAAGTTGAGGTTCAATGTTAGTGCTTCCTTCTACTCCTGCAACAGAGGAAGTCAGAAGTCAGTGCCTTTTCTTTTTCCCTTCTCCCCCTCACTTTTCCCTTTTTATCTCACCCTTCACTCGCAAAAGCCCCCCCCCACTCACTCACACTTTGCTCACAAAAGCCTCCAGTCACTCTCTCTCACTCCTCCATTTCTTTCAAAGGCACCTCGTTCAGTCTCTCCCCCATTCACTCCGTCTCTTTCAAAGGCCTCTTGTTCACTCGCTCACTTACTGCCCTGTCGCTTCCAAACACCATTTGCTCGTTCACACACTCACTTACTGCCCCGTCGCTTCCAAATGCTTCGAAACGGCACTTGCTCGCTCGCTCACTTACTGCATTTGGAAGTGACAGGGCAGTAAGTGAACAAGTGCTGGTGCCAGAGGCCATCAGCTGTTTGGTGTCGGAGACCACTGCCATGAGGAACACAGCTCTGGGTCAGGGTTCGGAGCAGCTCTGGGTGGGGGCTCAGCACGGGCCGTGGCATGGTAACTGCGGGGAGGGGAATCCCCATGGCATGTGGCTCTGTGCCGCAGAGACGGGGGATGCAAAGGATGGGCGGTGACGCCGTAGCACAGACATGTCGAACACAAGGCCCGGGGGCCGGATCTGGCCCGCGAAGTGGTTTCATGTGGCCCCCGAAGCCATCCTGGAAACAGGGAGGGAACGGCCCCCACTGCCTTGGCCCTGGCCCAGAGACCCTCAGATCTGTCCCACTCCTGCCCAGGCCCTCATAGGCACCCTTGATGCGAATGATGCAGAGCTGGCCACGCCCACCCAGTAGGCCATACTCACTCTAGCCATGCCCACCCAGTAGGCCATGCCCACCCAGGCCACACCCACCCGGCCCCCTGAGGGCAACTGCAATGCTGACACGGCCCTCAGTGAAATTGAGCTTGACACCCCTGCCGTAGCAAGACACCAGCATTGCTCCCAGTGACAGCACCTCTGAGTTCCGGCACCTTTTTTTTTTTTTAGAAAAAAAGCACTGGGGCTAGCCACTGGAATATAAATCAAGAGCAAACCACACTCTTTACTATCACTGATAATATCTAGTTTGGGTAATGAGACATCTGCAAGGAAACAACCAAGCTCAGAGAGCACCAAGGACCTTTGTGCTTACTACCAAGCATTACCTTTGCTTTCTTTTGCCACAGTCATTATCCTTCTACATTATTTTTTTTTTTGTATTTTGAGACTTTCTCCAGTTCGCTCTCTTCTTTTCTGCTCTTGCCAGGTACTGTGACATCCACTGTCCACTCATTTTGTCCTTTTTATTCATAACTGTTAAGTCTGGGTGCTATGTGGCAAATGCTTGTCTCTTTGAATTCTAAAGTCACTCTAGATTCTTTATTGTCTCTTACTTGTCTATTTTATGGTCCCACCAGTTCTTGACTGCAGACAAATTATATTCTTTGCAGATATTGTTATTAGTCCTTTTTAAAATCTTTTTTTTCTCATCCTCATAGCCTTCACACCAGGCGCAAAAAGCTATGTGTAAGTTCATTGAATAAAAATGTGAAGAGATGGATGAAGCAAATGACCAGGTGTTGCCAGAGAAGTGATCCAGAAATCTGGAGAAGAAGAAAACTCATTAGAGGGAGGAAAACTATGAGGAAAGATCACATATTTGCTATGTGCAAGAAAGATGCTGCAATCTGTACCAAGCAATAAATATGGCAAAAGTCTCAGAATAATGGATCCCATAAACATTTTAACTTGTCTTTCATTTAAAACTCCTTCCTGAAAAGACCACCACAACTGAATGTTTGCAGGTAATAGCCAGGTCCACAAATCATAAAATGTTCTTAGTTTGCACATTCTGTTTAAGTCATGACCTGTGATTGACAAAGCACATTGTGTAGAGTCATGCAAGATACTAACCATCATACGATCATTGCTTTTGGCTTATACAGGTAGTCCTCAACTTACAACCATTCATTAGTGGCACTTCAAACTTACAATGGCACTAAAAAATGATTTACGACTATTGCAACCTGAATTAAAGTAACTAGAAGAATAAATTCTATAGACATGGCAGGATCCCTACAAATACATCAAACACATTAGCCCCAGATCAGGCAACAGAGCCCGGGGATAAGGACTTCTTGGACACACAAGACAGAGATTGGGTATCATCCTTAAATCTGGGGGCAGGATGCTATTCTAGAGCAGGCACACCATATGACATTGCATGACATATCACAACTTTTCCCCCCATTGCCGGCAATGGGGTGGGCGTGCTTTTGGCATGACCATCCAGCCTGCGGGCCGTGGACCGGCTGTTTGACACGCCTGTTCTAGAGTGTGTGGCTGGGACAGAGAAGGCAGACTTCCTAGGCCCCATATAATGGCAGCGCTTAATAGACTGGATCTGAAATGTCCCCACTCTACCCAAATATAGCAGACAAGCAGAAACAAAGGGGGATAGGCACTCAGATAACTAGGCTCTATGCCATGTTGCACACACATACACTTTTGCAATTGATCACAGATGTGTAGTTGTTCTCATCTTTAAGCTATCATACATATGTGTTAAAAGATAGCTACTTGTCTCTTTTTGAAAATAAGTCCTCCACACGTCTCCCCTTACCACTGATTCCCTGTTTTCATGACACTCTTTCCCATGCTGCCACTATTAGGTAAAGGTAAAGGTTCCCCCGCACATGCGTGCTAGTCGTTTCCGACTCTAGGGGCCGGTGCTCATCTCCGTTTCAAAGCTGAAGAGCCAGCGCTTGTCCGAGGACGTCTCCGTGGTCATGTGGCCGGCATGACTAGACGCCAAAGGCGCACGGAACGCTGTTACCTTCCCACCGTAGTGGTCCCTATTTTTCTACTTGCATTTTTACGTGCTTTCGAACTGCTAGGTGGGCAGAAGCTGGGACGAGTAACAGGCGCTCACTCTGTTACGCGGCACTCGGGATTCGACCTGCCAAACTGCCAACCTTCTGATCGACAAGCTCAGTGTCCTAACCCACTGAGCCACCGCGTCCCTGGCTGCCACTATTAAAGGTACACAAATAAAAATTGCTATCACTATCCATTAATCCCTGGGAGATAATAAGCTTGGGTAGGGATTCAATCCCAAAGGGCCAAGTCTAAGGTGGGGAGAACTTTTGTCTTCTTTCTTCTTTGTTTCCCTCATCTTCCCCATCTGCATTCAGTCTGTAAGCCCTATGGCCATGGGGATGCCTCACTCCCCAGTAGGAAAGGGAGCAGGTGAGCAAAGCAGAGAAATTCCTTGTTGTCATCACATGTTCACTTTATGTGCAAAGCATCTTGTCTTTCCCCAGTCCCTCTGAGCAGCTACACCAATTCCCATCCCCAGTGCTCCGGCCCTGCTTTGCTCTTAGCATCTGCTTCTGCTCACTGTATACATCATCTCCATTCCCAATTGTTCCCTTTAAGATCAAGAATATAAGAAAGATCACCTAGCGTCTGACTTTCCACCACGAATCTGCTGCTGTTATATAGTTATGTTGCCATAAAAGGGTTAAAACTGAAGAAACTGAAGGTGACTCCCTCTGGAACATTCCATGATTATTGTTTCCAGAGGCTTCGGAAAGTTTTGTCTCCTTTTGATATAAATAATATGAATTATTGCTTATTTGTCTGTCTCTATTTTCATGCTTTTGTCTGCCTTTTAAAGCATTTTACCAGTTCACTGCTATTTTAGGACTGAGAACAAGTACGGTAAACATAAAGCTATATTTTTTTGCTGGCTGTATTGAATGGTGTGTGCACTTGCTCTGATCTGTATATAGGCTGGGAGCATGCTGGCTATAAACAACACTGGAAATTGGAGACAGTAATGTTCCAGTCCAACTTACAGCAATTGTAGAATAAATTAGTCTATGATGCTGTTTAAATAAAGGTAGCCAGGCTGAGCTGAGTCTCTCAGTGACAAATGGCAAAGACATTTAGGCCATAAACAAAAATATACTCTATTAACAACAGAGCCAGTTTGGTCTAGTGGTTAAGTCACCAGGCTAGAAAGCAGGAGAACGTGAGTTCTAGTCTCACCTTTAGGCATGAAAGTCACAGGGTGACCTTGAGCCAGTCACTCTCTCTCAGCCTAACCCACCTCACAGGGTTGTCATTGTATGGAAAATAGGAAGAGGAAGGTGTGTTGGGTATATTTGCCACCTTGAATTATTTGTAAAAATAATAAAGGCAGGATACTAATAAATAAATCTCAATCTGAGTACATACACCACAGCCTAAGATGGCACTTTATACATAATTCACTCTAATGCAATCTATTAGTAAAAGGCATGGAAAATATTCAGTGCCACTGAATATTCCATGTTTCCTTTATTCGCTGTATGTAACAAAAGTAAAACTGTAGCACACAAGCTAAACCAGTTGCATTTTACAAAAGCTTTATCATGCAATGACTGTCACAATCTTCCTCTTTAATCATATATCTCATTCCCAACACAGGCTGAACAGCCTTTTGGAATTTCATAATCCATGAGAAAAGTATTATTTTCCTCCTGAAAACAAGATTATCTCACCACCATTTCAGATCTATAATATTTTGCCATTATTATCTTCGGGGTGTGGCTAGAGTTAGAAGATGGCCTATAAAAATGTCAACCGAACCATTTCAGCCAGTCTATAATCTTCATAAGTGAATGCCTGAGTCCTGCAAATAACTGAACCACCACTTGGTTTCATGTACCTTAACTGAAGATTGGATATTGCTGTGAAATTGTAAGAATATGTAAACAAGAACTACAAAATAGCTCTGGATTTCTCAGGCGTTTTAGGAAGGTGGAATCTGTGATAGATCAGAATACTCACACACACCCCAAATCACTTTTTATTAAGATGACCTGTTCAGGCCGAGGAGAGAAGTATAAATGATTCAAATAAATAAATATACACATGATTGTATATTAACATAACATAAAAACAATATTGTGTGCATCTATGTGACACACAAATGAGCATGCAATAATGAAAGGACTCTAGAACATGGCTTTTCAACCAGTGGTACGGGTACCACCTGTTATACATTGGCACCTGGCAGGTGGTACGCGACCATCCTAGAAAAGTGGTAGCGGGGGAGGGGAATGAGCTGAACCGGTGGCAGCATCGCACAAGCCTGAGCGAGAGATGGCTGGAGCTGCAGGGCTGTCAGGGCTGAGCAAAAGGGCCAGGATCAGCACTTCTTTGGGGCTGTCAGGGCTCAGTGGAAGTGCCAGGCTCCAGTTGGAGCTCGGCGCTGATCCTTGCGCTTCTGAGCCCAGAAGAAGCACCGATCAGCTGGAATGTTGCAGCATCTCCAGGGTCTTGTGATTTACATTCAGATGCTTGGCAACTGATTCATATTTATAACAGTCACAGTGTCCCAGGGTCATGTGAAGTGACCAAAACCTGCTGCAACCACCCAGCAGACGGGGGGAATAAAAACCAAACACCCCCCACCCTACCCCCGCTGCCAATCCTTAACAGAAATGTTCACAACAATGAAAACCTTGGACAGGAGGAAGAGCACTGCCGGGCAGGCAGGCAAGTGTCTTGCTCGACTGTGGCTTGTGGGGGGGCACTTTTTTCAGTGCCATTGTAACTTCAAACAGTCACTGCAAGCAAACTGTTGTAAGTCGAGGACTACCTGTACTTCATTTTTTCCCCTTTTTTTTTGGTCATCAAGTTTTTGACACCTTGCTAGGTGACTGGTGGTACTTGGATGTTGCCATATCCTAAAAGTGGTACAATGGGTGAAAAGGTTGAAAAGCCCTGCTCTAGAAAGTCTCTCATTCACACAACGTAACAGCAATCTGGGGTGAGGCAAAACAGCAGGAGCATTCCAGTATTTCAGTGTTGTTGGAAAACTCACATCTATTTCATGCAAAAGACATGCAGCTTTGAGAATACAAAAAAGGTTTTCACAAACATTTGTATTATGCATAACACACACACACAAACACACACACACACACACACACACACGTAGGCAACAATCAAGCACAGCACATGAATCACTAAAACAGGTCATCATTTTTAAGTGCAGGAACCCTATCAAGTTCTGCCAGTCTACTCCCTTGCTGATACAGTACAGTCCTATTTTGAGATACTGTACATCATGCATCAGGCAGGTTGTATAGATTTCCCAATGTGTAATTAATCCTCAGTTGACTAATTATCATAACAAGACAGTCTCTTTAAATTGCAGTAAAGGCACACAAAGCATCTTCTGCAAAAATAAAGTACAGTAGCTCTGTCTAAAACAAGTAATCCTATACTGTAATCCACTTAACTGAGAGCAAGTGCTACCTCAGTGAACTTTCAGCTTGAGGGGGGAAGGCAGTTAAGGATGTCTTACTGCAAAGAGTACATAGCAACTAAAAAAAGGAAAACAATAAAGTGCAGTTTTATACATTTGCCTTTCTCATCCTGATCCACCCAAATGTGATTGGGTTAGAACTTTGATCTGGAATTAGTTGGGTTCCAATCTAGCCTGTCTGGAGACTGCCATATTGGAGAGGGTATCTATACAATTCTTTTTAAAGAAAGAGGAAATTAAAGTCTTCTTTAAATCAAAATTGACTCGTGGTGACTTTATGGACTTTTCCAGGTGCTTTTCATGACAAGAGAATAGAAGGAGCTTGCCATAACTTAATCATCATCATCATCATCATCATCTTATTTTCTAAGTCATCCTCATTACCTTGGCACAGAGTGATTGGTGTCTTAGCTTGCAAACATCCCAGGCAGATTTTTCCCTTGTGTATCATTTAGCTTGGAATATTGATACCAATATTGTAACAGCGTTCCGTGCGCCTTTGGCGTCTAGTCATGCCGGCCACATGACCACGGAGACGTCCTCAGACAAGCGCTGGCTCTTCGGCTATGAAACGGAGATGAGCACCGGCCCCTAGAGTCGGAAACGACTAGCACGCATGTGCGGGGGAACCTTTACCTTTACCTTTTTTTATTGATACCAAAAGGGAGTGCGATGGTTCAGTGGTTAAACATGCTCAGCTGGAAAGCTGACAGCCTGGGTTCAAACCTGAGTGCCACGTGACAGGGTGACCTCCTGTTACTTGCCCCAGCTCCTGCCAACCTAGCAGTTTGAAAGCATGCAAATTCAAGTAGATAAATAGATACCACTTCAGTGGGAAGGTAACAGTGTTCTGTGCACCTTGATGTGTAGTCATGCTGGCCACATGTCTGTGGAAATGTCTTTGGGCAACTCTAACTTCCTTAGGTAAGAAATGAAGATGAGTACTCCCCCTAGAGTCGGACACAACCGGAAAAGGGAAACTTTTAGCTTTATTGATACCAAGCTCTGGTGCTGGATTGCATGGGATTTTTTTTATCCAACATTGTCTTCCCCAATAGTGTCACATTATGACACAATTTTGCCATAATAGACAGGATGGATGTGCCATAGTGCCAGAACTGAGAAAAGCATCTTTGGAGGGATGATCCTGATCATCCCTAATGAAGATATGGCCACAGGGGGGAGGGGGAGGATCCATCTGTAGTAAATGGTCCTGCAGATAGCCATTATGGTTTAGAAATTAAAACCAACACCAAGAAACAGATTCTTAATAAGTAATTTGATATATGCATAATAAGTATTTAATAATAAGAATAATAAGAATAATAATAAAGTTGGAAGGGACCTTGGAGATCATCTAGTGCAACCCCCTGCTCAGGCAGGAAACCTTATACCATTTCAGACAAATGGCAGTCCAGTCTCTTCTTAAAAACTTCCAGTGTTGGAGCATTCACCACTTCTGGAGGCAGGTTGTTCCACTGGTTCATTTTTCTAACTGTCAGGAAGTTTCTCCTTAGTTCTAGGTTGCTTCTCTCCTTGACTAGTTTCCATCCGTTGCTTCTTGTCCTGCCTTCAGGTGCTTTGGAGAATAGCTTGACTCCCTCTTCTCTGTGGCAGCCCCTGAGATATTGGAACACTGCTATCATGTCACCCCTCACCCTTCTCTTCATTAAGCTAAAAAGGTAAAGGTAAAGATTTCCCCGCACATGCGTGCTAGTCGTCTCCAACTCTAGGGGCCGGTGCTCATCTCCGTTTCAAAGCCGAAGAGCCAGCACTTGTCCGAGGACGTCTCCGTGGTCATGTGGCTGGCATGACTAGACGCCAAAGGTGCTACACATACCCAATTCCAGCAACCATTCCTTATATGTTTTAACCTCCAGTCCCCTAATCATCTTTGCTGCTCTTCTCTGTTCTCTTTGTGAGTCTCAACATTTTTTTAACATTGTGGTAACCAAAACTGGATGCAGTATTCCAAGTGTGGCCTTACCAAGGCATTGTAAAGTGGTATTAATACTTCACATGATCTTGATTCTATCCCTGTTAATGCAGCCCAGCACTGTGTTGGCTTTTTTGGCAGCTGCAGCACACTGCTGGCTTATATTTAAGTGATTGTCCACTAGGACTCCGAGATCCCTCTCACAGTTATTACTATTGAGCAAGGTACTGCCTATACTATACCTGTAGATTTGGTTTTTCTTGCCTAAATGTAGAACCTTACTTTTTTCACCATTGAATTTCATTTTGTTAGATAGCGCCCAGTGTTCAAGTCTGTCCAGATCCTCCTGTATCTTAAGCCTGTCTTCTGGAGTGTTGGCTATTCCTGCCAGCTTGGTGTCGTCTGCAAATTTGATGAGTTCCCCATCTATCCCCTCATCTAAATTGTTGATGAAGATGTTGAAGAGCACTGGGCCCAGAACAGAGCCCTGGGGCACCCCACTACACACTTCCCTCCTTGTAGATGCGGTTCCATTGAGGACCACACGCTGAGTACAGCTGGTCAGCCAGCTACGAATCCATCTGGTGGTGATGCTGTCTAACCCACATTTTCCTGTCTTATCAAGTAGTAGGTTGTGATCTATTTCATCAAATGCCTTATTGAAGTCCAAGTAAATTATATCCACAGCATTCCTCTGATCCACTAATTTTGTCACTTGGTCAAAGAATGGAATAAGATTTGTCTGGCATGATCTGTTTTTGACAAACCCATGTTGGCTTTTAGTAATGACTTTGTTTGCCTCTAGGTGTTCACTGATTCGTTGTTTGATTATCTTTTCCAGAATATTCCCAGGTATTGAGGTCAGGCTGATAGATCTATAATTTCATAGATCCATTTTTCCCCTTTTTTGAAGATGGGAACTACATCAGCTCTCTTCCAGTCCTCTGGTAGTTCCCCAGTGCTCCAGGATCTTTGAAAAATATAGTTCAGTGTTTCTGAGATCACATCTGCCAGTTCCTTGAGAACCTTGGGGTTTAATCCATCTGGTCCTGGTGATTTGAACTTGTCTAGGTTGGACAGGTGCTCACTTACCATTTTCTTGCCTATTTTAACTTGTGTTTCTATTCTGTTTTTTATGGCACTATTGGATTACTGCCTTGTCGTGGCGAAGGGGCTTGCGTAATTCAATGAATTACGTAATTGCGTAATTCAATGAAGCTATGAGCTATGCCGTGCAGGGCCACCCAAGACGGACAGGTCATAGCTGAGAGTTCTGACAAAACGTGATCCACTGGAGAAGGAAATGGCAACCCACTCCAGTATCTTTGCCATGAAAACCCTATGGACAGTACCAAAAGGCAAAACGATATGACGCTGGAAGATGAGCCCCTCAGGTCGGAAGGCGTCCAATATGCTACTGGGGAAGAGCAGAGGGCTAGTACTAGTAGCGCCAGAAAGAATGAAGCGACTGGGCCAAAGCCGAAAGGACGCTCAGCTGTGGATATGTCTGGTGGTGAAAGGAAAGTCCGATGCTGTAAAGATTTTTTCTCCATAGGAACCTGGAATGTAAGATCCATGAATCAAGGAAAGCTGGACGTGGTCAAACAAGAGATGACAAGACTGAACATCGACATCTTAGGTATCAGCGAACTAAAATGGACAGGAATGGGTGAATTTAATTCAGATGACCATCAGGTATACTACTGCGGGCAAGAATCCCTCAGAAGAAATGGAGTAGCCTTCATAGTCAATAAAAGAGTAGGAAAATCAATACTGGGATACAATCCTCAAAATGACAGAATGATCTCAGTTCGAATCCAAGGCAAACCATTCAATATCACAGTAGTCCAAGTCTATGCCCCAACCACCAGTGCTGAAGAGGATGAAATTGACCGGTTCTATGAAGCCCTACAGCACCTTATAGAAGTAACACCAAAAAATGATGTCCTTATCATCATGGGGGATTGGAATGCTAAAGTAGGAAGCCAAAAGATAACTGGAATAACAGGCAAGTTTGGCCTTGGAGTACAAAATGAAGCAGGGCACAGGCTGATAGAATTTTGTCAAGAGAATACGATGGTCATAGCAAACACTCTTTTCCAACAACCCAAGAGACGGCTCTACACATGGACATCACCAGACGGTCAACACAGAAATCAGATTGACTATATGCTCTGCAGCCAAAGATGGAGAAGCTCTATACAGTCGGTAAAAACAAGACCAGGAGCTGACTGTGGCTCAGACCATGAGCTTCTCCTTGCAAAGTTTAGGCTTAAACTGAAGAAAGTAGGGAAAAGCACTAGGCCACTCAGGTATGAATTAAATCATATCCCTGTTGAATATACAGTAGAGGTGACAAATAGATTTAAGGAATTAGATCTGATAGACAGAGTGCCTGAAGAACTATGGACAGAGGTTCGCGACATTGTACAACAGGTAGCAACCAAAACCATCCCAAAGAAAAAGAAATGCAAGTAAGCAAAATGGCTGTCTGAGGAAGCTTTGCAAATAGCTGAGGAAAGGAGGGAAGCGAAAGGCAAGGGAGAAAAACATAGATATGCCCAATTGAATGCAGAATTCCAGAGAATAGCTAGAAGAGATAAGAATGCCTTCTTAAATGAACAGTGCAAAGAAATAGAAGAAAACAATACAATAGGGAGGACCAGAGATCTTTTCAAGAAAATTGGAGAGATGAAGGGAACGTTTCATGCAAAAATGGGCATGATAAAGGACCAAAATGGCAGGGACCTAACAGAGGCAGAAGAGATTAAGAAGAGGTGGCAAAATTACACAGAAGAACTATACAAGAATGAGCTTAACGTCCCAGATAATCACAATGAGGTGGTCACTGACCTCGAGCCAGACATCCTAGAATGTGAGGTGAAGTGGGCCTTAGAAAAGCTGAGCAACAACAAAGCTAGTGGAGGTGACAGTATTCCAGCTGAGCTATTCAAAATCTTAAAAGACAGTGCAGTAAAAGTGCTACACTCAATTTGCCAGCAAATTTGGAAAACTCAACAGTGGCCACAGGATTGGAAAAGATCAGTTTACATTCCAATTCCAAAGAAAGGCAGTGCCAAAGAATGTTCAAACTATTGCACCATTGCACTCATTTCTCATGCTAGTAAAGTCATGCTTAAAATCCTACAAGCTAGACTTCAGCAGTATGTGGATCGAGAACTACCAGAAGTACAGGCAGGATTTCGAAGAGGCAGAGGAACTAGAGATCAAATTGCCAACATACGCTGGATCATGGAGAAAGCTAGGGAGTTCCAGAAAAACATCTACTTCTGCTTCATTGACTATGCTAAAGCCTTTGATTGTGTGGATCATAACAAACTGTGGCAAGTTCTTAAAGAGATGGGAGTACCAGACCATCTTATTTGTCTCTTGAGAAACCTATATGCGGGTCAAGAAGCAACAGTGAGAACTGGACACGGAACCACTGATTGGTTCAAAATTGGGAAAGGAGTCCGGCAAGGCTGTATACTGTCGCCCTGCCTATTTAACTTATATGCAGAGCACATCATGAGAAAGGCAGGGCTAGATGAATCAAAAGTTGGAATTAAGATTGCCGGAAGAAATATCAACAACCTAAGATACGCAGATGATACCACTCTAATGGCAGAAAGTGAAGAAGAACTAAAGAGCCTCTTGTTGCGGGTGAAGAAGGAGAGTGCAAAACTTGGGTTGAAACTTAACATTAAGAAAACCAAGATCATGGCATCTGGCCCTCTCAATTCCTGGCAAATAGATGGGGAAGAAATGGAGGTAGTGACAGATTTTGTTTTCCTGGGCTCCAAGATCACTGCAGATGGGGACTGTAGCCAAGAAATTAAAAGACGCTTGCTCCTGGGGAGGAAAGCCATGGCAAATCTAGACAGCACACTAAAAAGCAGAGACATCACCCTGTCAACAAAAGTGCGTATAGTAAAGGCTATGGTCTTCCCAGTTGCAATGTATGGCAGTGAAAGTTGGACCATAAGAAAGGCTGAGCGCCAAAGAATTGAGGCCTTTGAACTATGGTGCTGGAGAAGACTCCTGCGAGTCCCTTGGACCGCAAGGCGATCAAACCGGTCAGTCCTAGAGGAGATCAATCCTGACTGCTCTTTAGAAGGCCAGATCCTGAAGCTAAAACTCAAATACTTTGGCCACCTAATGAGAAGGAAGGACTCACTGGAGAAGAGCCTAATGCTGGGAAAGATCGAGGGCAATAGAAGAAGGGGACGACAGAGAATGAGGTGGCTGGATGGAGTCACTGAAGCAGTAGGCATGAGCTTAAATGGACTCCAGAAGATGGTAGAAGACAGGAAGGCCTGGAGGAATGTTGTCCATAGGGTCGCGATGGGTCGGACACGACTTCGCAGCTAACAACAACATTTTTGATAGTTTGCCCTGTTTTTTCCCTTTTTGTAAAGACAGATGCAAAAGACGAGTTAAATAGTTCTGCTTTCTCCCTATTGCTTGTCACCTTCTTGCCACTTTCACCCACTAGTGGACCAATCATTTCCTTCACTTTTTTCTTGTTTTTTCTTGCTTTTTTGTTATTTTTGACTTTGGTCGCAAGCCTTAGTTTATTATGAGCCTTAGCTTTCCTCACTTCATCTTTGCAGGCTCAGGCTATTTGCTGATATTCTGACTTAGTTATGTCCCCCTCTTTCCACTTTCTATACTTGTCCTTTTTATCTTTCAATTTATCAGAGTTTATGCAGCCATGCTGGTTTCTTTTGAGAGCTGTTATTTTTCCTCTTTGTTGGTATTATGCTACACTGGGCTTTTATTATCTCACTTTTCAAAATTTCCAAAGCTTCTTGACTTGTTTTCCCCTTGAGGATTCTCATCCATGGAATCCTTCCCAAGCCTTCTCTAAGTTTATTGAAATTAGCTCTCTTGAAGTCCAAGACTCTAGTTTGACTGTGTTCTATTGCTTGTGCTTCCATAATGTTGAATTCCAATATTACATGATCACTACCACCCAAGGTTCCTGTGGCTTCAACACCTTCTATCATTTCATCTCTCTTAATGAGAATTAGGTCCAAAATGGCTAATCCCCTAGTTCCCTTCCCTACTTTTTGGGAGACAAAGTTGTCTGCTAGGTTTGTCAGGAATCTGTTTGATCTTCCACTTGGTACAGAGTTTGTCTCCCAATTGATGTCAGGGTAGTTAAAGTCCCCCATTATTATTGTGATGTGCTTCCTACATACCTTAGTTAGCTGACTAGCAAAAAGTTCATCTATTTCCTTCTATTTCCTCTGTTTGGTTGGATATTTCTTGGATGTTTTTCCAGCTTCCCAGATCAGCCCATGGGAAGACCAGGGTTTTTCTCTGGCTTCTTACCTAAGTACTAATCAAGTTCAACCCCGTAAGTTTTTGAAGAGCAGCCAACCAGATTTACTGAGAAATACCAATTACAGCATTCATAATACTCACACCCAATGAACGTGGGGTTGCAATTTTCTTATCTATACTTACGCCAAGCTGTTGTTGTTATACTTGCAGTGTTGCATCTCTCCCACCTTAGTCATCCAGCTTACAGAAGACAAATCCTGTAAAAATATTTTACTTAAAATAAAAATTATTGCTTTCACTTCCTTCCTCAAATGTAACCTTCTGTTTATTTCACCTGCCTGCTATCCATCACAATATAACCAATTACTCTGTCACCAGGCGTTTCCCTCTCATCTTACAGGCAACTAAGAAAGGGGGTGGAAAAGGGAGGAATGAAACCCTCCGGAATCTGGTTTGTTTCTCCGGATGGAATGTAAGGGGGTGGAAATGATCCTGCTATGAATGGACTGATGTCTCTCCTCTTCCCACAAGGGACTTACCACCTGTAACTTGGCTGATCCAGAATGGACTGAATGAACTGTGGGGTGGGGCTTGTTTGGGGACATTTAAAAATATTGATCTGTGAAGGGATTTCTCAGATCCTGTCTATTATGCCTGCCATCTCCTATTTCTTAGTAAAAGTTCCTACTTGGAAAACCTTGTCTCCAAGAGTCCTACTTTCTTAAGATGTGGGTTGAAGTGGGTTTTGACACTATTGATGACTTGTTTAGGAATATCCGACAGTCATCTAGGTTGCTACTGTAAGAAAATAACATTTGGGTTGTTGGCCTAGGACAGCATTGACATTTTTCCAGGGAATAAGCCAGGTATACTAGGTATTCATTCACGAGAAAGCTTGGTTGTTTTCTAAATCTGGAGTCATGTTACTAAATCTAAGAGAACTGTTTTGTTAACAGTGTATGATTATATTTGAATAAATATTTATTAGAATGCAGAGAGTAAGTAGACATGATTTAACGATACCTGAGGGTAAATTTGGTTCTGCTTACATTATAGATCATCCTTCTCCAAATTGGTACCTTCTGGTTATATTGGGTCACAAGTTACAATAGCCATACTGGCTAAGAAAGATGGAAAGTGCATTTGGACAGTAATGGATTTGGGGATATTATGGTAAAGTATCAGTCTAATAAGTGGCAGCTTTTGATTAGCTTCAGAAAATAAAATATACAAACCAGGAGTTGGCAAGGTAACGGCTATTTGAAAAATAAAGCATTAAAAAAATCTTGACTGATAAGACCCCTGCTCTAATAACGTGGATAGTAATCCAGGACTGGTTTATAAATCTGCACATACCTGGAGAGGAGCACTTGACACTATAGCATGCAGTTGCAGGTCCTTTTTGCAAAGTATTCAAATACTATAACAAATCAGTAAGTACCAAGAACGTCATTCAAAAAGAAAGTCATATCACTGGAGTTTTTGTTAATGATTTTGGAAGACATAATTTTGGAGAGAACTTAATAAAATGGATAAGATCATTTTACATTTCCCAAAAAATCACAAATGATTGTTAATGGAGATCCTGTGAGATTAAAAAAAAGCAACAATGCAGGGATACCTTCTGCTTCCTCCATTGCTTATTTTGGTTCTTGAAATACAGAGTAAACGAGAGATTGGTGGGAATAAAGATTTAAAAAAATATAAATTAAGGCCTTTTGCAGATGATTTAGTGATAGTTATGGAAGTTCCTTTAAAGGGAATTGAAATATTAATGGAAAATTAAGAGAATTTGGTGCACTAGCAGGTTTGAACATTAATAAAGAGAAGACAAAAATGTTAACAAAAATATGAAAGTTGGAGATCAAACAGAACTGATGAATTTCAGATAATATCTGTTTTGACAACTGATGTACCATTTAAACAGTGGCAGAAGGATATGTCTAAACTTGTGTGGCCCTGTAAAAACCATTAATTAAATATAAGATGTTACACAGAAATTGTCGAGAACATATAAAGGTGCTTCAGATTTATGTTAGAAATAAATCACAAGAGGAAACATTTAATCGTGTTTGGTGACCATGTAAAAGAACTAGAAAATTCTGGGTTCAAATACACAAATACTTCAAACTTTAAAATTCAGAGGATTTTAAAGATTAATATGCAACTGAGATTCTTTTGTGATTGATGAACAAACAGTTGGAAAAAAGTTATGGAACTTGTTTTACACATAATAACTGCAGCAAGATTATTGGATGCATAAAGATGGAAAGATTTGAAACCACCCATAATGGAGGAATGGTGGATAAAGAAGATGGAACTTACTGAGATGGCTAAATTGAGTTCCTTGATCGGATACAAGACAGTTATCTATGTTTATCGCTGATTGGAGACCCCTGACAACTTTTGTGTAAAACAGAAAAAAACAGAAAAAAATGATCTCATGAACAAGAGAGATATTTCTTATGTATAATTGTACTATAACTACTGATAAGAACTTTGGAAGTTTTGTATCTTCGTTATTTTTTACTTTTCTTTTACTTTTCCCCCCTTTCTTGCACTTTCAGCTTTTGCTTTGATTTCTTTTCTTTTTTGCTTTATATTAGATTGTTTTAGTTGTTACCTTCCTTTTAAAAAATATTTAGTCAAATATACATATATGTACATACATACATATTGGGAGTTTTCATTCTTACTAAAGCACAAATAACATTAAAAAGATTGTGCAATCCACAGTTTTCAAGATTGCTTTTCTACAGCTACCCCATGAAAATTCTTCTGGCCATTTTTTTAAAAAATGCCAACAAAAATGTGGTGAGAAAGCACAAAAGCCAGCATGATTTCCTGCTAATTTTCAAAGGGGAACAAACAAAACTTGGTATGCTAAGTAGCAGTGAACAAAGCCTAGAGAGACAGAGGCCACAACTCACATCCTATCGTCCAAAGGTCTTCTGATGAATTGGCCATCTGGTGAATTGAAGATATTATAGCCTGACTTACTATGTTTCTCAACTACATACATACATATGTACAATACAATACATATACTAGAAGTGTGATTGATAGCTGCCAAAATATTGCCCACCCATCCTAAAGCACTCTATAAAACATTAGTTCAACAATACATTGATAAACCATATATCAGAGGGCATTTGGTTACTGGCTCAACTCTTTGAAAGTTTATCCTGGAATCAGTGTATTTAGGATAAAAGCCAAAGTGTTCAATTTATAGTTGCAATATACCTGGCTTCATTGTCTAAGAACTCTTTCCCTGTAGAATTGTAGATCAGTTAGAATTGGATTTCATCATAGTATATGCAAATAAACTGCATGCAACTTTTTGACGCAAGTACCATTTCCTAGAAAAAAACAACTCTTCTGTAATGAATTCAGTCAACTTTGAGCAAGTCAATTTATGTAAATATTTTTTAAGTAAATGCCGTTATTTTCTTTTTCCCATTCCTGGCCATGCCAAATAGATTATATTCAGAGTTACGCTTAAGAAACCTTAACATTCTTTTTGCCTTGCAAACCTTTTGAACTACCATGTCAACCAAAGGAATAAATGAACATTTGCATGTCTGCTACATAACAATATCATGTTAATGGGATTATACCTGATACTAAATATTTATTATTAGGAATAATCTGTATGCCATCCAATAGAATTAAAGTTCCCAAGGAAGTTATTCCTGGAAGAAGAAATAACTATTTGCTTTACTGATTTATAGTCTGTCTTTTCTCCAAAAGAATAAGGTAATTTATCTAGAAAATTCACTTCATTGTATACACCTACTCTGATGTAATTTGATTTTAAAAAAAGGCAACTAACTCAAAGACCCAATGAGTTTCCATGGCTGATCAGAGACTTGAATCTGGGTCTCCTAGTTCTAATCCAACCCCTTGACTGCTATATCTCACTGACTCTTAAAATCCTTGAAGTCTATAGCATGTACAGTATATGCCAGCTGCACATTCTGGTTCTATGTCTCATCTGAAAAAAGGGTAATTTATATTAGGGTGAGTAGCTGAGGATGATTTAATCAAATATTTAATGTGCTTTATGTGCAACTGAGTTGTTCAGGCTTCATCTCCATAATGTCTCTTATAAAGCTTTTATTATGCTTTTGCCCTGCTTCACTTGCAGAATTTTACTGGAGGTCTAGATATTACTGCCCTTATTTTCTTATCCTTTCATTGTTTATCATAGCATCTTCCTTTTAATTCTGAATTTTTCAAGGAATCTGTTAGAATGAAAAACTGGAATAACTGCATAAGGATTGGTAGCTGAAGTATTCAATAACTCAACTGAAGGGATCTATGGTCAAAATACTCAAGATGGTAGATGTAACATTACAACTGAAGCACATAAAAACAAGTGTAGCTTCAATCTGTTGCAATCACCAAAGGTCTTTTGGTCCATATCCTGTGGACACACCTGACATGTAACTTAGTAGTAAGTTTGGAATATAGCTAACTTTGTCTTGGCTCCAAAACCATGTACAGTTGGCTAGAAAAAAACAGCTTTTCAGAAGAAAGTAATCAGGAGACACTTCTATTCCGCTGCTTGGAAAACTACATATTTGCATCTATGTCATCCAAACATTTTAATATTTTTCCCAAATACCTAGAAATCTAATTTCCCCCAAATACTTCTCAACTGGATGAATAAATTAAAAAAGGTGGGAAAGGAAAAAAAATTGTGACCCCAAGCATCTGGAAAATGGCAGGTTCAAAGAGCTAAGTTACAACATCTATTATTTGGTAGTTACAATACAGCTTGTACTTGCCTTCCTGGAAATTTAAGTAAATCTGAAACAATGCCCTTGTAGCAAAGCAACTTAGTTTAACTAAAATAGAAGCAAACTACAGTATATCTAACTTCTGCACATGCTTTCTTCTATGTATACTTATACTTTGTTTATGTAGTAATTGTAACTGAATATTTTTTTTACAAAGCTAAAAACATACCCTCTCCTTTTCTATGAAATCATCTCACAATTGATATATGACAATGTTAGGCCACTGAAGAGAAAATATGTTGTAATGGCATTGCAATAGGAAATGAATAGTCTATTAAAATAATTATAGAGGCAGAAAGCAAAACCTTGTTTTCACAAACTACATGAAGAAATAACATTGCGATAGGTGATTATAGAGAATAGATGAGAATGAAGACTTAAACCTCTAGATAGGATTTTTATGTGTCAGGAAAAGTATTAGAAATTATTTGCTATTTTTCAATACCTATTCTCCTGTTCATTACTAGTAAAAAAAAAGACTGATTTTGCAACATACAATTCCTGATTAGAGAAAGTAACTTTTGTGCAAAATCCAGTTACTAAACAAAATTAGAACTTATGTTTCATATTAAGACATTTAAAACAGAGGGTTTGAAGGAGATAAATACCCAGATTAAGCCAGTTTTGAGATTTAAATTTAAAAGCAGCAAAAAAAAACTTCACGATAAATGTAATTTTATAAATAGGTTTACAATTTGTATTACCTCGCTTGATTGGCACACAAAATAAGTATTGTCCTCTTCCAAATATATCTTTGTGTTATTTCTTAGACTTAAGAGGCAGTTCTTGTTCATGCCAGGCAGGAACACAATAATGTTCACTGAATATAAAGTTAGCAATATTATTCTACTTTTTGCAAAATATTAAAGCATAAAGTAAAATAATATTACAAACTTTATATTCAGGAGTAATTATTTGTGTGCCTGCCTAATATATATATAACCAAATATTTATATAAGCTTAAAGACAGGGTATACATGAAATAATAAAATAAATTAAAATAATTGAACAAATATTGAAAGTTATCATTACTTCCCAGAAAGCTAAGATGCTAGATTTTTAATATTTTCAAAATATCAGAACACGTTCAACCATATATTATTCTCAACAAACTGCTTCCAATAGCAGGCACCCTACTGAAGATAAGTCCACAATGAGGACCACAAGTCAATAGACCCTTTTTATTGGAAGTAATTAAGATGCATTAAGAGTTTCCATATGGTCACAACAGCCTCATTCCATACAGCACCAACTATCCTTCAAACTGAAGATGTGAGGAAGTGAATCAAGAACTTTTTGAATCCCATGAGTTATTTTTATGAGAAATTTCCCCAGTATGATACCATTCAGAGTCATTAATACCAACAGCATCATTCCCAATCAGTATGTTTGCTCCATCTTTGTGTCACGTTTAACAATTGCTGCTAATGCCCAAGTAAAGGAAGCTAACTTTTTAAATAACAATCACCAGATCTTTTACTTTTTCTCATACTGATTCCCCCTCCCAATGAAAGATTCATCCCCTTGGATGAGTAACACGATGCTTCTGGGCTCAAATAAGAAGAGCGCCTTCCTCCCGTTGCTAAGCAACCGTCTCCTCTTTCTCACCAGAGGACCTACAGCCGCACTACCCTCACCCTGCAGTCAGCAGTGATCTTCTATTGGGTGCCGGGCTCTGACGTCACGCACTCCTTTACCGGCTTGGGCCTCGGGGAAGCGCCCATTGGCTACCCATTCTCTGGCCACGCGGCGTCACTTTCTCACACCACCCCCACCCTTTTTTTCATTTCGCTTCGCTCATTGGCGGGAAAGGTAAGAGGGAGAGGCTTCGGAGCACCGGCTTCTGACAGGGCAAAGGGAGCTGCCATTCACCGGTTTCGAGTGGCTGCCTAGGCGGCGGGGCTGGTTTAAAGGCGCATCTCCAGAACTGTTGCCTTTCAGAGCTACCGATTCGGCGATTGAGGTTGAAGGCGAGCCATTGCTGGACACAGGTGGGTTGGACCTGGAGGAAGCGGAGACATTATTAGTATTTTTATTATTGTGGTTGCGATTATTAAGTATGCTTACTCGTATAGTCCAACAAAGCAAAGCAGTCCTCTCCACCTCTCTATAAATTCCCAATGGGATTCACTACCAGAAAACCTTGTATAGAATTGAAAGCAAAAAAGAAAAGGAAAAAAAAAGAATTGGATAGGTAGAGGATTTTGCCCTTTAAGAGAGGATTCTTCCGCGATCATTTATGGAGTTATAGAATTAGATGGGATCCTCTTCTAAACCTTTGATTCTTTGCTTGGTTAGGATTGGTTTTTTTTGTTCTTGCTTTCTTTCGTTTTCTTGAAGGACAGCGTAAAAATGTGTGAATACATGAATTTATTTTAAAAGACCATCAGAGATCCCAAATAGGATGAACCCCAGATGCGGGAAGGGATTTGCCATTCCTAAAACTAGTTTGAGATTAAGGGGCGCTTTTTGCAATAGGTCTCTGGTGCATACTTCCCTGCTTCCTCCTGGGAATCTTGTCACTATGATTGTGGGTTTGCTGAAGAACCAAAGGATAACACGAAGAGAATAGAACAAATGTTGGGTGCAAATGTAATTGTTTGGAGATGGTGGTGTAGAACATGTTCTCAGAAAGTGAGATTATTTGCTCAGTCACTTGCCTTGTATCCTGGTAGTGTAGGTTTTACTGCAAAGCACAGTCATTTACTCCATTCAGGGGCGTGGGTTGTCTGAGAGAGCTGCCTGCATCTCTTGCTTAAATTCTTCTTTTAGGCAACATAGCAACAAGGAAATTGGGCAGAAGTGGCAATTGAAACTGTCTTTCTTATGACATTTGCATTAGGTCTATTCTTTCCTACAGAGACTAAGGGAAGGGAGGTAGGTCATGGGAGTGGACATTATTTTGTCAATGTCTTCTCTGCCTTCTCTCAGGTGCCCTGCCCAAACAAAATCCAGAAGCGATTGTTCCTTGAAAATATTAGACATTTGTCCATTTGTGCAAACAAATTGTTCTTTCCCCTTTCTTCTCATGAAGTTTTCTCAACTAATGAAAAAGATAATGATTAGGTCAGAGAGTTGAACCTTGGCATCTTTAAGAGCTGTAGACTAATTCCCAGAATTCCTCAGCCAGTAAAGGAATTGCACTCTTTTCAAATTCAAGTCCATTTTTCCCCTTTGAAAATGGAGGTGTCTTAGTTGAATGCATTAAAGTTGTTCAGGATATAACAACATTTTAAAAATTACAAAATATTAACAGGAAAAAAATTCTTACAAATCATATTGGACTGGAACAAATAAAATAATATATGATAATTTGGCAGTTTAAATATAATACAGGAGTCAGATCAAAGGTTGGCTAAAATGGCCAAAGCAGTAAGAACTGTCAGTTTAAATAATTAAAAATTAAAGACTTTCTAATCTGAAACAATCCATCTGGATTCATACTATGAAGAAATTTAGATACGATATCCTCACGTGACTTATTTTTACAATGCATTACATTATCCACTCATAAAGTATTTCTAGTTTGGTGATCCAACTTTCATTGGGTTCATATAATACATTAAACCTTGTATGCCCTTATAGTTCTTAATACATTATGTGAACCCTGCACAAACTTGTATAATTGGATTGTCATTTGGAACAGCTGTCTGAGTTGCAGGGAAAATTATGGACAGATGGTTAGATAAAGAGCATGAAGATTAGCTCCCTGCTTTATCTGTGAAACTAGTGAATGTTCTGTACTTTTCATAAAACATATAATAGTCAAACTGCCAAACTTTAGGATGCCTCTGACAGAAATTGTCCCCCACCCATTTCTCCTTAGGGAATTTAGCCTTTCACCGGAATACAACTTGCAATTTTCTTGGCAGCTTTATAGACAGTCTGAGGTTGCCTTCTAGTGGGACATTTGTTTTTCTTTACACTGCGTTATGGGGATACAATTCAAGGCATTTTTCTCAGATGGATTAAGTGTTTCAGAAAACTACTAGGATGAAAGTGCAACCTGGGGACTTTTATTATGATGATTTTGGTAGAAATGTCTGCTAGTTCTAAGGATATCTGTCCCCATCTACAGATCTGATACCATTTCATGCATAATTTTGTTCATCTGTTTGCAAGGATTACGCTAGCAAAAAAGAGCTGTCTATATGAATTCAGCAGTATTGAGATCAGTGAGGCAAATTTACTGTACACCTGGTACATTCTAAGAAATTCAGTACTGTATTAGCTGTTGGGATTTACTTGTAAATAAATCTGCTACAGTTGCACTGTTGCAATTTATCTCCTTGATCTTGGCAAAGATTAGTAACAGTAACTGTGTCCAAAATGTCTCAAGATTTCACTTTACAGTCAACTGTTAAATTTCTAAATTTTTTAGTTTGATTGAATTGTAAGGTGTGTCCCTTTTTGGCTAAAGTTTTGAGAAATTTTTAAATTTAACCAAGCAGAATGATGTCATATATTGTTCAGTCTCTATTAAAAATAAATGGGTGCTTTCTAGTTACACCTAAATTCTTCTAAATTGCATTGATAACAGTGAGAGACCTCTGCATATGTTTAAATATGTCCTACTGAAAACAGATTGGAAGAAAGTAGCTTCATTGGGTATTTCTGTCTTCTTTTTTCCTAGCGCATTGATCCTTCCTTGCTTGTTAGTCAAATAGTTAAATGAGCAGTGTAAAGATGCTATGATGTATTTATTCAGCAAATTTTCTATTTCCTTCCAGTGCTCTTTTTCTTCCCTGTAATATGCACTTTATTTTTAGAAAAGCACAAAGAGAATAATTTTAAATATAGGAAAAACTCCACAATCCACAACAAGGCAATAATTTGATTCAAGGTCACAAAAAAGTGTGCAGGCTCTTAAGAAGCAGCCTTTATTAGCCAAAATTGTAACTATGATTGGAACTTTTCTAGAGAAATGTGTGAAAAGAAGAAAAAATAGAATTTTGTGGGCTCTTAAGCGATTAATAAATTGTGATATAATACTTTGCTTTCCCATAGAGCAAGCATGTCAAACTCATGACGTTGTGCGGCATATCGTGACTTTTTCCCCATTGCCGACAATGGGGAGGGCGCGGTTTCATCGTGAGGCATCTGGCCCATGGGCCAGCAGTTTGACATGCCTGCCATAGAGTATTGCATCAGGCACCCACAAAATTGTACTTTTGTGAATGACATCTTGAGTGTCTTACATAATGAATGCCTTTAGCCAAATGTCATACTTACAAATCTGACTGTCACGACGTCCTCTGTGAAGGACGGCGGGGCTTGACACTGACAGTTTGGAGAAAAAGCATTTTTTCTTTTCTCAAAATATTTTAATTTGACCAACTTGATTCATGCCTCATTCTGTAATACAACTCCTTTAGTTGAAGTATGCCATGTTTTATAAAACATTTGAATTTAGCTTTCACAAACCATGGTTAAACAAGCACAGTCAAAAAGCAGAAGTTGAATTCTACTTTCCTATTCCTGAAAGGAGATGGTACATAGGATTTAATTATCCAGTGTATCTGAGACAATTTTCTACAGGGATGCAAAAAATAAGTCCTTTTGGCAGACCTGAAACAGCGACACCTTGTGGTTTTCTGTAGTGATAAAAATAGAGCTACAGTAAATTAATAGGGATGCGGTGGCTCAGTGGGTTAGGATGCTGAGCTTGTCGATCAGAAGGTCGCCAGTTTGGCGGGTCGAATCCCGAGTGCTGCGTAGCAGAGTGAGCGCCTGTTACTTGTCCCAGCTTCTGCCAACCTAGCAGTTCTAAAGCACGTAAAAATGCAAGTAGAAAAATAGGGACCACTACGGTGGGAAGGTAACAGTGTTCCGTGCGCCTTTGGCGTCTAGTCATGCCAGCCACATGACCACGGAGACGTCTTCGGACAAGCACTGGCTCTTCGGCTTTGAAACGGAGATGAGCACTGGCCCCTAGAGTTGGAAACGACTAGCACGCATGTGCGGAGGAACCTTTACCTTGTTAATTCTTATTAATAGGATTAAGTATGGATTAACTAATGGTGTACTGATAATGAGAGCACTGTAATTATTATCAAGCATGAATGAGTAAAAGAAATATGTATACCCGGAGAGCCCCAAGTTTGGCTTCCCTACAATTTACTTCCTGGGCTTTTATTTGCAAAGTTATTTAAAAGACTTACCGTATGAATAGACACACAACTATGTTATGCATATCAGCTCCAAACTCGTGAATGCACAAAATTAGATTTGGCTTAATAACTACAACCTTCTACATTTTTAACCACATTATTTTTTTATTGGCAACTGATACCTACTGCTCTGCTTTATCTGTGGGGCATGCAAAAAAAATAAAACAAAACGCCAAATCCTGAGCAAGGGGACAAGATCAGATTTGTGTGGGCTTGCTTCCCCCTATGCCTGATAGATGTATAAACTGGATGACCTAGCTCAGGGGTAGGCAACCTCGGCTCTTTTATGACTCATGGACTTCAACTCCCAGAATTCCTGAGCCAGGCTGGCTCAGGAATTCTGGGAGTTGAAGTCCATGAGTCATAAAAGAGCCGAGGTTGCCTACCCCTGACCTAGCTCTTCACCCAGGCCTTTGCTGAGCGTGATAGAAGCCCTCTTCTCTTTTTTGTCCCACAGGTTTGTTATCTCTTCCATCTTTGTTGTTTTTATTTTGTGCAGTTTTCTTGTTTTAATGTTTTTAACAATTTGTAAACTGCCCAAAGTTGTAGGGAATCGGAAGACCTATATCTTTCATAAATTGTTCTTACTCAGCCGATTATAATTATCACTGCTAGGTTAATCAGTAAAATAGTGAAGAAGTAATTTTAGAGCAGAAGATTAATACTTTTCACGAGCAAAATGGGCTCCAAAAGCAAATACTCATTCAAATGCCCTTAAGATCGGGCTATGCTTCATTGGAAGCTGGAAAGAAAAGACTGCCTTGCTGCTATTCCAAGACACTTCATTCCACTCTCCGTGTCTGACATTTTTACAAGTTGTGCTGAGTTATGGTTTGCTGACTTGTGACTTGCCAGCTACAGTGATTAATCATGAGAAGTACCCTGTTTTGGTGAGGTGAGCAGGAGCTAGAAAACAATATTTTCCCTCGTGGCTCCAACATTTTTGAACAGCCTTCTTCCAGAAGCTAGGTTTCGCCCTTCAGTGATAAAACACCCAAAGTATTGTGGTTCATTTACTGCTGTTTATTTTGATTGATATTGTTTTATGCTGTTGTCGTAAGCTGTTCGGAGGCTAATACAAATCAGCAGCATGTAAGTTCAATAAACAAACAAAGCAATGACAAAATAATACAGCACACCAAGCCACAATTTAGTTTCTATGATTTTAACTTAAGTTTGGAAGTTCCCAAATATTCTCAGTTCAGTGTCCTTAGCATCTCCCAAACCATATGCTTGGTGACCCAGGGACCGTTCTATTTATAAAGTAATAAAATATCCTGTGGCATCCTAGGGCATTGTGGCACAGTTTGGGAAACTCGTAGCTTGTTTAGTCAATTCAGCCTGTGTAGAGTTGCTACATGCATACCTTTTGTTTTTAGATGAAGTTCAGGGGTATCCAACCATGGCAAGTTTAAGACTTGTGGACTTCAACTCCCAGAATTTTCCAGCCAGCTGGCTGGAGAATTTGGAAGTTGAGGTTCACAAGTTTTAAATTTGCTAAGGTTGAATATCCCTGATGGAGTTCTAAGTAGCTGAAAGATTAAATTTAGATTGCATAGGGGAGTAATTATCTTGTAAAGTCAGGCTCAACTCTTAAGGACTTTATAAACATATCCTTTTAGGAGTTTTGCAACACAACATAAATGGTTCATAATATTTTCTTCCAGGATTTTTTTCTTCCCTGTCTAGTCTCCAGTGTTGGGCCTCCGGGCCTCCTGTATAGATTCTAACAAATCATCATGCTTCAGTTAGATGCTGATACTTAGGAGAATTCCATCTCCAGTGCTCTGCTCTGATTAAAGTTCAAGTCCTCCCAAACACCCAAAGGGAGGTTTAACTGTATTTTCCGTGCTGCACAAAACATTTAACAATGAGGCCTTCCCTTGACTATAGAAGAGGGATAAGTTTTAATGCTGCAGAATGAAAAGACAGTAAGTGACAAGATTGTATCCTATGTTTCCTGAGCAAGTCAGAAAATTTACATGAATCTATAAAAACTCAAGAGCGTGTGTGAATCATGTTTTTTCCACCTTATTGCTTTGAAAATAGAAGTAATGCAATATTGCCATAATAATTTGACATCTAGTTTTAAGCTAAGTTTACATATCACATTACAGGTAAGCCATGATATGATTGGCTTTCGCTTATCATAGGGAAGAAGGGGAATCTTTTGGGGGAAAAGATATGCTTTGATTCAGTGGTTGACTACTGGTTTATGGTTTGCTATTAGGAGGCTGCAGCACTTGGATGACTGAGCTTGAAACCTCAACAGTATCAGGCTTTGTTAATAAACTATTTGGATAGGAGACTACGTGATCTCAGATCTAGGCTATATTGACATGTCAGAGAAACACCACTGCCCTCGAAAACTGCCTGATGTGTCTTTGCTGATTTGAAGTAGCATTTGATTCACTACTGATAAGAATAAGGTCTAAATCTGGACTGAGGGGTTTAATGTTTTTAAATTGTGATTTAATTTTTGCGGCTAGACTTAATTTAATTTTATTTGAATTTTATATTGGATTGTTTTTAAATTTTGCTTTGTAAACCGCCCTGAGTCCTTTGGGAATAGGGCGGTATATAAACCAAATAAATAAATAAATAAATAAATAAATAAATAAATAAATAAATAAATAAATAAATAAATTAGAACTGTCTATAGCAGGGGTCCCCAATCCCTGGGCCACAGTCTGGTACCAGGCCATTAGCTGTTAGGAACTGAGAAGCACAGCTGAAGGTGAGTGATGGACAAGCAAGCAACCTGAAACCATCCCCTTCCCCAGATTTGTGGAAAAGTTGTCTTCCATGAAGCGGGTCCCTGGTGCCAAAAAGGTTGGGGACAGCTGATCTATAGTAATGATAAATTAGTATGACTTATTGCTACATAAGATTCTCTATCCAGCAAAAGTCAAACATGGACTTATAATTGCTCATCAGTTATTTTTATATTCTTTCATACAAGTTTCCTTTTATATGTTGACAATGTTATTATTTTAACCCTTATCCTAGATCTAAATGACAATGTGAAGACATTTAGATTTATGCAAAATGTAAGCTGTAGTCTTTCCCAAGAGAGACAACAGATGTAATTAATTGAAAGATAATTGACATCACGATTGCACAATTGATGGATATTACCTTTTAATATTCTTTAACATGAAAGAACCAAATCAGACATTAATATGTATGGACAGAATATTCCCAAAACAATAGTTTGATTTGCCAGCTACAAAGGTAATAATTTTGTCCCTACCGCATGCAGCTATTACAATTTTTAAAGCTCTAGTCTGTTCCTGCTACAAATTATTGAGAATGCATATTTGCCCCAGCTGGCAAATATATATATATTGGCTTCAACAGCATCTTGTCAACTTAGCACGTCTGCTGGCGATGGAGCAATAAGAAACAGGTTTTGAGATACCACCTATATATGGCACATTCAGAACCTCTTCTACCCCCCCCCCCCAATGCTCGCTTTCTTGACTTTGAGACTTCCTTTGTTTATTTCTAAACTGGGAAGTTCTACTTGCACCAGTACTTCTCAAACTTGGCAACTTTAAGATGTGTGGACTTCAACATCAAAAATTCCCCAGTCAATCAGCTTGAAGTTACCACATTTGAGAAACACTATACAAAAGCTTAAGAGCTAGTTGTTAGGGAAGAGGGGCTTTGTGAGAGCACTTTTTCAAGCTTTTCTTACACCTACTTTGTGGCAAACTAGGTCTGCTGTCTATCTGTCTTAATCTGTTCTCAGGGTGACCCTGTCCAGTAGACTGTTTGTATTTGAAATTCCAAATACAAAGCATGCCTAGAACATTTAGTACATGCCCCAAGTTGCTTGTAACCAGATTATGCCTATTTAATGATTTCCAGGAAACAGCATACAGTACAATTGTATGAACATTTGTTTTGATTCTCAAATGATGCAGAACTCTGAAATTGAGTAATGAGCATTGTTTGCACATAGTCCTCCAATCTTACTGCAATATCAGCACATTTAGCAGGACCAAAGGCTGAGTAAAGGTGAATAAGCACTAAACATGAGTGTACAAATTCTAGTCTCTTTTGCAGCCATTTTGATGAAGTTCTGTTGTTTTCTTGAGGTATGCATTCAATCACAACTTTAATAATTTAATAATATACTGGTGTAGGAGAGGTGGAAGCTTGCACTCGATTTTGTAAACAGCCCAGTGGCCTAGTTTTAAAAAAAGGGGGGAGTCCTTTTGTGGATCAAAAAAAACATGCAATGATTTAATATATAAATCTACCTTTAGAAAGCTCAAAGATAAAATCACAAGTCCTGTACACATTGGAAGGCTCTGAATAGGGCAAATGCAGTTTGCATAGTGGCCAATTTGATTTAGTGGTTAAGCTGCTGGCCTAACAAGCAAGAGATCATGGAATTAAAATAAATAAAATAAATGAAAGCCAATCACACTCTGCTCACCTCATAGACTTAGGGGGGGGGGAACAGAAGGGCAGAATATTAGGTATTCTTGCCACCTTATTTATAAAATTAGCGCATGATAAAAATAATTTTGAAAAGTAATCCAGCATTAAGTAATGAAACTACTCTTCACAAAATATATATTCGTAGATGCAAATCAGGTCCATCCTAGAATTGGATTACAACTCCCATCAGACAGTAATGGAACTTAGCTTGTATTGGCACATCTGGAGCGCAACCGCTAAGCCCAGATTGTTGGGGGCAATAAGCTGACTTTGTAATAATGCCGCTTGGGGGGGGGGAGGGAAGCCCTAATAAGCAGGCATATACATAGAATGAAGGCTATTGCTAAGCACATTGGTTTGTGCTTTAAATTGTAAGCCGCCCTGAGTGTTCGGAGAAGGGCGGGATATAAATGGATTAAAATAAAAATAAAAATAAAAAAAAATAATTCAAGGTACGCACACCTAAAAAAAACCCAATATCGACGTAAAGTCATAGAACAGGGGTCGGCAACCTTGGCTCTTTTATGACTCGCGGACTTCAACTCCCAGAATTCCTGAGCCAGCTATGCTGGCTCAGGAATTCTGGGAGTTGAAGTCCGCGAGTCATAAAAGAGCCAAGGTTGCCTACCCCTGTCATAGAATAATGTTAGAGACGCGCTGTCGCTATTCAAGGCAAACAGTAGAAGGCTGGAGAATCCGAAACCCACCCTGCCTTCTCCGCCTTGGAGTTCCTCCATCCCTATTTAAAAGGAAGACAATCCACAGCTCCCAGCAAGGCTCGCTCGCTTTTGCTTTTCTGAAGCCCAACCGTCGGCGAAGGCAGGCGCGCGCGTGCGTGCGTGCGTGCGTCTGCGGGTGGGGTCTCCTTGGGAGGGGCCGGCCTTCGAGGCAAAAGGCGGGGCGACTGCGCGAGCCACGAAGCAGCGGCCGAAGACGCCCGATTTCCGCGAGAGGGGGCGTGTCGCACAGAAGCTGGACGGGCGCGTCAGAATGAAGCAGGGGGCGTAGCTCCGCGGAGGAGGGGAAAGGAGGCGCGCGCGCCCTCGCGGGCTTTTAAGAGGACAGTGCCGGTCTTGAGGGGGGAGGCAAAGGCATGACATGTACGCATGCGCGGTCGGGGGCTCGCGGTGTCTGCCGGAGCCGGTGAGGGGATTCCAATGCGGGTGAGTGGCCGGGCGGGAGGCCTTCGCGAGCGGGATTCGAGGGCTGCCTGGGAGTCGGGGTGGGGGCTGTGGCGGAGCCAAGGGAGAGGCGGAAGGTTCGTAGTCCTGCTTAGGAGGTTCTTCTGCTCTGGACGGGACGAGGGGAAGAAGGACGGGCATCTCTTTTCTTCCCTGCGGATCCCTGAGCGCCTTCAAGGAGGCGGCTGTGGCCGAGGGCGTCGCGTGCTTAGTGGCGGAGAGGCGCCTTCTCCCTTTCCTTTCCTTGTCGACTGGGGAAAACACGAGTGTGCCCAGGCAGACTCGTAAGCCATCAGTCTCCCCTCATCGCCTCAGATGTGTCGGACTCCCAACTTCCACGGCTCCCTACGTCGGGCTTGGAATCGTAGGAGCCAAAGCCCTGCACATCTGGCCCGCCTCGGACTTCTGGAGGAAGCGGGCAACCCCCTGCCCAGAATGTGTGGGCTGATTTCGACAGTTAATCGAGAAGAATCAGTTTCTGTCTCTGCAATAGAAACGAACTTGTCTCAGCATCGCGTCCTAACTTCTGGTTTCGTTATATGCATATGCATGTGGGGTCTATGTGCGTGGAGCAGATGCAGCTTGTAGTTTATTCAGTGTTTTTGTTTAGCGTTGACTTTCCTGTGTATTAGGCATAATAGCAATGCTAAAGTATTAATAAAAGGGACGCGGTGGCTCAGTGGGTTAGGACGCTGAGCTTGTCGATCAGAAGGTTGGCAGTTTGGCGGGTCGAATGCCGCATAGCAGAGTGAGTGCCTGTTACTCGTCCCAGCTTCTGCCAACCTAGCAGTTCGAAAGCACGTAAAAATGCAAGTAGAAAAATAGGGACCGCTACGGTGGGAAGGTAACACTGCTCCACCAGAGCCTTGGTGGAGCAGTGGGCTAATGCCTCCTTAAGTAACACCAGCTGCCTGCAATTAGTGCAGGTTCGCATTCCCACCAGGCTCAAGGTTGACTCAGCCTTCCATCCATAAAATGAAGACCCAGATTGTTGGGAGCAATTAAGCTGACTTTGTAATAATGCCGCTTGGGGTGTGTGTGAAAGCCCTAATAAGCAGGCATATACATAGAATGAAGGCTACTGCTAAGCTTGTAAGCCGCCCTGAGTCTTCGGAGAAGGGCGGGATATAAATGGAATTAAAATAAAATAAAATAACAGCGTTCCGTGCGCCTTTGGCGTCTAGTCATGCTGGCCACATGACCACGGAGATGTCCTCAGACAAGCACTGGCTCTTCGGCTTTGAAACAGATGAGCACCGGCCCCTAGAGTTGGAAACAACTAGCATGCATGTGCGGGGGAACCTTTACCTTTAAAGTATTAATGAGTGGAAAAAATGTAAGTATCTGAACAGACTTCCTCCTGGCAAAACGTGCCTTGTTATCCAGTTTGCAGCTACCCAGCCCACCCCTGGCAATAATTCCTCAATCTCTAGACATGCAGTATCTTCTTAGAAGTTGTTAAAGGGCTAAAGTTGAGCTAATTTCTGGACTTGTGTCCATGGTGGTCGCAATCTCTCATGATTCTGCCTTTTTTGTAATGTTTGGGTTTTTGTTTTTTGTTTTTGTAAGTTTCAGGTTTGTAGAAACATTCACCAAATGATTTTTCAGTCTTTCTGCTTAAGACAGGTGTTCAAGTAACATCCTTAGTTGCTTTATTTTGTTTGTTCAGGGACGGATATAATTTTTTTAACTGTTTTTAACTTTTGTATTTTTTGTTTTAATCACCCTGTAAACCGCCCTGAGTCCTTCAGGAAAGGGTATATAAATATAATAATAAATAATAAATTTTATTTTTGTATTTTTAAAAATTAATGTTTTATATTGTGAGTCAAAAAACCAGCTTTTGATCTGGTCCACAGTTGGGGAAAAACAAATGCTGTAAAATTCTGGTGTGGTGAACTATGTTTTTGTAAGAATATGTGACTATATAAGAATGTGATTCCTCAACATAGGAATGTTTTATATAGAATTGTTTATTATTTATTATATTGCTCTTAATCTTACTTGCCTATGGTAGGATTATAAGGTACTCTGAGTCAGTTGGCAGATGAGCCTAGTAAAATAAATAAAAAATAGCAAATATGTTTTTGAAAGAAAAAAGCTATTTACTTTTCCCTGGGGAAATCATTAATATAGGACCTGGGAATTAAGCACAACTGAAACAATTATTTTATGACACTGAGAACCATACTATGTTAATTTCTGCTTGGGTAGCTGCCATTGTTGCCTCTTAATCCTGAGGGCAGTAACTATTACACTTCCTTGTTGTCATTCCTTAATTAGTTCATTATAATGTAAATTTATTTTTCAAGAATAAGCAGGGCAAAGACCAATGGTTGTCTGACTAGTTTGAAAGCAAAGCAGTGAAAAAAGAATGTGAGTGGCAGAAAGAGATCAAGCTGATATAGAGTAACAATAATTTAATAAGACTAAATTGGTTAGTATTGTGAATTCTCCCAGTTGAGGGAATTTGAGAAATTTGTAATAGTTGATTCTTGGAATTGCCTGTTCAGTCAAGAGTGGTGTTGTTCAGCTGTGTAATGTAGCAAAGAGCTATTGAGGAGACCTACCAGTAGGGAATGAGGTCATTGGATAGAATTGAGACTTCTGTATCACATGTGCTTGTTTTATTTAATAAAATAAAATAAATATTTATTTCAGGGTTTTACTAAATAAGCTTAAAGTGTAATAATTACAGAGTGCATGAATGACTGGGAATATGATCTGAACTAATACGAAAAGTTTCATTCCAACTATGCAGACATGTCAAACTTGCAACGTCATGTGACATCACGCAACGTATCAGGACTGTTTTGCCATTGCCAGCAATGGGGTGGGTGCGGCTTCCATGTGACATGTCTGGCCCACGGGCCGGTAGTTTGACACCCCTGAACTACAGTATGTAGATAGAAATAGAAAGTAGATATTAACATGGGCTCCATGGTTTTCTGTGGAGCTACGGGAGATGAAGCGTCGGAGACGGAGTCTGGAGAGCTGTTGGAGATCCAGCCGGTCTGAATCTGACCGATTGCGAATAAGATCTTTCACTAGGTCTTATCTCGCAGCGATGAGGACGGCGAAGTCTAATTACTTTGCCGCCCTCATCGCGTCTGCAGATAATCGCCCGGACGTCCTGTTTAGGGTAACTCGTTCCCTCCTTTCTCAGGAGGTGAGGGAGGAGCCCTTGCAGGGGCGGGTCGAGAAGTTTAGCCAGCATCTGGTGGACAGAATCGCTCAGATTCGGACCGGTTTGGACTCTGACTGGGCAGAGTCTGACGGGGAGGAATCAAGTGGTATTGAGAGTATTATCTGGACTGAGTTTGATCCTGTGACTCCCAAGGAGGGGGACAGGATTATGGGGAGGCTGAGCTCTACCATCTGTTTATTGGACCCGTGCCCTTCCTGGCTGGTTTATTCAGCTCGGGAGGAGACATAAGGCTGGTTCCAGGCAGTGATATCTGCTTCTTTGAGTGAGGGTGTCTTTCCCGCCACCTTGAAGGAAGCGGTGGTGAGACCCCTTCTCAAGAAGCTTGCCCTGGATCCAGCGATTTTGAATATCATCCGCTCTCCAATCTTCGCTTTTTAGTGAAGGTTGTTGAGAATGTGGTGGCGCATCAGCTTCCTCTGTTCCTGGAGGAAACTGATTATCTTGACCCGTACCAATCGGGTTTCAGGCCCGGGTACAGCACGGAGACGGCATTGGTTGCGCTGATGAATGATCTCTGGCAGGCTAGGGACAGGGGTTGTTCCTCTGTCCTAGTCCTATTAGATCTCTCAGCGGCTTTTGATACCATCGACCATGGTATCCTGCTGCGACGTCTCAGGGGGTTGGGAGTGGGGGGCACTGTTTTGCGGTGGTTCTCCTACCTCTTGGGCCATTCGCAGTCGGTGTTGATGGGAGGGCAGAGGTCTGCCCCGAGGTCTCTCGTTTGTGGAGTTCCTCGGGTCGGTCCTCTCTCCCCTCCTGTTCAATATCTATACGAAGCAGCTGGGTGAGATCATTCGTGGTTTTGGGGTGGGGTATCATCAATACGCCGATGATACCCAACTTTTTCTTTCCACCCCAAACCAACTCAGTGATGCCCTCAACGTGATGTCCCGTTGCCTGGAGGCGGTTCAGGTTTGGATGGGGAGAAACAGGCTCCAACTCAATCCTGCCAAGACTGAGTGGCTGTCCGTACAGGCATCTCGAGTGAACCATTCTATTCCATCTTTAATGATGGGTGAGGTGTTACACACACCCCCGTCGATAGGGCTCGCAACTTGGGTGTCCTCCTGGATTCACGGCTCAGCCTTGAAGATCATATAAGAGCCGTGACCAGGGGGGCTTTTGCCCAGGTTCGCCTGGTGCGCCAGTTGCAGCCCTATCTGGACCAAGAAGCCTTGCGCACAGTCACTCATGCGCTCGTGACCTCCCGGTTAGACTACTGCAATGCTCTCTACATGGGGCTGCCCTTGAGGATCATTCGGAGGCTTCAACTGGTGCAGAATGCAGCCGCACGAGTTGTGATGGGGGCTTCCCGATACTTCCATATAACACCTCTGCTCCACGAGCTGCATTGGCTTCCGGTTGCCCTCCGGGTGAGATTCAAGGTGCTGGTGATGACCTATAAAGCCCTAAATGGCTTGGGTCTGGGATATGTGAGGGAACACCTGCTGCTGGCATCAAGTTCCCTTCGTCCTGTGCGCTCACACAGGGAGGGCCTTCTCAGGGTGCCGCCGGCAAAGGATTGCCGGTGGGCAACACCCAGGGGGAAGGACTTCTCTGTGGGCGTGCCTGCCCTCTGGAACCAGTTACCCGTAGAGCTTAGGACTGCCCCTGATTTTCATTCGTTCCGCCGGGACCTGAAGACCTGGCTCTTTGAGCTTTCCAGCCAGGACTGAGGATTTTTTTAAAAAATGTTTAACTTATTGTAATTGGGTTTTTAATCAGAGTTATAGGGGTTTTAGATTTTAATTAAGGATAATTTAATCTATTTTAATTGTTAATAATTTTTGTATTGTGATGTTTTAATTGCCTTGTGAACCGCCCTGGGTCCTGCGGGAGAAGGGCGGTATATAAGTTTAATAAATAAATAAATATAATTTTCATATCCAGATATTGTGTATTTCTGAATTTCTTTAACGTTCTTGGCATTTCTTCCCGGCATGTTTCTTTCTCCCCATTCTGTTTCATAATTTTAAAAGAAAAATGATATTGCTGCAGATATAGTGATATTTTTAAATGCTGTTTAGTAGTACTTATGTACACGTCACCAGGTATCTTTATGAACAGGAACAGCATTAACCTCATTTTGTTACTGTGGTTTATGTTTTTGCTCTTTACAGTTTAGGGGAGGAATGCAAAATTATATTTTCCATTCTGACAGAATATTTATGCCTTTTTTCATTGTGGATAATATTAATAGGTGTGAAGCAAAACAAGTTAAATGTTCATCCTTCTTCAGTGAAAGAAATCTAATAGTACATCCTTTTAAAAGACAAAATGAGTACAGAATTTGCTTTTTAAAAATCAGATTATTAAAATAATAAAATTTCACACAATTGTATGGATGCATGACTGGCTGGGGAATCCCGATAGTTGAAATCCACATCTTAAAATTGACAAGGTTGAGAAACATTGTCCAAGACTAAAATTAGAAAGTGACATAGCATCAACAATGTCACATGACGTGTTGCAACGTATCGCGACTTTTTTGCCATTGCCGGTAATGGGGTGGGCACGATTTCGCTGTGATGCATCTCGCCTGCGGGCCGCCAGTTTGTCACCCATGCTCGAGTCTAGTCAATAATATAAGGTTAGGCATTGCAGTAGCATTGCAATTAGAAAAAAAGTTTTAGAAAAAATGAGCTGTGGTGGCACAGTGGTTGGAATGCAGTACTGCAGGCTAACTCACTCCTCACTCCTGGAGTTCGATTCTCACTGGCTCAAGGTTGGCTCAACCTTTCGTCCTTCCAAGGTGGGCAAAATGAGGACCCAAATTGTTGAGGGCAATAAGCTTAGAGAGGGCTGTAAACCACTATGAAGCGGTACATAAGTCCAAGTGCTATTGTTATTTATCTGCTATCTATAAATCCAGTTAAAATATGGGCATGTGTTGGAAGTTCTGAAATGTTCTGTTTTCAAGCCATCTGTAGCCTTGGATATTTTTTATAATATACTCTTATATTAATCAGAGTAGAAACATTGTAGCCATTTAAACTGAAATTGTCAATACCATCTCTGCTGCTTCTTTTCCCATCTGTTTACTCATAGCTGTTTCTGGAATAGCTTAAAATTGTATAACAGATAATGTTGACAATTAGTATGTCAAATATTGGATTAATGATATTTTTAAAACTAAATTTCAGTATTGTACATTGGTATAAAACCATGCACTTTTTTTTTAGATACACCAATATGCCTGGATCTCTACCTGTGAATGCTGAAGCCTGTTGGCCAAAAGATGTGGGAATTGTAGCTTTGGAGATCTATTTTCCTTCCCAGTATGTTGACCAGATAGAGTTAGAGAAATTTGATGGAGTGGATGCAGGAAAATACACCATTGGTTTGGGACAATCCAAGATGGGCTTCTGTTCTGACAGAGAGGATATCAATTCACTGTGCCTCACTGCAGTCCAGAAGCTAATGGAGAGGAACAGTTTGTCTTATGATTGCATTGGAAGACTTGAAGTTGGAACGGAGACGATCATTGACAAATCCAAATCTGTAAAGACAGTCCTAATGCAGCTCTTTGAAGAATCTGGTAACACAGATGTGGAGGGCATTGACACAACAAATGCATGCTATGGAGGCACAGCTGCACTCTTCAATGCCATTAACTGGGTGGAATCTAGTTCCTGGGATGGTAAGTTTGATAATCTGGGGCAATCTAAATCCTTTAAAAAATTGAAAAAGGAGTCAACAAGGATACAATTTCCAAAACCCTTCATAAAAATACCTTAGTCCTTAACCCCTATTCAAATCAAGACACTGACAGTTTTCCCGATATGTATTTCAGTTGTTGCTTCTTAGCCACAACTGGTTAGACATGTAGAAAGCCAGAGAGGTAATGCATTGGCAAATCCTCTGTTGTTATTTACATTGCAGAAAACTATTCTGAAAACTGGCTTTCTAGGTTTTAATTATTACAGTGTCTATGAATCTATGGGAAGAACTAATGTTGATGGTTCGTTAACTTAGGTCAAGTTTAAATTATCTAATTGAAATTGTATAGTGTTGTAATCAGCAACTAAGTAGGATGGTGCATACGGAGGTATCAGAAATTATCCAGATGAAGATAGAGATTTGTATCCTGATATGTGAGACATAAAAAAAACATTATAATCCCCCAAAAGATAATGGTGCTAGTCATTGTTCTATCTGTAAAATAGGATAAATTCTGATTGTCAAATCACACTTATTTGGGTAGGTTTTATAGTAGTTCTTGCTGCACTGGTAAATTTTTCAAGATAAAACTCTTGATAAGCATCATTGAATGTAGCAACTAATGGTTATAATAGTGTATGTCAGCTTAAGTTGAAATATAAGAATACTCTGTGAAACAGAACTGATGTCCACACTAAACCTTCTCGTTAATACATTAGTGCTAAATTTACATATAGCTCTAATTAATTGCAGCTACTAGGAAAATAAAAATGACTGTGCATTCTTAAAATTCATGTGAATTTGGGCTGCAGAGCTGAGTTTATCAGGCTTTCATAAGAAATCCAGCATCATCTTAAACTATTAGTAAACTATGAACATTTTCCATTTATCTTGCAAGTTCTATGGCAATTAATCTAGACATACCTTCCTCTGTGCTACTTCCTTGTGTTGACATAAATGCCACTTAGAAATGCTCACACTTGTCCTCATTTACAAAATACAAATTTGTATAACAGGATATGTGTCAACATAATATAATCAGAAGTTCTTAATAGGATTTTAAATGCTAATGTAGAAATGAATGGTTGCAGTTGATTAAAATAGTTGCAGGTTGAAAGTAACTCTGAATGGGGTTGTTTCTGTTTGATGAGGATGTCACCACTGACATATCTCGTAATCTTGATGCAGTCCATTTATTATCTGTATTTGTATTTTTTCAGGACGTTATGCACTTGTTGTTGCTGGAGACATAGCTGTATATGCCACTGGGAATGCCAGACCAACCGGAGGAGCTGGTGCTGTTGCTATGCTTGTAGGTCCAAATGCACCCCTCATTTTTGAACAAGGTCAGTGCTCTGTTACTATTTAATCTATAAGACATACTGTTTACAGAGCTAGTGTTCACATTAATGGCCAAGTTCACATGACACACTTAACCAAATTAGTTACAATTTTAAAGTTAGTTTAACTTCCAACATATATAAATATGTGTACCTCAGGGTTGAACTGTGAGTCCTTGATGCTATCTCAGGTTGATAGTTTGCTTGCAGACATTTCATTACCCAACTAGGTAATGTCATGTCAGTGATGAGGTAACTTAGTTGGGCAATAAACCAAGCTCAGAGCACCAAGCATTCCATAGTTTAACTTTGATCAGACTTTTTTGGATAGCTTAGCCTGATGCTCAAGTCCAGGGCATTTGTTTGGGGTTCTTTCACATGGCTGAGATAAAGTGCCTAGCTTTTGTTGACCCACTGGTAATCTTTATCCTGACACATACAGACCAGCAAATGGTACTGCATAGGGCATGCTAATGATAGGGATTACTGGACTCATCAAGATTTACTGTATTTTTCTTCCCTCCCACCAAGTATCACCCTGGTCTTTCAGTAGAATGAAAGAATCAGGGATTTTTGAGATATGGATATACCAGCTGGTTTAGCCATGTATCAAAACCTGCCCAGACTTAGTACAAATGTTTTTGCCCAGGTATGTCAAAGGAAACTCAACCATCAGCTAATTGTGATTGACCTTTCAGAATGAGCTTATGTCTTCTCTGAAATTTCCAATAAAAATCTGAAAGCACCTGCTCAAAGATTATTCCAGAAGAGCAGTAAACGCATCTTTAAAAACAGCTCTTACCACTACTATCACCATTCAGCCATTGCAGGTAGTCCTCGACTTGCAATCATCCATTTAGTAACTCTTCAAAGTTACAAAAAAAGAAACTTGGGAGCATTCAGCATGCTCACAACCAATGCTGCACCCCGTGGTCATGTGATCAAAATTCAGATGCTTGGGAACAGTTTCGTATTTATGATGATTGCAGTGTCTCTGGGTCACACAATCACTTTTTCCAACCTTCTGACAAGCAAAGTCAATGGGGAAGCCAGATTCACTTAACAACTGTGTTACTAACTTAACATCTGTCTGGTCTTCCTCACTGCAAAATGTCCAGGGATGAGAAGGGATTTGACATGTGTGTTGCAGCTTAAAGTAGCTTGCTGACTGACTTAAGGTTGCTGAAGAGTATCAGATTGTAGCTACAGTTTGTTTTTCAGGGGGTAAATTGTTTTAAACACTGGAACAACTAAGGCAAACTTTAAATGGTATCTGGAATAGGTTAGGGATGAAATAGGTAGTCTAATGAGAGGAAGGCAGGAAAGGCAGAGGTTTGCTGGAATATGTTTGTGCCCTGATTCAGTACAACTGAGGAAAGACTCTTGTTTATGGCTCATTGTATTGTGCAACCCCAGAACAAAGGTTAAGTTAGTCACCACTTCAAGTGAATACTATAAACAATATCCATTGTCAGTTTACTTTCTCTGCTTACTTTGGACTTCTGCACTTTTAAAACATCAAACTAGCAAACCTGGAGTAATTTCCTCTTTTCTACCTGTTAAGAGTACAGTCATAAGCAATTTTCCTCTTCCAAGTATGAAAGTCAGGATGTTAAACATATTAATTTTTCTTCTGATAATGCATCTATACAAACGAATTGGCTCAAAGATTAAGAGAACTAAATACAATAATTCTACAAAACCCCTCTCTTTGGATGTTAAATACCACACTTTTCATTTTCTCAGAGAAATGAAAAATTTAAAGTACTTTCTTACTTCTTCAACACTTCTCATATCCCATGGATTAACTCTAGTTCTACATAGTGCATCTCGGTATTGGAAAAGTAGCTTGTTAATAGATAACTCTTTTGTATGTGAATTTTTCCCTATAGGATTGCGTGCAACCCATATGCAGCATGCATATGACTTTTATAAACCTGATATGGTATCTGAGTATCCTGTGGTAGATGGCAAGCTATCCATACAATGCTACCTCAGTGCACTGGATCGCTGTTACAGCGTCTATCGAAAGAAAATCTGTGCTCAGTGGCAGAAAGGTACGTCCTGCTAGAAAATGTAGTTGTAGACTTAGGCTCCCCTTTTTTCTCTTTGGGGTGTTATTCTTTGCTATAACATTTTGACAGTTCCTACAGACTTAAAACATTTCCCATTCACACTTGAAAATGGCACACAAATCTTTTACTGGTTTAGGAACACAGAAGATCTTGAAACTAAATTTTTACTGTAAGGATATTGTAGCACTTCATTAATACCATTTTGACTCAGGAAGGGATTTGTTTGAAGAATTGTAATAATAGATTTTAAGAGGTGTGTTTTAATAATGCACAAGACCTATAGGTTTTTAAGAAAAAGCACATCTGATAATTTTTAGAAAGTGGAGAAATATCAAGATGGGGGAAAGTAGGTATTTGAAACGGGGAATATTATTCCACTCACGAAATAATAAAGTAAGAGGCAGATGTTGTAAATAAATGAATTTAGCTAAATTGAAAGAACAGGTAAAGAAAGTATGGGCAAGCAAGAGGAATGACTAAAGCACATCAATAAATAAATATTTAGCCCTATGTGTATTGAGGCTTTAATCAAACTGTGCTTGTTTGTGCTTGTTGCCACTATGAATCTTGAGAGATGGTATCAAATTTTGTTAAATGGTAAGTGTAAGATTTGTAAATTGTGAGCCCTGTTTTCAAGAGTCTTAATCTTAAAATAACTGATATATTTACATTCCAGTCCCATGTTTGCTTAAATGGAAATAAGCTTTGTTTTTCAATGGCATACATGGGATTTGCAATTTTAGGCAGGTCATTTCTAGAATGCCATTGTTTTTCTTGTTTTTCTTTTTAATTTTTTCAGAGGGAATTGACAAAGACTTCACCCTAAATGATTTTGGCTTCATAATCTTCCATTCTCCATATTGCAAACTTGTTCAGAAATCTGTAGCCCGCCTGCTGCTAAATGACTTTCTTAAAGATCCAACACCCTCGAAAGAAAATGACATTTACAATGGCTTGGAAGCATTTAGGTAAACTATCCCAATACAAGAGACACCTCAAAAGCAAGATTTGGCCTATATTTTTAACACTGTATTTAATGGCAATATATAATTGAGGCCTATAGAGTTATGTGTCACCCAGATGTTTTATTCTTCATTGGTTAAAGATAAATTGTACTAAGACTCCTGCCAGTTGGCTCAAACAATGGGTTGTGTCCAACAATGTTTACCTATTAAAGGAAGAACATGTGCGGAAAAGTTGATTTTTATGGACTTGTTTATGGATAAGGGATGGGATATAGGATACAGAGATAACTGTTTAACTTTATAGAAGGCAAAGTGTGATTATGTTTGTTTGCACTTGTTAAAGGTTGGAAGTTACTTATGTATTTGTTTTCTTTTTATTATATTTCTTTTATTCTTTTTTCTTCCACTTTTTAGTCTTTACATTTTCTTTTCTTTACCATTTAGCTTGTATTGGTTTTTACTATTGTAAATAAAATTCTTAATAAAATTATTTATAAAAAGGAAAGAGCATCTAGCAGAAAGGATTATCCTTTATATGCTATCCTAACATACGCCTGAGGTCTGTAGAGTGCCCATTGATCCTCAGTGACACAACTAGGGGCATATAAAGAAAATGTAGGGAAGAAGAATGTGAGAGAAAGCTTTTTTGCACAATTCAAGGTGATAGCTGGATTGTAGCATAAAAGTAAATACTTTTTCAGAAATATTTTCTAAATTCAGTGGAATTTATATCCTAGTAAGTGAGCTTAGATGGTGAAGCCTTAGGATTGTTCCTTATATATCAGCATAATCCAATATGTAAATCCTTTGCTTCTAGATAAGACGTCTTCCAAATCACTAAACCCAAATCACCCAATCAAACAGCAGGTAGAAAAAGGCCTCTATGTATTTATTCTACATATTTATTTTATTTTCAGAGATATAAAACTGGAAGACACCTACTTTGACAGAGATGTGGAAAAAGCTTTTATGAAGGCTAGCTCTGAAATCTTCAGCCAAAAAACAAAGGCTTCTTTGCTTGTCTCAAATCAAAATGGAAATATGTATACACCATCGGTTTATGGATGTCTTGCTTCTCTGTTAGCCCAGTATGTATTGATGGGAATATGTTTCAGATTTATTGAAATGATTTGATGATTCAGATAGTATATTCCTAAAGGCCAGGTTTAATTTGTCAAGAAACAAGAGACAAAACCACAAGATGTTAATGGTATTTTTTATTGTAAGTTCCCGAATATTTTTTTCAGAAAGAGTTTAGGAATGAAACTGAAAATGTTGATAATTTACACAGCATTAATGTACTGTTTCAAAAATCCATACATTTCTAAAAAAATTGTTTTCTGTTATGCTTTGTGGATTTTGTAAAGAATAAAAGTGGGTAGGAAAACAACTGTGAATACTTGAAGAGAAGCAACAAAGAAGAAAAATGTGAAGAAAAATGCATGTATCTATAAACAGCAAGGGTGCCTATTTTCTTTTTATACAGAAGTAATATTTGCTTTTACAGTGACATCCAGTGATTCTGTCCTGTAAATGTATTTAAAGAGAGGGAGAAGAAAGCAATAGGGGTATATGTGAGAGAGAATACTAATAATTGCCGTGTTTCCCTGAAAATAAGATCGGGTCTTATATTAATTTTTGCTCCAACAGATGCAAGTAGGGCTTACTTTCCCGTTAGGTATTATTTTTTTGGAAAATACGTTACTAAATGCATCCATCTTGCTGACAATTTTAATGGGCTTATTTTGGGGGTAGGTCTTATATTACGAGTATCCTGAAAAGTCATGCTGGGGCTTATTTTCTGGTTGGGTTTTATTTTTGGGAAAACACGATACATCTCAAGATGGGACAAATATATTTCTGTTTTAAATATTTCATACAAAAGACAATAAGAATGGACTTCACTTTTTCCCAAGAGTAATTAGTAAAATGAGAAAAAAAGGGACAGTGCTAAGTTTCCTAAATTTCATTTATTTAATAGGAAATATTGGCTGGAATAAGGCAATTAGATTTTCTAGACACATAACCATGAGGTGCTTTGCTTCACTTTCTTTAAACTTTTTGCTAACGACTCCTACGACATGCAGGTATTCTCCACAGCAACTGGCAGGACAAAGGATTGGAGTTTTCTCATATGGTTCTGGTTTTGCTGCTACCCTTTACTCCATCAAGGTTAGCCAAGATGCAACCCCAGGTGAGGAAAGTCATTTTGTGAGTGTGCGCGCACATGCACGCATGCACGCACAATAAGATGTGGCCAATTTTGAATTTCTATTGAGTGTAAATGCTAGTAGTTTGGGATGCTTTGACTTTGTGCAAGCATACAAATTCATCATATTTAGAATCCTGGGTTTAAAGATTTTTAAAGGGTATATAGCACATGTGATTGAGATACGAATATGTATGTATGCTGTTGCTTCCTGAGAAGCCTTTGAAAGACAAAAGTTGCTGATCATAGATAGAAAGGTGAACTCAAGTTAAGGAAATACCAATCCTTAACAGCTATTAATTACTGGTTACATTTTGACTTTAAGTGCTGTGATTAGGTCATATTCTTGTCTCTAAATCCACTACTTACCTCCAAGTCTTCTTTACAACAGACTTCCCTCCACTTTGCGTTCTTTAGGTATCTTCAGCTCACATCATTCTTAATGTTATAGGAATTCAACCATTCTGGAGGGCAATAGATTGAGAAGAGACTCCCATGTATAATGAAAATCTCTTTTGTACAAAACATTAAACCTGAAAGGAAGCTACTTCTATGGTCTACTATAACTTTCTCTGAAGCAAGTTGTTTAGAAGGTCGGGGCAGCGTTTCAGGTTAGATTCCAAAGAGATAGTTCGGCTTGCACCAGGATGCAAATGTAGAATAATTTGTGGCTCCTTAAAACAACTGCTGTATATTGATGCAGTTGCTTTAAAGAGTTGCAAACAGATCTTGCATTCTTGGTCTCACATGCTCTGAAATATATTTTGGATACTAATCTGTAGCATTGTCCAGCCCTATTGCATAGATTTGAAATTTAACAGAGTTTAGCTGTGATGATGAGTCCTGTAGGATATAATTGTTTATGCTGGCATGAATGTCAGGAAAATTTAAGATGTGAGGTTCTGCTTTACTAGACTCTTTGAGTTAATGCCATTAAAAAGGGCCACTAGAATCCCCTTCTGGAGTATCTCTATAGGAAATCAAAGGGTTGTTTTGCTAGCTTTATTCTTTCATGTCCAAGTTTTAGCTGTTTGTGTATTATAATAATGTTTCCAATAAAACTTAACTTACTCCTTTATACCATAGGCTCTTCTCTGGATAAAATAATAGCAAGCCTGACTGATTTGAAAGCAAGGCTTGATTCAAGGAAATGTATATCACCAGAAGTATTTGCAGAAAACATGATGCTGAGAGAAAAAACTCACCACTTAGGTGAGTGGTAGAGAAACTATGATATATTTGATCTTGATTTAGTCACAGTTGGTGTATATGCATGGAAATGAATAGGACCTATATTAGTAAGTTTGTCAAATTTAGTGAGTTTGTTGTTTTCTATCAAATCCATCTTTTCTAAGATGACACTACAGATGATGTACATTAAAATTTAAAACTACAGAGACATAAAATGTTGATGGTTATTTTTTAAAAAATGACATGGATCTATATCTTTTCCAATTATTAGGAAACTTTCCATCCAACTGGGTTACAGATATGTGGAAAAGTTAGGCCATATCTAGGAAATGAAACCATCCCATTTGTGATTAAGGATTTGCTCTTAAGCCCTACTTCCATCTTCTTTTAACTTCTAAGCTGAATTATCTGAGTAACATATAAACCTTGAAGCATAAAATGTATTACAGTTCCTACTGAAGGAGATTTGCTAATCATTGGGAAGGTTATTCACAGATTAGGTTCAATAGCTTTAAAGAATTACATTAATTGTATAACAAACTACTGCATTCCTATGCACCATAATGCTTGTAAAAAGGCTTGTTACTACCATCTTATCTCTAAAACTATGCAAATTTGTAGAAAACAAAAATGTCTAATAACTTCTTGAGTTTCTGTGCTCTTCTGTGTAAGATTGCTTTAGGTTTTAGATATTTTTATTTTTTTAAGAAATAGAATTTCAAGAAAAGAAGATACATTACACCTTAATTCACTTTTTACTTTTATTTCTGGGACCCTTGACTTTATTCAGAGTAATAAGTCATCTGAAAAGGTGCTACTCACTACAGTATGTTAATATCTGGGATAAAATGTCTATTTAGAAAGTCTGCCTCCCCACCCTCCCCCTTTTTTTACAGCAAACTATATCCCCCAGTGTCCAGTGGATGACCTTTTTGAAGGAACATGGTACTTAATACGAGTGGATGAAAAGCACAGAAGGACATATGCCCGCCGTCCCATGCTGGGTGACAAACCTCTGGAAGCAGGAGTGGAAGTTCATCTGAACCTGGCTGGCGAGGTAACTGTGCAGCCATATAATCTCCCTCCCTCCCTTATACTCAAGAACAGGTGCACATATTAATTGGGTTTAAGACTGCATAATTGCAAATTCCCTTCCCCTTCTGTTTAACTATGACTTTGCTGAAGTTGGAGTCATAGCCAAATAGAAATTCTGCTTAAATGCAAACCTGTATGCCCTAAATACTATCAACGTTAGTGCTGATCAATCTGTGACTCAAAGGGTATTCTTTTGGAAGAAGTGCAGCAAGGGCAGCAATCTGCTTGCTTTCTCTCAGTCACATTTCCCTGCTAATTTGAGGGTTGGTTGATTGTTAACTTTCTCTTTGTTATTTCTATTTCTTGCAAAATAAATAGCTGTGCAACAAGCACATATAACAAAGTACCTCTGTACTTGTTATTCTGGAGAATCACAGTCTTAAATCCTATTAAATCATTTCTATTCTCACATTTTTTGAGCTAATGTAAAAGAGAATCTTCTCTCACATATATACAGTTCAGTTTTTGTGGCTCTATATATTGTCCAAAAATTAGAAATTGGGCTTTCATTAAATTTGGACCATGATAGTCAAAATTAATTGTTTCCATTTTCCAAATTTTAAAGCATGCCCAGTTATTTCATGCTATTGCTATTCAAACTTATCCAATTCTTACCTAATTGTAATTTATTGTCACCAATGTCCTTTAAATCTGGGGCACAGGATTTTTGGCATTCATTGTTCAATTATTCAGATGAAAACAAATCGCCACCCCCCCAATATGTGGTTGCCCCTCTGACCTGTTCTCTCCCAAGTGTTTCAGTCAGGAAATTGCCACTTGGTTATGCATTATAGAGAATTGTCTACACCAACGTTTTTCAACTTTGGCATCTCAAAGATGCATGGACTTCAACTGCCAGAATTCCATCATCAGCCTGAACTATGTACATCAAGTATTTACAACCATGTATTTACTATTATGCTACTGTTTCCTTGTGTGTCATTAGGTTTTCTCATTTTATTTTGAAACGTACATTTAAAATAACTGTTGGCTTTGTTTTTGATGGGTTCTAATCTGTGGTTTCTTTCCCCTTTCCTAGCATATTCCCAGCCCTGCCAAGAAAGTACCACGAATTCCTGCAAAAATGGACACTGAAGCAGTTGCTGTTACCCTTTCTAATGGGGAGCATTAACACCTCTGTGAGGTGGAAGCTGATTAGATATGGGGACATACATGGGATTAACCTGTTATAATCCACATTCAGCTGTACAGTACTGCTTAACTGGGGCATGAAAAATGCTAAGCTTGATGCTCTGTTGTCTGATGCTGTTTGTTGATATATGTAGTTTAATAACACTAAAGTTCTTGTGCTTCTTGGAACTGAAATTACCAAGGGCTCTTTGTGAAAACAGTTTTTATTAAAATAGTCATGATTCAGGAATAGGTTATGTAACTTCAGTTATCTTTCTCCTCCTACCTTTTTTGACTTAAGATCTATATAACATTTTCTAAAACTAGTTTCCAGAGAAGAAGCCAGATTTGTTATAAAAGCAATTATTGAAATCAGTTATTGTGATTTAAAGTCTTTCATATCTCCATTTGATCTTTAGTGTTAGGGTCCCATGTGCCTTAACAATAAAAATGCCCCAAATCTTAAATATGACTCTGATTCCACTTTTCAAAATTCCCCACATTGAAGTCAATCCAACATATTTGTTCTTCAAGGTGCTAATAATTGGATGCAGATTATTTTTAGTTATTTCTATTCTATGCAGAAAGCTGCAGGCATGTAACTATTGATAATATGGCTTCCAGTTGTGTGTGTGTATGTGTGTGTGTGGTTTACACTTTTGTAAACACTCTTGCTCCCCTTCTTCCAAATATAATGTTTCTGTTCTGAGCAGATTTTCTTCATTTTAAAGTACTGTCTGAATGGTAGACATTTAGTTCAGAAATAGATGCAAAATGAATTTCTTGGAACCTTTTCCTTGTAATCTTTTATAAAGGTTACTCAAGAGTAGGGACAGATGTTCAACCCAAGAACAACAATCCTGGACATTTTGTGCTGTTTTAGGGATGTATTGAAAGTTTTTCTGCAAGAATATCTGTGGCTTTGCACTTGTGTAAGTTGTTTGATATTTCAAGCTTATTTGACATTCAGTTTCACCTCTGAAGGCATACCCAAAGACTGCAATTTCAAGTGCTTAACAGCAGACATGCATCTTTTGAAGACAACTCACCAGATATGCATCCAGCTTGCTATATGTGACTCCTATGCTGATTGCCAGTCTTGGACAACAAAACCAAGAGCATTAGTCAAGGAAAATAGATTGTAGGCTGATTTCGCCTGTGGGTTCTCCTTAAGCATAATCCAATGATTTTTGTAGCTCTCCATCACACTAAGTGTCTGAACCTTTGCAAATAGAGGCTTCACTGAGGGGATCCATTTGCCATTTAGGTAACCCTGGATGAATTGGAACTTAAGAGAAAAAAAATCTTCCTGGCTTGTAGAATATAATGCATTTTACACTGAAGTTTCTATCTGTTTTTGGTTTCCTTTTCCTTTAAAATAGTTCAAAAAGCATTGTCTAATAAAACTTGGAGAACTAATACAGATTGTGCAAACATCATAAGATGCATGGTTTTGGTATTACATAGCTTTTCTCTTTTTTAAAGTGACAGAAGTTAGGCAATCTCTACATCTGTATATCCTTTGACTTAACATTAACTGATTAAACCGGTGGCCTAAGTGCTGTGGGATTCATTTTTATGTCAGAAATGTATCCAGTCCATTGCAGGCAATGGATGGGCTGAGAACTGTAGCACAAAATTAACCTTTATGAACCTCACAAACCAATGAGACAAATGCCTAGTAAAAATAAATGTTAAACTCTTTGAATCTTTTGTGTCAGTGAAGTTATGCTTTGTATTGCATGAACTTGTCAACAAGGAATTAGCAGGTGTTTCAAAAGACAGATCTAATGAAGCAAATAAGTCATCCATGTTTGCACTAGGTTCTATAGTGCTTTAATGATTAGCCTAGTTCTATGTATATGCTTTCTTGGATCATGGTCCATGTATCAGATGCATGGAGTACATGAGGCATGTAAAAATAAAATTATCTTTTGAGGTGCTACAAAGTTCTGGGTTTTGTTGCAGAAGACTCAACATGGCTATTGCCTTCAGGCTGTTATTGTACATTCAAATTATAAACAGTATGCTTTGGAATCAGAGCAGGTTTTGGCATATCTTCTTCTGCATAATCATTTTAGAGAGATCTGATTCAACAAATGGATTTGGAAATTCAGTTGGGACGCTAAACCAGCTATTTATTATTTATTTATTTTTGGGACTTATATGCCGCCCTATCTCCCAAGGGACTCAGGGCGGCTTACAACAATAAAAACAATACAAAAATTAAAAAATGAATTAAATAACAGCCCCAAAATAATTAACTACAGTTAAAAATTAAAACGTATTTAAAAACCCATCATCAATCCAGGTCAGCCTGATGGAAGAGAAAAGTTTTGAGGTCGCGGCGAAAGGACCGGAGGTCCGGGGCCATCCGAAGCTCAAGGGGAAGCTGGTTCCAAAGTGCTGGTGCTCCCACAGAGAAGGCCCTCCCCCTGGGGGTCGCCAGCTATCCTAAGCTTTTCTTAACTTTATGATGGCATATCAAGATAACTTGTAGTTGGCTTTTGATCTCAGGACAAGAAAGGAGGCACAGATAATGAATGGTCATTCTTCTGACAGGCACCAAACAACTTTCTGTCTTAAGTAAACATGTGAAGGTGTAGGAAAAAAAATGGGAAGAAAATTAGAACTCTCTTTTTATCTTATTTTGATGGGCAGAAAAAAATGTTTCTTCTGATTTTTTAAAATTTGATATTTTTTAATCCTTTCCATGCTTTCCTATTTCAACTGTGTTATAATACAATTCCTTACCTGAAGGAAAATGTTAGCATGAGAAAGTTGCCTTTCAGAGAACATGTTTCTGTTCTTAATCAGAAACATTCTCATTTGTAATATCAAGAGTGCCAGCACAGTAGTGTGATGAGAATAAATGGATCATAGAACTGGAAAGGACCACAAGGATCATCCAGTCCAACCCTCTGCAATGTGTGGCAAACCATGATATCAACTATCCATGGGAAATTGCTTACAGCATCTTAAAAACTCCCAAAATGGAGATCCTACAACCTTCATAAGTTCGTACATCTTACTAAGTCAAACTCAGCACTGGCTTATGTAATTTGTTTATGGTATGATGTGTGCATTCAGCTGTGACTTATTCAATGAACAGTGAGTATGATTTTTGAACTCCATCAATGGATTGAGCAATCAAGAGAAATTTATGGAAAAGACAACATCTATATATGATTTAGATTGAACACAACACATAGATATTAAGCATAACTGCTTTGTAGATTCCACTCCCATTGGAGTTGGGATCACAAACCTGTAAACACCAAGTACTCAGTAACCTAAATAGTATCCTCTTAAAAGTAGATTCAGCTAACCCTGGAGAAAACATCAAGCAGCCAGAGCATCTGTAACTAGCTTTCTCTTGACTTCCTAGATAGTCTTTACGTCTAGTGATCTAGCTACCAAAGTCAGTGGGTTTTAAAGACTTTCTATTTGATGATTGAATGACAAATTTATATGGAAAAATACTTTATTTTCATGAGAATTATGGTGCTTGAGTTTAAAAACCAAACATGCGGTTTCAGAGTTTGTACTGAAGGGCATATATAGCAAACAGTTAATGTAGCTCCTCATTCAGAAAAACATTGACTACTCTCTTAAAAAAAAAGTGGGATGGGGATATCAAAGAAAATATCAGATTGTGACCTGGCTCAGGACTTCAACCAGAAGAGCAACAAAGGTGATTGGGGGGACTGGAGGCTAAAACATAAAAGAAAGGTTGCTGGAATTGGGTATGTCTAGTCCAGGGGTCAGCAACCTGAAACAGTGAAAGAGCCACTCAGAACCGGTTCCCTCACAAAAGGAAAAACGGAGCCACAAAAAAATGTGTGCGCATGCGCATACATACGCGCATGTGCAGAACAGGGTTGGACTGAAGAGTGGAGCCAAGGTGAGATATGCACCTACCCTGCATATTTGAATTGATTGGTTGAACTTTTTTAGTCCCACTTTTTTTTTTTTTGGACTGCACATGGCAGAAGACTGGGAGCCGCAGGAGATGGCTGAAAGAGCCGCATGCGGCTCCGGAGCCGCATGCGGCAGACCTGTGGTCTAGTCTAATGAAGAGGAGGACTAGGGGTGACATGATAGCACTAAGCACAAAGAAGAGGGAGTCAAGCTATTTTCCAAAGTACCTGAAGGCAGGACAAGAAGCAATAGATGGAAACTAACCAAAGAGAGAAGCAACCTAGAACTAAGGAGAAATTTCCTGACAATTAGAACAATTAATGGAATAACCTGCCTCCAGAAGCTGTGAATGCTCCAACACTGGAAGCTTTTTTTTAAAAGACTGGACAGCCATTTGTTTGAAATGATATAGGGCTTCCTGCCTGAGCAGGGGGTTGGATTAAAAGACCTCCAAGGTCCCTTCCTATTATTATTATTATTATTATTATTATTATTATTATTATTATTATTATTATTATTATATTTATTATTATTATATTTATTATTATTATATTTATTATTATTATATTTATTATTATTATTATTATTATTATTATTATTATTATTATTATTATTATTTACATCATCATCATCAAAATATTTTAATCCTGTTTTGTTTCGTTCATGTCAGGCTCCCCAGATAGGATGACTAGAAAAATGTGATGTTCAACTTGGTCCCAGATTGCTAACTTTACAAGTGCTTCCTCTTTTGGATATCTACATGTTGTAGGATAGGATTGGTACACTTTTAGTATTCCAGCTTGCTTCACTGCACCCTCTCTTGGTCTAGCAGGCCACTCTGAAAGTGGAAGTCTATGTATCTTAAAGTTGCCAAGGTTGAGAAATATTGCTCTAGTTTACACATATAAACAATGTCCTGAATTGTCAGGGAAATAAATTAATACTTCCCCATCAGAGGGCGATGAGCCGTGGTTCATTTGACGCATGGTAAACATCAGGTACAAAAAACCCGGGGCATATTCTACTGTATATAAAAACTTTAATTGGAAAGCAAAGAAAAAGCTAACTGACTACATCCTCTCATCAGACAGAATACAAAGAGAAGAGAAAAAAAGTAAAGTGAGAAAACTTTTGTAGACATGCGCACTTAACAGCAGTGCTAGGCATGAAACCATAACATGGCTGGACATGTGGCAATCACCTTGGTTACATTGATAAGATTACTATGCAGCTGGCAGAAAAACAGAGTGAGACGTGCTGAGCTGACAAAACAGAAAAAAACGCAGTGACAACCCCTTTTGTCAGTAAAGCAGAACTCAGATAAGGCACATCTTCTGACGCAGATACTCGTGCTGGGCTGCAGGAAGTGGCTTGCTCAGCATATCAGCAATCAGATCATGTGTAGGCACATACTGCAATTTTACAAAACCTTGTTTGACTACTTGTCTTATATTTTGATAACGGATGTCGATATGTCTAGACCTTGAACCTGTAAAGCGATTCTCAGATATATAAACCACAGATTCGTTGTCTTCCATCACAGTGATCGGTCGAATCGGGTGTGTCCAGATATCTCTGACTAAAGCATCAAACCACGTTAGAGAATTACATGCATCTGAAACACAAGCATATTCAGCTTCAGTAGAAGAACAAGAAACAAAATTCTGTTTACACACATGCCAGTAAACAGGACACCCATTTAAAAACATCATATAACCTGAAGTACTTTTACGTGATTTCTTATCACTCGCCCAATCAGAATCCACATAACTGCATAGTCAGTATGTGTCGGTTCTAATAACAACTTCATGTTTTTAGTGTGTTTTAGGTATCTCAATAATTTCTTAACACATGTCCAATGAAACTGTTTTGTCTTGCCTACGTGTCGTGATAGGAGATTAACACTAAGTGCAATGTCAGGTTTAGTCCAACTACTAATATACAGCAGCGACCCAATGACTGAGCGATAAAGTGTTTGATCTTCTCTGCTACCATTGTCTGGGAAATAAATTAATACTTCCCTATCAGAGGGCGATGAACCGTGGTTCATTTGACACATGGTAAACATCAGGTACAAAAAACCCGGGGCATATTCGACTGTATATAAAAACTTTAATTGGAAAGCAAAGAAAAAGCTGACTACATCCTCTCATCAGACAGAATACAAAGAGAAGAGAAAAAAAGTAAAGTGAGAAAACTTTTGTAGACATGCGCACTTAACAGCAGTGCTAGGCATGAAACCATAACATGGCTGGACATGTGGCAATCACCTTGGTTACATTGATAAGATTACTATGCAGCTGGCAGAAAAACAGTGAGACGTGCTGAGCTGACAAAACAGAAAAACGCAGTGACATGAATGATGGCAATCAAATTGCTATTTCACAACTACATATCCCCATTAGAAACAGCAATGCTCTGCTTTCTTCATTGGAAGTGTCAAAGATGTGAGCCAGGCCATGAGTTGGTCTGTGCATGCGACACTGCAGACTTCGACATTGACAATAGTTGCTAGTTGCCTTTTGTTCCCATTTCTGGAGCTGCCATGGGTTTGCAATAGGTGGCACTTACGAAGTATTTTTCGCTCTCCATTCCCATTAAAATAGAAGTCTTTCATATACAGTAATTGAAGTTCATTTCTCCATTCTCTTATATCTGACATAGTCACAGTGACTACTTCTTGCCCTCTGAGTAGTCTCATGATTGCAGTTTTACAGGGGGAAAAAATTGCATGGCAAAGTATTGACACACACACACACAAACAATTTATCAAACAAATCCACAGATAATGATGCATTTAAAAACCATGCAATTTATTTATTATTTATTTATTTTTGGGACTTATATGCCGCCCTATCTCCCAAAGGACTCAGGGCGGCTTACAACAATAAAAAACAACAATACAAAAATTAAAAATGAATTAAATAACAGCCCCAAAATAAATTAACTACAATTAAAAATTAAAACATTTAAAAACCCATCATCAATCCAGGTCAGCCTGATGGAAGAGAAAAGTTTTGAGGTCGCGGCGAAAGGACCGGAGGTCCGGGGCCATCCGAAGCTCAAGGGGAAGCTGGTTCCAAAGGGCTGGTGCTCCCACAGAGAAGGCCCTCCCCCTGAGGGTCGCCAGCCAACATTGTCTGGCCGACGGCACCCTGAGGAGGCCCTCTCTGTGTGAGCGCACTGGGCGATGGGAAGTCGTCCCCGGTAGCAGATGGTCCTGCAAGTATCCCGGGCCTAAGCCATGTAGGGCTTTAAAGGTAAGTACCAGCAATTACCTAACCCAGTTCCTAAAGCAGCATTTGACAACCAGTAATATCGGAATCCAGAAAGTGCTCAAAGGAAAGGCAAGCCCAAAGCAAAGCCATTGGTCTCTGTGTTAAGGCAAAGCAGCTTGAGCCTCTGCTGCAGTTAGGGGGGTCTGGAGCAATCCTCAACAGGATTGGGCTTAGAAGACCCTTCCTGCAAAGACTTTGAGATAGCAAGCTTTGTCTCGCTATTAGGGTATACAGGTGGTCCTCAACATATGACATTTGGGATCAAAATTTCCAATGCTAAGCAAGCAGATTGTTAAATGAGTTACGCCTGAGTTGGCCTTAAATTTTGGGAGTGGAAACCATACATCAGAAGCTTTAAGGCATCCTTTTTACTTTTCCAAAATTACAAAAATGCTCAGGGCAAAGGTTCACTGCTACCAAACAAAACGACTCCAAAAAGTCACACTCTCTCTCAGCCCAACCCACCTCACAGGGTTGTTGTAGGGAGAAGAGAAGGAGGAAGGAGTATTGTGCATGTTCGCTGCCTGAGTTACTTACAAAATAATAAAGGTGGGATAAAATTCTAAAAAAAAATACCTTGTGTCAGACTAATCCAGGAAGGTGCTTTATAAAATCAAACAGAGTTTTGATGAATACTTGTGGTCCTGATAGGTACACAGATTTTTCTTTGACCTTTGTTTCTTGGGTTCAGGTTGGCTGACGAGAGGGACAATTTCCATGGACTGTTTTTTCTGCACCCGGTGAAGAACAATTCTGTAAGTCCCAGTTACTGAGGTGCAGTAATCTCTCCCGTGGTTATTCTGAATGTGCTCTTTTGTGATTCCCAAATGGTTCAAAATGATTTTTACCTCAGTCTCTTCCTTCTGGAGGGTATTGTCCTCAGACAAAAATTTGGGATCCAGCTTAAAGGGTTCCAAGGGTTTGGGATATTGCACACCATTCATCCATTCACTGTTCATAATGTTATCAATGGAGTAGCGTTCTGACGGAACTGGTTGTAGGATTGCCCAAATCAATCTCTGGCAAGATTCAGACAGGAATGGTGGCACGCTATATATCCCACCAAGAATGTGCTTTTTTAGCTTGGCCACTGTGTCTGCCTGGAACGGCATGAGCCCCGTGGTCATGAAATACAGAAGGATTCCTAGGGCCCAGATATCAACATAAATTCCAAGGTAATTTTCATCTCTGAAAAGTTCCGGAGCAGCATAAGGAGGAGAACCACAGAAGGTGTTCAAGGACTCCTCTTTTTGACTTACTGTGCTGAATCCAAAATCTCCCACTTTCACACATGTGTTACTGGCGTAAAAGATGTTTTCAGCTTTCAGGTCCCGGTGAATTATGTTGTTCTCGTGCTGCAGAGTAGAATTTAAAAGTATAGATATAAGCAAAAAGCCAAGGCAGTCTAATATAGGAAACGCCTTAATTTTTTTAGTTTTTCAAACTCTTTATCTGTGCTAAAAATGCAAGTTTAGATATTTTAACAAAAGCATTAAGGTAGAGTGAGAAGTAATAAAGTACGTTAAGAATTCTGTGCAAAATTATCAGCAGGGCTGTTTATAATCTTCCTTAAGGATAGTGGAATCTCTTCCTTGCATTTTCTCCTTGGCTGAGATTTTCAAGATCGAATAACTATTTGGAATGATCTGAGAATTTCAGCTCTGAGTGGGGTTTGGAACAGAAGATCTCTAAAGTCCTTTCCAATTGTACAAGTCTATGATTCTATAAGCAATATAGGAAAAGTGAAGACAGGCTGGGAAACATTGACGAATAAAATCAGTTCTGGCCATATAGTCCGGAGGCAGGCAGATTGAGATGGTTTAGGAATATATGAAGAGGCTGAGGAAGTAGCAATTGAAGAAACCCCAGGTTGAACTGGCAGGCAGAGCAACAGAAGCTACAAATAATTGGGGAGTACTGAGCACGCTGAGTACTGCAGGATAGGGTGCAAGCAAGTTGATGTTTAAAGGGATGTGGGATTGAAGAAAGGGCAGGAGAATCAGCTCGGAAATATGTACAGAAGCAACATTTGAGAGGTAGGCAGAGATGGTTGGTGGCTTTGAGGAATGTAACTGGGTATCCTAGGCCACACCTAGCGGGCTTCTGTCCCCTTGCCTTAATCATATGGCTTAGCATTGAATACACTGCTGTGTCAGGTACCACTCATGCCCCTTGTCTTCTTACTTGAATTTGGAAGCCACACCCTGTTTTGAAACTCCTTTAATTAGGAGAAACTTGCAAGAGAAGCCAGTGGTATGAGCAGGAAGTAAAGAAAATGTATTTGTCATATCTTAGGGCAGTAGGTAGTCTATATGGGTTTGTAACTTGCTCTGAAGCCTTTGAACTATGGTACTGGAGAAGACTCCTGCGAGTCCCTTGGACGGCAAGGCGATCAAACCGGTCAGTCCTAGAGGAGATCAACCCTGACTGCTCTTTAGAAGGCCAGATCCTGAAGCTGAAACTCAAATACTTTGGCCACCTAATGAGAAGGAAGGACTCACTGGAGAAGAGCCTAATGCTGGGAAAGATTGAGGGCAAGAGAAGAAGGGGACGACAGAGAATGAGGTGGCTGGATGGAGTCACTGAAGCAGTAGGCGTGAGCTTAAATGGACTCCAGAAGATGGTGGAGGACAGGAGGGCCTGGAGGAACGTTGTCCATGGGGTTGCGATGGTTCGGACATGACTTCGCAACTAACAACAACTTGCTCTGAGAACTCTCAAACTGAAGAATAGGTTGTAAAGACTTGAAACTAACAAATACAGGAAGATGATAGTGTTCCAAAAAAGACTTATAAATTGCTGCTACTATATAAAACAAAAGATTCCATCTAGCTATAATAATTATACAGAAGAAGTTACAGGGCTTTATCTTATGATATATACAGCAATGAGCCGCCAAGAAAATAAATACAATTCTGAAACATAAAGGCCAAATAAATATAAAATAAATTGTGGTGTCCTGTATATTTCCTTCTCATGCACAACTTTGACATGCAAAGATTTACCAAGGACTGTCTTCTCCTTGAAGAGTAGATTGAAAGGCAGAGAACTACAATACCTTCAACTGCAATTACAATTTTTCTAACACTAGATAGTTTTGAGCATGAAAACATTGTTGATCAACTCATCACAGCAATAGGGAAAGCTTGTCTTGCATTCACTGCTTTCAATGAAAAACACAGCCCAAGAACTGTGAAGGCATTGAAAACACCAAAATGTTCCTGGAAGTCCTCCAGAGTTACTGAGCTACCACATTCATCAACCCCAGGCAACATGGGTAACCAGAAAGGACTCACCATATGTTTAATGGCAGACACAATCTGAGCAAAAATGTGCTTGCTCTTTTCTTCCGATAACTTCCCATCTGTTATGATTTTAGTGAAAAGCTCTCCTCCATTAGCATACTCCATGACCAGGTATAGTTTGGAGAAGGTCTCCATGACTTCATACAGCCTGATAATGTTTGGATGGTGCAGCTTCTCCATACTAGAAATTTCAGAAGAGAGGAGTCTCTGGGTTGTGTGGTCTAATTTACTTTTATCCAGGATCTTGATAGCTACTTTTTCTGGAAAACACCATTTTGATGTTCACATTGTTAGGAAACATGACTAATCTCTCACTTAGAAAGAAAAGAAAAATAGTAGAAAACATTATTCAGGACTAACAAATTGAGAACAACTCTGTCTGCTGAGATCATAAATTATTCGTTTAAAGCTCCTTACCACAATCCAACTTAAATCAACTTTACATGAACCTGAACACATATTATTTAACACAATTATCAGCTTCTAAAGGAGCACGTGAGACACCATGTGAGGTAGATCTTGCCACTTAGAAAGGAAAAAAATAGAATAATTAATAGAACTGAAGTAACCTGAATAAATCTTAGTCAATTTATGCACAAACCTCAGACTGCTGATGTTTACACCTAAGATTAACATGTGGCTGGAATCTCCTTTGATCATGTGGGTATGCTTAGCTATCTCAGGCTTATGATTATCATATCTAAAGTAGTAGTGGATATTACAAAGACTTTTCAACCTAATTTAGTCCAACCCGGACATCCAACCTACTTGTGTAACAGGACAATCCATCACAGGGAGTATTATTATCACTCAAAGTTTTTCTGGATTAGACACAGGACAAAAGAAAAAAACCACAAGTTGAGCTGCCCTTACAAGTTATTCTCGTTTCAGTTTAGTTCAGCTGGAGTTACTGATTCTCCTGAAATGCTCAACAACCAGCAACAGCTGACATCTGAATAGAGACAAGGTTATTTAGGTGAAAATTGCAGTGTAAGCTGCCAGTTAATAAAGACTTAGCAAAACTGTAAATTAAAGAACATTCACAATTTCTTTGCCTTACATGAAACTCAGCATAAGAGCTGCATTTTGTACACAAAATAATATTCATACTCTAAATACTGTAATAACTACCCATATTTTTGGCCCTCTTAATTATACTGATCAGACAAATACTATGCACTGGAAAACTGGAAAAGAGAATATATTAGCAGAGGTCTATTTCAGCACAAACTATGTTAAAAGGTCAATAAATACGTTAATCTTTTAGCTTTTGCATTAATTTGGATGATTTAGTTTCAATTACTGCTTTCAGGATGTATCTTTTCAGTACATATATGGGAGACACATATAACACAGGACTTTTTCACATAACATGGTGTTCTTTCTCTTTGGCCTACATGAACCTCCCATAAACCCATGTTCCACTCACTGAATTGTTCTTACCTTTTGTCAGAGTGTGTATTCCAAGTTTCACTTGGGAGAAGTTCCCACTTCCAATTTTACCTCTGATGCTGTAAAACCCAACCCTCTTGCCCAGAGTTAATTCTTTTACTATTTTTTCACTCTGGGACATATCTAGAATAAGTTTCTCAAACGGGGTCAGTTGGTGTTGATTGGCTGGCTCATCTTCTGTGTTCACAACTTTGTTAGTATGATAATCTCCGCCATCTTCATGATTCCACCTAGCATTACTGGCACTCCCTAGATCTCCATTGCAGTGAACTGTGGTCATGGTCCAGGGAAAGACACATATCCATGGGATATAATTGATTCCAGGGAAATCTTTAAAAAGAATCTGCAACTGCAGAAGCATCCATGAGTTCAAGATCAGTTCAGTATTGAGTTTATATGAAATTTCTGTGGTAGCAAGATATTGCACGTTTCTTCCAATTAAAGTTGATAATTAAAATAGATTCATTTCCTCCATTGTTCATTAGCTGTTTTTAAATGCCAAGGAAGATAGTAGTGGTTGTAACATGCAGGTTTAGTGAAAGATTTGCAATCAAAGCTACAAACTCATTGTCTCCTAAGCAGGGAATGGTGGTGCACCCAATTCAATACATCTGAGGACTCAGGTTTCAAGACTCCAACTATTCACACATATCAAGTACTGATGATTCTGTATACATTCTAATCCCTTAGAATAGCTGATCACATCTAAGAAGGATGATGAGTTGGAGGTTCTTCTTTTCCTGATTCAGGTCTCAGCCTGAAAACTGAATGCTGAAATATTCATTATTATACCCTTTTGGTCAGCAACGTTTTTGCTCCAACCTGGAAACGCTTAGGCACTTTTGCAAAGCTCTGCTGTCAAAATGTCACTTGTGTTCATTTCATTGTAACTGCAGGGAAGAGGGGTGACACCAGAAGATGGCTTGCTTTCATATTCCCAGTTCTCCAAATATTACCAGTTGCATGCCTTCCTAAAAGGAAAGAGAGGTTATTTGTTTGTTTATTCTATTATTTGTTTTGTTTTTATCCATTTACATAAATGCCCATCTCAAACATAAATAAATGCAATGCTAGCATTTCTTGCCCATTTCTCCTGCAGGCCTCTGAACTAGTCCCAGCAGTTTTGTTGATCAGATTTCAGAAATAGTTTGTAATTTCCTCTCTCCTGGGGAGGACAGAAAGTGACTGGCCTAAGGTGACCCAGCTGGCTATGTGTCTAGGGCTGGGCTAGAAATCACAGTCTCCTGGTTTCTAGCCAATGCCTTAACTACTAGACCCACTGCGCTCTCTTGCTGGCCTGTAGGACATCTCAGTCTTCCAATTACTGTATGCCCAAGTGTTACCATTTAATGTTTTTACAAAAGTGCCAACAGAAAAACCAAATCTAGTGGTAACTTGTGCAGAGACGCCAAAACGAAATTTTACTATGAAGCTCCCCATCTATTCCATCTGATATAGATGGCATGTAACGATCACTTTATGAAAATAAGCTGTATCATTGCAAAGTTCTTAATGTGCTCAGGACTCTTGGATTTCTGACAAAGGAAAGCCAGCTACTTAGCACTGTCTTTCCATTTACAGTTTGCAGATAAAGAGGACATAAATAGCATAGTAACGTTAAGGACAGGACTGCTTAGAACAGTAGTTGCAGTCACAGCAGCTATTTTTGCAGTAGTGTTTGTACTTCACCTCAATACACATGCCAGTGTTACTAAATGTGTACCACGAGCATCAGAGAACACATGCTATTATATAATCAGGACACGTGCTTAATCTTCTAATCTTGTGGATTATTACTGCAGCATTATTATTGCAGCAGACTGGACAGCCATTTGCCTGAAATGGTATAGGGTTTCCTGCCTGAGCAGGGGGTTGGACTAGATGACCTCCAAGGTCCCTTCCAACCACTTCTTCTTCTTCTTCTTCTTCTTCTTCTTCTTCTTCTTCTTATTATTATTATTATTATTATTATTATTATTATTATTATTATTATTATTATTATTATTACTACTACTACTACTACTACTACTACTACTACTACTACTACTACAAAGCACCATAACATTTTTTTTATTTTAGATGAAACGCCATACTTGCTATTTGGCTTAATGTAGTCTTTACTTCTATCATGTTTGCTCTGATGAATTAGAACAGACATGTCAACCACAAGGCTGTGGGTCAGATGCGGCCTGACATGTGGTTCCATCCAGCCTGGGGACCTGCTCTGAAAAGAATAAAGGACTGGCCCGCTGCACCTCGGCCCGGCCCAGGCCGACCGGGCACTGATCTACAACTTGGTTGCATCTATCAAAGCCAGAACGCGCTCAGCGTTAAATCCATGGGGCAGCCCCACCCTGCTCCCTGCGTGCGCGCGCACGCAAGCAGAGTCCAGCGTCCCTGCTGGCTGTCTTGTCACGCAGGCTGACTTCACGCAGGATGCCAGCACTGGCCATCTCCTGTGCACACACTTGGGGGGCAGGGCAGAGGTGGCAAGGCAGCTCCTTGCTGATTCCAGTGGATCTTAGGCTGAGCATGTTCTGGCTTTGATGGACACAACCAGGTTGTAGATCAGCGCCAACCCCCCCCCAACACTTCCAGCCTCACAGACATGAGGCTTTCCTTTCACTGGGACAGACCCCCCCCATACGGGATAACAAGACTGGCAGCAGCATGGCAGCGCTGGCAATCTCCCCCTCCCATCACCCCTTCCTGAGCGTGGAGGAAGGAAAGAGATGAGAAGGAAGGAGGAAGTGTAGCAGAACGAGGTAGGAAGTTTATTCTCTGGAGAGAGAATAAAAAGCCTTTTTGCCTTCCTACCTCGTTCTCCCTCCTTCTGGCTTGTCTCAGGGGACAGGGTGGGGCTGCCCCATGGATTTAAGTCTGAGTGCATTCTGGCTTTGATGGACGCAACCAGGTTGTAGATCAGCACCCCCCCACCAGCACCTCCAGCCTTGCAGCCATGAGGCAACCCTTTCAATGGGACCACCCCCACCCACCCACATAGTATAGGAATGGCCAGCAGCAGCATATTAGTGCTGGCAATCCCTTCCCCTCCCATCACCCCTTCCTGAGTGGGGGGGGGAAGGAAAGAGATGAGAAGGTGAAGAAAGGAACGGAGGGAGGGAGGGAGAGTGGGAGGGAGGGAGGGAGGAAGGAAGGAACAGGGGGGAAGGAAGGGAAGAAGGAAGGAACAGAGGGAGGAAGGAATGGAGGGTGGGAGGGAGGAAGGAACAGACGGTGGGAGAGACCATGTCCCGGCACTTGCCCCAGTCCCATCCTCCTCTGCCAGAAACCCTCAGATCTGCCCCAGTCCTACCCAGGAATCCCTGAAGCAAGTGATGTCGAGCTGGCCATGCCCACCCAGTATGCCATGCCCACCCCAGCCACACCTACCCAGTAGGCCACACCCATCCCAGCCACACCCAACTCCCCCCTCCAAGGCAACCACAATGCTGATGTGGCCCTCAATGAAATTGAGTTTGACACCCCTGAATTAGAACTTCTGTTGCTAAATTGTTGTTAACTTCTCTTGATAATCCTTACAGCCAATTTTATAACCTTTTTTGCTGCAGCCATTTTGCAAATCACATGGTCATTAAACTAATCCAGTTTCCTCACTTGATTTTACTTGTCAGAAGCTCATTGGGAAGGTTGAAAATGACAATCACATGACCTGGGATACTGCAACTATCATAAATACATGCTAGTTGCCAAGTGCCTGAATTGTGATCATGTGACTTCAGGGATCTGCAACAGTCAGAAGTGGGAGAACCAGTTTCAGCACTATCATAACTTCAAAAAGTCACTAAACAAATAGTCAATATCTATTGTATTGTTCCATTTATAGGAATGAGTGCTCAGCTGTTGCCACTTGTCTTGTAAGATATTCCAAAAAGGGAGAGTGAATATTATATATCACAACAACATCTTCACAGGTATATTCAGGTTTTATATAAATACAGTATTTGCCCCTTGCATCATCTGGTAGAGTTTTGGTAAAATAATGCTTATACCCTGGACCTCTTATAATTGTAAGAGTTACTCTGTGATAGGTAGGGCTGGTTTTTAAATACAAAATATTTTAAACAATGATATTTTTGTATGAATAGAGGTAAACCTTTGATTAGTAAATAAAACGTATGCATATTTAACAACAACAGATTTGTTTCAGAGACACCTGGAATTAGGATCACCATCTGGCTTATAAAGTAACATGCTTTCCCAACTTGTTTGTATCTAACTTCTCCTTCCATCATCCCTCCGACTAAAGCACTTTCCACTAACACTGCATCTTTGCCGTTGCCTTGTAGTCAAAACTGTATGAGTTGAAGTTGGATTGGGAGCAAATTTTATTATTACTTATCCTTCCTATTGTTAGCAAGCACAAACTCTCCATCTACACCAGGCCTGCTTATTTGTCCCATAGAACCCCCAACTTAGACTCAGTTGATCCCCAGATGGAAAAGATGACACGGAATCAGACCGGACTCAGATTTTCAGGCACAACACTGATTCTTGACATTCCAGAAGCCACTCAAGGCTTGGTTATGTCACCAAGCCTTGGAGTCTGAGGAACAGGGAACATGGTTAGAAGGCTCCACTATTGGTGAAAACATTCTCTCCATATCTGGGTTTGCATATTTTCTCTACTTTGCTTGTTGTATATTTGTATAATCGCCCAGACCCACTCTGTGAGAAAGATAGGTTTCTAAATTTGATGAAATAAATCTATAATAAAAATTTAAAATTATTTTTTAATATTTAAAAATATTTTTATTATTTTTCTTTTTAGCTAGGTTGATTTTATAGTATTGTAGTTATATTATCAATTATATAGTTTTATTAATATTGTAAGCAGCCTAGAGTTACCACGTGGTAAGATGGCTGGCTAATAAATTTTACAAATACCGGTAAATAAAATTTATTTTTAATAGTTTTTTTTAAATGTGTTAATGATTTTTTAAAACATATGTTGTCTTATTTGGTTACTTTATGCTGCCCAGAGTCACTTCCATTGAGATGGATGGCCATATAAATAAATCTGATGAATAACCAAACAAATAAATTTAATCACCAGGGCCTCCTTAAGAGGAAAGATATCAGACAGTTGGGATCAAAGAAATAGTTTTGTTACAGCCAACTACATTTTTCCCAGAGAGTGAAGGTGTGAGGCAGCCAATACCATTCCATCCAGGATGAAGATGACAAGTCTAACTCCCAATCATAAGGTCCTATCCTGACAGCATTTATCCTGCCTGATCAAATAGGGATGCTGAATCTCTTCACTGAGGTGGATTCAGTTACCAATCCCTATTTTAAATGAATGAATTGCAATACATAAGGTCTTGCCTCCTACAGAGAATTACCAGTTTGAACTGTGGTAAATTATTTCATGTCAACTTAGTTGCATTGGATGGATCCAATTTTCATTATTAAGGAGGAAAAACAAGAATTGTTGTTTATAAGTGTATTGCTGTTTTCTTAAGAAGTCCTAAGAGTTTTAGCTTAGTTTAATTTAATTATGCTAAATTCAACTCTATTTCACTTTAATTTGCTGTAGATAATTCACTAGAAAGAGGTATGATATTTTGGAACAGATGATTTTCCCCAGTTCAGTACAAAGATAGTAACTTTCTAGTTTAAGAACACAAGCCATACTGACTCATAATTTTCTCCTCGCATCCAAGGAGACCATTAACTCCATATTGGTTCTTCTCTATCTTAAAATGCATCTTATTTTGTTAAAGCACCTCAAATTGCTGGAGAGGTTTTCTACCCATCACTACCCACATTTCATTCAGTTTCCAACTGTACTGTGAAAATGTAGCTGAACAAAAATAGCAATTTCAAGCAAGTTCCTTGATGTAACTTGCAATTACCAATCTTCCACTGTAATGATATTTCTTTGACAAGTTTTTAATCTATGTGTGAAATTGGCAAGGTTTTAAGCAACCTGATGCAGTTATATTAGTTTTCATTGCTTTTAACTCAAGGAGATGTAATTTACAACAGGCTATATTTAACTTTGTTAGCTGAATCATTTCGGTGCCTGTTTTGAAGAAGGATGAATTTCAAAGCAGTCCCTCAGGAGAAAAATGAAGTGGCAATGTCTTCCTCATAAGATACCTTATAGGCATGATGGCCTTCAACTCCCATATTTCTTTGCCAGCAGAGAGGGCAGTGGATTATGGAACACTACAGAGGAGTCTTGCAAACACTGTAATAATAATTTTGGGGTACGTGCAGTGGTGGGATTCCGCTGGTTTGCGCCACTTCGGCAGAACCGGTAGCTAATTTTTTATTGCTCAGGTCCAGAATGGAGTTCCGGAAGCGGCATCTACACAGAGAACCAGTTGTTCACATATTTGAATCCCACCACTGGGTATGTGGATACCATCAAGTCGATTTCGACTCCTGGAGACTGCCTAGACTAGTGCCTGCAGTTTTCTTGGCTAGATTTCAGAAGTAGTTGCCATTGCTTTCTTCCAGGGGATGACAGAGAATGACTGGTCTCAAGTTCACTTAGTTGGCTTCGTGCACCTAGGATAGGGCTAGAATTCACAGTCTCCTGGTTTCTAGCCAGATGCTTTAAAATATGTAACAGTAATAATATAAACTAACAAGCTGACTATTTAAATCCTTTAGTGTGTTCAATGTTCCTTCTTTCCTGCTTCCTTCTAATGCATATATTTCACCTAGGTGAGATTTGCAAGTTTTAAAATCAGTATAATGTTTAAAAATCCAATCCTGTGAAACAGGGTAACATCTTAACTCCAGTTGTAGAGCTCAATCAATATCTGATTTTAAGTTAGTTTCAAAAGAGCTATTGCTTTGTTTTTAAGGCATATAAAAACATGAAAGAAATACAGGCTCTATTTATTTAAATGGAGCTATTAAATATTGTGCTTCTTTCTTAAAAGCTGCAGTGGCTTGACATAAAAGGCACACAGCTGTAGCCTTGTCCTCATCTGATCCTCTCATGTTTGTATTTTTTCCTTTGGTCACACTCCCCAACCATTCTCCCACCTCTTTGTAATACAAAGTACACAGCCTCCCCCCACCCCCAAAGTGAGGTTCTAATTAATAGAAAATAATTTAAATTAACCCTTTACTTGGCCCACATTTTCACTTGTTCTTTGAAGTACCTTTGCCACTACTCTACCAAAGGTGAAATGGAAGAGAGGGTCTCTCTTATAATAGCCATTTCCACTCTTTTCAATATTCCCTTACTGCCCTTCATCATAATAAACTACTTTTCTACCAGCATTTGCATATCTTAACATTTCTCCTTTAATAAACATTCTACCAGCCTGCAGAATTTACCCGCCAACTCCATTTTTGTCATTTATATCTAACTTGCAACAGTTTACTACATTTCTTTTTCAAGAAATTTTAATGTCTCAAAGGTGCTTTTTCAAGAAGCACCTGGACTTTCTTGTTTTTTCTTTGAAGACATTTCACTTCTCATCCAAGAAGCTTCTTCAGCTCTGACTTCAGCTGAGGAAGCTTCTTAGATGAGAAATATATTAATTTCCAGACCCATACAGCTGGCTTCCTCATACAATCTTTGGAACATTTACTGCAAGTAAATGGGTTTTCTGCCAATAGTACAATAATATCTGCATACCAAAGTATCTGAACATTCATATCCTCAAGTATCACACCTCTAATATCATGAGAACCATCCTTCTACATCTACCCATTAATACAAGCGACATCCAATATCTCACCCAACACTGAACCATTAACTAAGCATTCATTCTACTTATTCTCAGCCCAGCTAACTTCAATCAATTACCAGGCTTATCACACTCACCAACCAACCTCCAATTTCTATTTTATAATATTTTAGCCCGAGGGAAAGAAGAATCAAAAGATGTAACCAAAGAAAAATGAAGTATGTTTGTAAAAAGTAAGGTATGGTTCAAATAAAATTAGCAGAAGGGACGTTGTTGTTACTACTACTGCAGCTGTGTGCTATTGCAAAAGCCAACTTTGAAAGCTAAGAACAGCATATGGTCTCTAGTTTAAACCTGGATATTTCTTTGAAAAAGAGTTTGCTTTCTGATATCTATAAATTTAATTCCCTGAAAGGCAAGACTACTGTATTATGAAGAGGTAATTCTTGCTCTACTATAATTAGACATAAGCTCCTTCAGTTTTTAACTGGATAGTCATGCAGGGAAAGAAAAAAATCCCTATTATTTTTGCTAGATATATTTCCACTGAATACATTGAAACATACCCATGCTCTTCTTAGCCCATGCCAGTTACAATGAGCACCAATCTACCTTGCCCATTAACATCTAGGCCCAACATTTGAACAGTGCAGACCCCAGGATCCCACAGAAAAGCAAACTCCTCTACCTTCAGAATGCCAAGGAAATGTTGCATATTGAGAATCCAGACTACAGTAGGAATTCTGAGGTTACTGCCTGGTATTTAAAGCGCAAGAGAGTCTGCAAGCTAATACTCTAGATCCTAAGATTCAAAAGAGCTAAAGCTATTTTTATATCCATGATCATACACTCCTCATGGCATTTTTTTCACTCACTAATCCATTCTGGATTTGCTTAACCTTTCATCCGATACCAGTCTGCACAAATCACAGCAGCTCCTTTAAATTTATTCATTTGTTTACATTCATTTTGCAGTTTAGAAGCTGACCAACTCCATGAGAGTCTGGTCTGCTTGCAGTATTAATAAGTGTAAACAACAGCAAAAGGAACACAGGCTATCTAGTTCTGGAAAAACACTTAATCTAATAAAGTGCATGGCAATTTGAGTTTGAGACCCTGCCTTAAATCATTGCAACTTTTCCCAAAGATGTATCACTGACCAACAGATCTGGAGGGCACAGAATTTTTCAGTGCATACAGTCAATTAACTCCTTTGTTGTTTTGGCAGCTATTTGAGGGAAAAAGAGACCCTACAAAGAGTTAAGCTGATTTTCCCAGTTATGATAAAGACTTCTAAGATGACAAGAGAACATTGCAAGGAAACTTACAGGAGCAAAAGACCATCCTATTGATACTGCAGATTTAATGTTTTTCCTGGATTATGTACTGAGCCAGTTGGAGTATCACACCAAATCTTAATTCACTATGATAAGAATGGTACACCAAGTCAAAAGTTGGGTTCATAGACATCCTATTCTCACAATGCATTTTAAGTGGGACAATGACAGGTAAAATATGTTAAAAGCCCTGTCAACTAACAGATTCAGCTATGCCAGGATAACACTAATTCCACCTACTTGATGGGTCTTAAGAATGCTTAAACCCAGTAACTTTCCTCGGTCCTTCAAGAAAAACGGATGGAGATTCTAACACTTCAAATAAATATTCCATCACGTACTCCACAGCAGGCAATTAATCTCAAATGAGGAATCTCTTTCAAAGCAAAATGTACGGACCCATTTGGTCTGCTGCACCTTTTGATTCAGCAAAATATATTGATTAAGAAAGACACTGTGCAAAAGAAAAAGACTAAAGTGGAAACTAAGAAAATAGATGATGGGACTTACCAGAGAGAATACTTAAAAGAGAAACATTTGTTTGAATGTGGTTAAAGAAATAGAAAAATTTTGGAATATATATGTCATTCTAAGAGGGATGAATTCTCTAAATATAATATAGTATGCTTTTTCCCCTTTTTTGTTCTCCTTCTTGATATGAATAATATAAAAAAGTTGAAATGACTTAGATAAAGGAAATATTTTATATATTTAAATGTGATTGAATTTAAGAAAATTATAATGGATAAAAAATGTTTTGAATAACAGTTAAAGGACTAGATGACCAGATATATTAAATGGAATGTTTAAAGATTAAACATATTTTTAATTATGGTTAAAGAAATTTAGGAAATAAATACATATTAGCTTGGGAGGGATATATATTTTCAGTAGTATGTTATTTTTTATGCTTTTTTACTCTTCCTTTTCTTCCTTTTTTTTCTATTGTTTTATCTATTTCTTAAGAAATGTAAAAATGTGAGATGGTTCATATGGAAAAATAGAGTTCAATTTTTAAATGTAATTAATTTTTGAGAAAATCTTAAACAGTAAGAATATCTAGAATTTGGTGGGAGAAACAAATTAAAATAAGGACTGTAACAGGATCTATAAGGCAGCCAGAATGATTGGATAGAAAAGAAATATTATATTGATGTGATTAATATTTTTAGGACTATTGGGAAAAATTATATATTTAATTGTTATCTATCGAAACAATAAGAATTGCATTAACTCAGTGTTTGCAAAAGAGGATATTTTGGGAAAAGAGGAAATCAACTAAAACTATTATGTGGATTATGGATTATAGAAATTAATTGTTAGTGATTGTTTTACAAATGTAACCCAGACAACACACTGTTCACCAATTATTAAGTGATTTGTTTTTAAAAAAATTCAACAAAATATATTCCAAAAAAGGAATGTGATCTCAGAATGCATCCAGTGCCCCAGTGTTTTAGAAATGGGTTCCTTTTAATCTCAAGGCACTGATCCCAGATATTATTTTCTAATTTTTTCTACTGATAAGCTAATTCTGAAATTAGTTCAACCTTCATGAATTAATCAACATCTCAGTCATAGTTGTCAGGACAACAAACAGAAAAATACATCCTTATTAATCCTCTTGGAATAAATCTATTTTAATGTAGTACTACCTAACCAGTCTATCAGAGAAACGTCTTGAATATTTTTTACATATTATAGATTTTTAAAAAAAAAAACATCAGGAGGCTGAACAACAAAGGAAGGCCATGTTCTTAGGAGATAGGCTGACCATTATAACTCCTGTCTGCTAAGCAATGTTTCTCAACCTCAGCACCTTTAAGACGTGTGGACTTCAGACTTCCAGAATCAGCCAGCTAGCAAGGAAAATTCTGGCTGAGGAATTCTGGGATTTTTAAGTCCACACAACTTAAAGTTACTGAAGTTAAGAAACCCTCAACCTCAGTAAGCCAACATGACAACAAACTACTAGAGGGATTTACATAGTGTGGATAGATTCAGGTTATTTACACCTTATGTGAACTATTGTGTCCAACAAAGACAAACTGAATGATTGTGAATACATTTGGGGCAAGCATGAAACAGCCCTTTCATGAAGAAATACGTTTTAAAACCCTTCCATTCATGCAGAATTCATGAAGTAAGGAGAGAACTTTCCCTTACAAAACAGTCATAAATTCAAAATGAGACAAATGTACCCAATATCCAGGAGATGTTTTAACCTGTAGTTAACCTGTAGGGTAGTGATTGGATCTGATTATGACAGCAATCAAGATATCACTGAGAGATCTAAAAAGCCAATTTTAGATAGTTTTGGAGAGAATATGATTGCCAAGGATTAACATTGACTTGATGGTTCTTAGTTGCTCAGTCAGTCAGTCAATAACCTAGGACAGTCTTCTCCAACTTGATATCCTCTGAATGGATAGCTGAAACCTGGCTGGACATTATTGGAACTGAAGGCTGATCTAGCCGATTCTAGTTGCTAAACAGAACTCCTGCTTTCATGGCCCTACAGAATGGATACATCCTTAAATGATGCAAGCAAAACCACAAAATGCACACCTAAATAAGCAACAAAACTGTGCTTCTCAGTCACAGAGGAGGAAGAGGAAGGCAACAGAGAGAACTTTCCTGAAAAGTTTGATACAGTAATGCCTCTACCAATGACACTCTAGCTAGAAGATGATTAGTAATATGAAATTATGCTATGCCAATGGCATATAACAATACAGTAAGACTATGCCATTCAATTCCAATTAAGGGTACCAGTTTATCAATACCACATTCTCCTGTGCCTAGATTTCTCCGCTTTAGAGTTACTAATATTGATAGTGCAAACTACCTTTCCAGTAGTTTATACATAGTACAACTGCAGATATTTCCTTTCCTCAATTCTTTCCCCTCTCAAGGAAATATTTCTTTCCATGCAATAGTCTTTTGCAATAATTATGGTCCTATTTTAAAGCATTATCTGTGTAGTTCATAGAACTTTGTTTCCATACATGAATTCCTCTTGGATGCTTATAGAGATTAATATATTGAATATTTAGAGGAATTTTACATTCACAAAGAAACTTTACAGCAGAGGAACTAATCTAAAATATTACAAATGAAAAATAACATTACTAATTGTATCTAACCTGGGTTCAAAATAATTGTAATAATAAAAAATCTTTACAATACAGAATTTCAGACCTAGTTAAGATAAACACACCCTTTAACACTTGATCAAGCATGTTAACATAAAATTAATGTATCCAAAAAATACATGCATTCACAGGCAGCTTCCTATAGTTCCTGTAGGCGTCCCAGGGAATGCATACTGTGAGGAACCGTCACAGACATGCATGTATATGTTTACATATTAGCAAGATGCAGTTCTGTATTATCCTTAGTTGCCCAGCCAAGACGAATAGAACAATTGCTCCCTGAGCCTTAATTCCCAAAGAATAGTTTCCGCTTACTTTTTTGATACCAAACAAGAGGCATAATAAATTATACCACCTTTGGCTTAAGATATAAGACGGAATGCAAACAGGCGTGGGAAGCGTCACTTTCCCATCCTCCTGGGCAGGTTTTCACAACCCTTGTATAGTATTGTTAGAACCCAGAATAGTCATTCTTATTCATACGGATGAATAATAATAAAGAATTAATGAATAGAAAGAATACACAATCGTTGTTATTCATAGGGTTGAAGAGAAGGCGGGGAGGGGACTCCGAGCCCCCCACCCCGACCCTTCAGTCCAGGGGTCTTCAAACTTGGCCCTTTTATGACTTGTGGACTTCAACTCCCAGAATTCCTCAGCCAGCAAAGCTGGCTGAGGAATTCTGGGAGTTGAAGTCCACAAGTCATAAAAGGGCCAAGTTTGAAGACCCCTGCTTCAGTCCTTCCAGGCGCCCAGGTGGCTCGCGGGCGCCCGGCTGAACTCCAACTTACCGCCTCAGCTCCAAAGAGCCGCCCTGCCCCCGCTTGTCCTGCTGACCCGAAGCCGTCCGGAGGAGGAGGAGGAGAAGACGGAAAGCAGCTCCCGCCTCGCCCGCCGCCAGCAGTTCAGAGAAGCCGCCTCAGAGCTGGGCGGCCGGCCGGCCGATAGGTGAGGAGGCGCTGCAGCGGGTCGCGCCCGGGAAAAGGAGAACGCGGGAAGCCGGGAGCGAGGGAGGGAAGCCAGCCGTACCGGGATGCGTCCGGCTACGTGGGGCCTCGGAGAGTTGGCGGGCGGCTGGTTGACGAGAGGAACGGTTGCAGTTCTGCCGGCTTTATTACGCGGCAGGCTATTAGCAGGCAGCCCCCTCCGTTTCGTTAAAAAAAAAGTTTTGGTTTTTTTTTTAACAAAATGGAGCCTCCCGCGCAATTTTAACAAAATTATTGCCTCCCGCGCTATAAAAGCAGGCAGGACTGCAGCCCTTCGGCCACCCGCAGAGAATGAAGCGCAAGTAGTCCTTGTCTTACGACCACAATTGGGACCAGAGTTTCTGTTGCTAAGCAAAGCGGTGGTTAAGTTTTTTTGCCACATTAAAGTGAATCTCGCTTAAGGGAATCGCGTGGTCGTCGTTAAGCAAATTCTCCCGTCGATTTTTGCTTGTCAGAAGCTGGCTGGGAAACTTGCAAATAGCCATCGCAGGACTCGGAAGATGCCACACCTATCAAAAGTGCCACCTGCCCAAATTTTGATCACATGAGTGAGGGATGCTGCAAGGGTTGTAAATGCAAGGTCAAATTGTAAGTCTTTTTCCCCCCCAATGCCTTTGTAACTTTGAATGGTCGCTAAAACAAACGGCTGTTATGTCAACATAACAACAATGGTTATTATGGCTAACTTCCTGTAAGGTGACTTCCCTCTGATATTCCTAAACATTTACTCAGGGGCCTCAAGTTTCTAGTCCAGTACCTAACACGAATGTGCCACAAGATAGCTTCAGCCTCCTCAAATTTCTCTGTTTTAAAGACATTTAATTTAATTTAATTTAATAATATTTCTATACCGCCCTTCTCCCGAAGGACTCAGGGCGGTGAACAGGGCAAGAATAAAAATACAGATTACAAAAGTTAAAACAAGATTAAATAAATGCCCACATACTAAAATACATCTTTAAAACCCAATAAAATAACAATAACAAACCCCAATAGCAACTGTTACACTTCTGGAACTCTACAATTTCATGTTTCCCAAACCTTTTCCTTTGATACCCAAAACTTATCAGAAAGTCCTTTTTACCCAATGTAGGTAAAACACAACTACACAGAAAACCATAGCAGTAACCCAAAGAAAAACCACTTTTACTCACTTCTGCTAATTTATCCAGGTTTGGGAATCACTGCTGTAGCTGTTGTGTGCTGGGTAAAAAAAATACAAAAAAGCTTCTTTAACTAACCTGTCATTGCTTACCAGAGCCACCATTTCAGGTATGGCTTCTGGGAGTAACTTTTGGTAAAAAAAATGTCTTAAGCATGACATTTGCTATTGTGGTTTTGAACTGAAGCTGCCTCTGGACCTAGGAATTTGACTCACAATATGGCATTTAAAAGACTGTATTCAATGTTCAAGCCTCACTATGAATAGCTAGATAGTCCCTTTTACATTGTACTTAAAATAAATATATATCAAATTATAGTATTACATCAGCCTTCCCATACTGCCATCTTCTAACTAAGTTGGAAGATGGCTGATGGAAGTTGTTGCCAACCCGTTCTAAAGAGCAATTGCTTTATGAAGGCTCTTTCAAATGAACAGAGACTTTAAAGTTATTCATACAAGGAGGTTAGAGACTATTTTAAGTGGCATTTTAAGAGTGGAAAAGTTTGACTGAGAGATCACTAAACATGGCAGATGCATTTAACTTCTGCTAGGCAAATGTTTGCATTGATTCCTAGCCAACAAGAGAATAATATAATTGTGGCTATATTAAAGTACATAACAAATAACAAACACATCTCAACCACCTTCGGGAGTCCAACGCTTAAAGCTGCTCGCCGCTGGATGACCTTTACCTGCAGAGAAGCCTCCACATGTGAGCAACTCTTCTTCCTTCATGAATGCCTACGAGGAAACTACTCCCCCAAAGCTTTAACTACAGATCATCAATCAATCATCCAGCACCATGGAAAACAGCAAGACAGAATGCTAAAAGCATGGTCTGACTGATGATAACAGATGCTCACAACTGCCTCAACAAATACATAAAATGCCTCACCGAGCAAAAGTTTCTACGCAACAACACCATTGGACCACAACTCAAAGTTTAAACACAGCAATTGAATGCAGAACAACAAACACAAGAGAAAAGAAGCACACTGTCCTGCAAAGCAAGCTATCCAGACTAACGGCCAACAACCCCGACAACAATGAACAAACCTGGATCAAGAACCTATCCAACCGCCAAATCAAAGATGAGGAACAACAAGTCCTGACGAAAGGACTCAACTTCAGCCACAAAGATGTGCCAAACACAGAATTCCTAGCAAGCCTAGGAAATCAAAAGACCTCAGCAAAGAAATCTAACAACAAATAGGCCAGACCGTCGTCCCGATGCTGACACGCAAACGAAACTCCAGCATCTTTACAAGCAATGAAGGAACTACAAGCAATGAAGTCCCTCAAAACAGATAACAATATTATCATCCTACCAGCCGACAAAGGCCGAATGACAGTCATACTAGACAAGGCTGACTACATACAAAAGGCCATACAGGATACATTCACCTATAGGTGTGTCAACACAGACCTAATGATAAAACTGACCAACAAGATCAACAAAACCCTAAAAAAGTTGCAGGAACTAAATCAAATCACCCAAGAGGAATATCGGAGAATGAAAGCAACTGATTCAAACATTATACAGTTCTATGGACTTCCGAAAGTCCACAAAGAAAACACCCCACTCAGGCAATTGTCTCACTCCCTGGCACACCCGCTTACAACCTTGTGAAAAAAATGTGGAAACGCCTAAAGCACCTAATTGGCGATTCCCAATATTCCATAAACAATGCCACACAATTCCTGCATAAACTCAAACACCTACACATTGATGAAGATGAAACAGTGATATCATTTGATGTTACCACATTATTCACATTGGTAGATCTGAAACTACCAATTGACCTAATCAAAGAACTACTGGACAACACACAAACACCAAGAGGACCACTTACAACAGAAAACACTTGTGAACTCCTCCAGCTATGCTTAACCACCTACTTCAGATTTGACAGAGAGATCTATGAACAACTCAAGGGATTGCCCATGGGATCTCCTATATTTGGCCCGGTCGCGGAAGTCATCATGCAGAAGATTGAAGAAGTTGTACTTCCACAAATAAATCCCAAGCTGTGGGTATGTTACGTGGACGACACCTTCATAATAATCAAGCACAACCAAGTCAATCAAACCTACCAAAGAATCAACTATGTCTTCACAGACATCCGATTTACAATAGAAATCGAGAATAACAACTAACTGCCATTCCTGGATGTCTTGTAACCAGAATGGCCAATGGCCAACTTCTAACATCCATGTACAGGAAGGCAACACATACAGATCAAATCCTCAACTTCCACAGCAACCACCCCAAATGCCACAAACAAAGCAGCGTCAGAACACTGTTTGGGAGAGCGGAATCCCATTGCAACACCATGGAAGCCAGATCAGCAGAACAAACACTTATATGAAATATTCAAGAGAAACAGTTACCCATGAAACTTCATCCAGAGATTGCCATACACAAACAATACAAACACCCAAAGCAACACAACAACTACAACAGGAACAACAACAACCAGACGAATCACAATTCCCTACGTACAGAATGTTTCAGAGATGACAGCAAGACTGCTATGCCAACATGACTTTGCAGTAGCCCACAAACCAGCCTCAACTCTCAGACAGACCCCGTCAAAACCTAAGGAGCAGACAGAAACAAACCAAAGATCAGGCGTCATATACCAAATCCAGTGCAGCAACTGTGAAAAAAACTACGTGGCCGAGACAGGAAGAAAACCAGACTGCACAAACACTTCCTGGCTATCAAAAGACATGACTCACTATCCCTCATGTCTGTCCACGACGACTCAGAAGGACACAAGTTTGATCAAACCAGGACCAGAGTTGTAACTCAAGCGAAATCAAGGGAAGAAAGAGAATTCCTCGAAGCTCTGACAGACGAGCACATTTCAAAGCGCACTGGAGATGTCCTTCCAAATGGAGACAAAACGTTTTCATCCAAATCACATCACTTCAGATAGCATTGGTTGGTACTAATGAACTAAAGAAAGCTATAATAAGTCAATATAGTTGTTGAAGAACCAGGACTGACTGCAATTTTTTCGAGAGAAGCATTCTCCAGCCCAGGTAACCTCAAAATGTGTTGATTCCACTTTCTGCAATTCTCAGGGCTGGTCAAAGTGAAATTATGTCACTGAAGGCTGGTCAGTTTTGAAAAAGTAACTCTAGAATTTAGTGATGAAAAATTCATCCCCCCCAAAAAAAACTATATCCATCCCCAAAGAAAATAATATTGCATTGACTGAAAGCTTATGATAGGTACTGTTTTATTGTCCAATAATACTGATTAAAATATTTACATTCCTACATTTGTAAATCCACAGTTAAAACACTCATACTTATGGCTTTGGATTTTTTTCAAACCTTTTAAGCACAAGATCTTTCAATCATGGGTCATAAAGTTTAAATAATAAAACAGTAGCCTGGTGCATTGCGTAGACACATTTACTTTGTATTTTTAATGTTTTTCCTTTAAATATAAAATGTACCTTTTTTCTAAAAAATAAAAATCTGATGATGCCAGTGCAACCTATTAGCCAACTCATATCTTCTTACAGATGCAGCTGCATTTTCCCAATATAATTGGCCCTTAAAAATTGCCAGTGTTCAATCCATTTTCCCCCATCCAAGTTTATTTTAATGCAGAAAAAAAACCCTGATAGCGAACAATTGTAAGCAAGATTACAAAGCACTATACAGTAGTATGTACACTGCCTTTTGTATTAGTTTTGTAAGAATTGTAAAAGCTTTGTGGAAGTTTAATTACTTTATTGTGTGAAGGCACGAAGGTTCTTTTGTTGTATTCACAAAACCTAAGCACACTACCTCCATCCCAGTAATCTTCTAGACCTTGAAAATAGTGCTTAAAGTTAGGAACATCAGCAAATAATGCAACTACTGCAAAATATTAAATGGGAAAGAAGGAAAAATATTTTTTTCTGAAAGCAGATTACCCAAATTTATAGATAATCCATACTAACATTGCCATTTTAACACTAAACTCATATTCTGAAAGGAAAATAGAACTTGCTTCAGAAATTTCTTACAATGACAAAACAGTATAATCTAGCAAAACTCTACAATTAAACTTCACACAAAGCTGTTCCATCTCCAGAATATCCTTTGCTCCATGGTATTTTATTTTAAGAAAAAAAAACACACACACAAGGGTTTTTTCCTTCCTAGAAATAAAGAAGAGTTCAATCAAATATTCTAACTTTGGTCCACCTGTTCACTTCCCTAAGGGCACTGATACAAGAGAGCTGTCCCATGGGTAGGGCAAAAGTCAAACAAGAAAATTAAGAAAAATAATTTGGTATTAACTTTTTTCCTCCAAATCACAGATAATGCAGTCAAAGTTGTTCAGCTCTCCACGTTTTCCTCTTGTATTGCCATTATTGGCTGAGTTTTTAAATCATCAGATTCTTCATGATCTGCTCCATGTGCTTCCACCACGTCCACCTGAACAGATGTGCTTGCTGTCAGTTCTTGATCCATGGGCACTGACTCTCCCTGTTCTAGATCATGTTCCTCCATAAGCTGAGTCTGAACTTCTTCCATTTGTAACTGGTTCACATGTTCCACATCCAGCTCTTCCATATGTACTTCAGTACCTTGTTCAGTCTGAATGTGTTCAACTTCTAAGTAGCTTATTTCAACCTGCTCTTGTAGTTCTGCTATTTGTTCATGTTTTTCTTGATTATTCTGTATCAAATCTGGATGTACCTGTTCTACAGTCACTTGAGCTGGATCCACCTGGACCTGAATTACGGGCAAGACATGAACTTGTTCCACCTGCTCTATAATTGTCATGGACGCCACTGGATCACTGTCCACTGGAAGAATATCCTCAGATACTATTCGCTCTGAAATGCTGTGCATATCTTGCAGATGTCTCCGGAGTTCACTGCCTTGCATGAACCAAACATCACATAAGGTACAATGATTGGGTTTGTCACCTGTGTGTATTACCAAATGGTCCTTGAACTGATCCCAGCTGTTAAACACACTGTTGCAGACCTAAAAGAGCAAGGCATAGTGATTTTAGGAAAGTTATTTAAACATTTAATATACAGCAGATGATTTGGGATGTGCAAATTCATTAATCCAAGAACATTCTACAGCACTCTGCCATATTCTGTTTCCCTTGAATCAAGCTAAACCTCTTCCAGACAAAACAAATCCAACTGGCCAGTTTTCTATAGTAAAGTCTGAGAACTGGAAATAGCTCAAGAATGAAAGAGGCCTGATTTAGGACTGGAACACCTCCTGACACATGTCAAACCATTTCTGGTTTTGAGGCCTTTTTTTTAAAGTGCTGAACCCCAAAACTACAAGAGGAGATTCAATACAGTGGAAGGACCCTGCAAATAGGCTGATCCTTCCCAAACAAGGCAAGACTTTTTTATTTAATGTGATAAGTCATTATGCCTCTTGGCACCTGGATCCTACCATGAAAAATCAGTGCTATAATTTAAATGCACACAAAGAGATCCTGTCTTATGGTGCACTCAACAGTTATCCTGATATGACCATAGGCAATGAGTTTTTGTTCTCAGCCAATGGCAGCATTTGGCTGGCCTCATCCAAGCTTGGAAACTAAGTAGCATTTCAAGGAAATGTGAATTAGACTGGAAAAATTGAAAAATCATCCCAGAAGGAGGCAATGGCAAACTACTATTACTACTACAAGTAGTAGTAGTAGTAGTAGTAGTAGTAGTAGTTGGGAGGGACCTTGGAGGTCTTCTAGTCCAACCCCCTGCTCAAGCAGGAAACCCTATACCATTTCAGACAAATTACTGTCAAGTCTCTTCTTAAAAACTTCCAGTATTGGAGCATTCACAACTTCTGGAGGCAGGTTGTTCCACTGGTTAATTGTTCTAACTGTCAGAAAGTTTCTCCTTAGTTCTAGGTTGCTTCTCTCCTTGACTAGTTTCCATCCGTTGCTTCTTGTCCTGCCTTCAGGTGCTTTGGAGAATAGCTTGACTCCCTCTTCTTTATGGCAACCCCTGAGATATTGGAACGCTGCTATCATGTCCCCCCCCCACACCCGGTCCTTCTCTTCATTAAACTAGACATACCCAATTCCAGCAGCCGTTCTTTATATGTTTTAGCCTCCAGCCCCCTGATCATCTTTGTTGCTCTTCTCTGTACTTCCAAAGTGTAATGGGAGCTGCCAGGAATCCATTGAATTAAGTGGAATAAAATGTAAACAATGTAAAAAAAAGCAAACCAAAAAAACAGAAGCCTTCTGTTTATTTAATATAGAGTAAAAGCAAGGAAGTTGAAAAAAAATCCATAGATTTGTTATAAAAGAGTGGATGGGACAAAAACTGGAAGGTGTATATATATATATATATATATATATATATATATATATATATATATATATATATATATATATATATATATATATATATATATATATATATATATATATATATATATATATATATATATATATATATATATACACACACACACACACACACACACACACACACACAGTGTTTGGGGAGTTTTAACCCTTGCCAAATGTTTAAACATCAATTTTATTCCTTCAAAATCCCTGACTCCCCATTTAAAAAAAAGAGGCCTGGCTCATCTAGTTTTGAAGCACAGCTCATGCCACCCAATGTTCAGCATATTCCTAAAGGCAAAACGTCCAGAGCTGAGGGCAAAGTATTATTTTAAAAAAAAATATATTCCACCTCTTGGAAGAAATAGATATCTTGGAAGAAGAGTAGCATCAATGAGATACCCAATAGCCATTCAGGTAGTTCATCAGCTGTGATCAGTTTCCTACCTGAAGATGCTCATGAAAGTATGAAAGAGTACTGTTACCTTTCACATATCTTCAGTTAGAACTGAAGAAACGTCTTGGATAAGAAACAAAACATTTTCAAAGAGAAAAAAAACGCCAAGAAAGTCTAGTTGCCTTTTGGAAAAAGCACCTTTGGCACTTTCACCTATCTATTTTTTATATTTTCCTTCTACAAAAATAGTTTTAGAATCAGGTATTAGGATAAGCAGAGGATCATATTGTTCCTCCATCAAATTCCACCTTAATTTTGCTACTGTGACATTAGAAACTCAAATCCAATTATTTTCTTTCTTACAAACCTGGCATTCATAAAGCTTCTTCCGCCCCTTTTTAGCACCCGCACCAGACTGGCATGCTGTCAAGTGACATTTGAGTGTGCTGTTCCGAGCAAAACGTTCGTGGCAATTTGGACATTCAAATGGTTTTTCACCTATCAAGGTAAATAGAGACAGAAATTCATTTAATGACGAGCATATAGGATAAGTTGTCTATTGCATTTTATCTGTAATGTTAGAAATGTAGATTGCTGTATTCAAAATTAAGATACTACTTCCAATTATAAATTCATTCCAGAAAATGAAGTTTCCTAATATCAGGCTGTAATGGGCAAATCACTGACATAACATATGAAAAGATAACTCTGTTAAGATTGCCTACGTCAGTGAACACCACCACTCTGCCACTTCAAATAGCAAAATAAACTATAGATAACCAAGAACAGAAGCAAACATTTTCCTGTTTCTCTTGCAAACCTTGGACTTAAAACCTCACATGTATATGGCTTATTCTTGCCTTTTCCCTGGAACAAGTAATGGATGCATTGTGGAAAAAGATGTGCTTGGTTCAGAGTCATCTACACTCACATCCTCACACTTCTGAAGCATTTTATTTGACTTTGAATCTAAAGCACTGCACAGCCTTAGGGTACATTGTATTGAATTAAGAGTTTAGCATCTCTGGACAGAATTACGGAAAGAGATTTAGCCAGTATAAAACTAAAATTGCAGATACCTGTGTGTTTCCGAAGATGTTCTTTAAAATGCCCAAAGTGATCAAACTGCTTATCACAGTATTGGCAAACGTGTATTTTTTTGCCAGGTCTTTGTTTTTTGTTTGTTCCACCTTCATCAAGGTGGTAACAAATAAGGTGCTGTTTCAATGCACTCTCACGCAAGTATCTTTTGTTGCATAGGTCACACTTATAGCTTTCAGTGGAATGTGTTTTCATATGCTCCTTAAAGTGGTAAAGGAATTTAAATGTGCGATTGCACTTTTCGCAATGGAAAAGATTGTTGACATGCGACAGCTGAAGTTCCATGATCTCAATGCCTTCCACATGTTTGCCCATTGGATCAGATAGGTTGTCACATTCCTCCTGAATGTCATTTTTCCTTTCTCCGTGGCGGAACTTGCTGGTGATATCTGCCAGAAGAGCCAAAGCAGAGTCATCTGAAGTACCTGTAGTCTGTATGTACTTTATTGGCTGTTCAGCAGAAGCTACTTCCTCAAGAGACTCAATGTTATTTTCCTCTACATCGATAGCTCCTTCGGCAATCTCCACTTCAATTTCAACGGGTTCAGATTCTGCACAAGGCAATGTTTCAGTAATAACATTAGAGGTCTCTGCTATCTTCCTCTTTTTGGCTTTATTTTTATCTTGAACTTCATTTGATTCAAGCGATGATGTATTTTCTTTGTTCCTAGAGAAGACACAGTAAGTCATGAAAAATGAAAAAAGAGTTAAAGTAAAATTGGCTACTATATTAGACTGAACAAGAAGCAGAATTAACTTTAAGTGCTGCAACACTGCTAAAGAAGCAATGGCTTGCTATACCTAGACTTGTAGTAGGAATGAATACTCCTTAAGGCTTAAAGGAAAGGATTGGGAAAATGAAAATTGCTCCTAAGCAATTCCTGCTTTGTAAACATGATTAAATCAGAAGAAAAATGATGTCCACAATATTGTCCATTGTAATATATGTAACTTCTACTGACATATCAGTGCTATGTTAGTTTCCCTAGGTTTCAGTTCTATGATGATTAATGATTTGTCAAATGCTAGTTTGTAAGGGAAAGATTTCAAAGCTTGTCTGAAAATTGGTACCATGTTAGGAACAGTCTCCCAAGATTTGGGGGTAAAGCTCCTGATCAGAATGTCCCTTCATTTGAACATTTGTGTAGAGGTAGCCAATTGGAATCACAAATACTCATGCTGAATACCTTCAGCAAGAAGACTGTGTAAACATATTTCTATATCAGATTTAAAATATCCTGCATTTTATTAGTTAAGAAGGACTTTTCTTCTTCTACTGGCTGTGTCTCCCATTCTCCACTTTTCTAGAATTCCAGCACTAATGGTTGAGCATTCCATGTTGTTTAAGCATAAGCTTTCTCTACTTATTTTGGAAAGTCTGGTATTTTGGAGATAACACTTGTACTTCTTTCCCAGTTAACATGTAATAATATTCCCTGATGTCCCATTAGTATCTACCAGCCCTGAGTGAGCACATACAGAAACTTTGTGATTGTCTAGACCAGTGCTTCTCAACCTTGAGAACTTAACATGTGTAGACTTCAAAACTCCCCCAGCCAGCTTGTTGGCTGCGGAATTCTGGGAGTTGAGGTCCATGCAACTTAAGTTGCCAAGGTTGAGAAGCATTAGTCTAGATCAGGGGTGTCACACTGCCGGCCCACGGGCCAGATGCGTCATGCAGAAGCCGCACCCACCCCATTACCAGCAATGGCAAAACCATCCCAATACATTGCGCAACGTCATGTGACGTCGTAAGTTTGACATGTCTGGTCTAGATGTTCCTTGACAGTTGAGTAATATAAGTTACTCTTCTACTAGCCATGTGATGACCCAAGTACTTGGGAATTTCTCCACTCAGTTCTTGATCCATTCTCACAGTCCCCATGCTAGTAGCTAATACTTGTTTACTACAGATGTTCTCTTCCTAAATTGATCAAAGATTCTGTTGCTGTTTTCCCTGGTTGAGTCTTCTTGTCAGGGAAGAGGATGTTTTAAGGCAAGGCAAGACTCCTCCCAATAGTTGGTACCCATCTACAAGCCACCCCATTCCCTAAATGCCAGAGTCTTAGCTGGCTGGCACCAGTAGAAATACTATATTTAAACTGGTGGTGTTCACACCAGCATAATGTTAAAACCATCTCTATATTTCAATCTTTTATTTTTATATCACTTTTACAACCATATCAGCCTTACAAATTCTTCCAGAATCATCTAGTTTGTCTATCTTCTAACTCCTATCAACTGTTATTTCTAATCTCTCATTCTCTCCACTGTACCCAAGTACATGTCTTTGTCTCAGTCCTGATTTTATGCTTATTTTCCACAGTGACTTCTCCATACAGAGAATGGTCTCCCTTTTTTCAATATTATCCATGGACTACACTTTTTCTGAAAGCTCCTTATATCCCTAACTCTCTTCTTTTCAGCTCTGATTATGCTTTCCACCCATCTCACTGGGTTGCAAGGGGTGCAAATTCGAATTCAGATTCGATTCCCAGAATAACATACCCAAGCTATTTCTTTATAAAGCCTGGTCCTCTCTGATCAAATACGTTCTGCCCAGTTCATTTAGACTGCAAGCTCTTTGAAGGGAGACCATAACTCTTCTGCATTCTGCAAAACATTAAATAGTAGTGCTTGGCTTTCAACAGAATTTTATTCTACACACATTAAAACTGTACACAGATGCTTATTCACTAACACATGTGGAATCCTTTTGCCATCCAATATTGTTGGACTTCAGTTGTCCTCAGTCCCAGTCACCATGGCTAACTGTCAGAGACTATGGGAGATGAAGGTCAGCGACATCATGAGAACCACTAGTTCCACATCTCAGCTTACTGCATAGAACATTAGATTCTAGCGTTTCAACTTATATATGTTCAGCATCATAAAGTCTACTTTATCATGCAGCCTAAATATCTTCAAGCTAATCAAGAATGTTGCTTGGCCCAACTATACATTATAGTTTTTTCAGGTCCACATATTTCAGATTGGAAACATGCTTAAAAAAGAATATGCAGAAAAATGAACAAACCTCACAGATTTTCCTGGGAATAAGAATTGGGTGTGTTTCCCTATCAAGTTGCATTTTCAGCAGCAAACACAGATAAGCCACTGCAAGCTGTATATATAAAATCTCCCAGTAGTATTATCATCTTTCAGGGATATGTCAAAAGTGTATGAGAAAATCTTAAAGTCCTTGAGAAGATAGCAAAAAGACAGTGATCTTACTGGAATTTGACCCACACTCACCTGATTTCAAGTGCTTTAATGGCTTCCAACATCTGAAGATACTCAGCTGCTTTCCAGACATCATTTGCTTCCTCTTCTCCCTGGACCATTAGTTTTGCAGTATATGTGAACTCAATTAAATGACGAAAGGCCAAGTTACTTACACCTGATTGTGGGCAAAAGACAAAATATAGAACTCACTCATACATTAAGCACAGATTTGTGGCTGGAAAATATTGCATTTGTTTCATAAGAGTTGCCTTTCAGTAACATAATATCTAGCATTTTGCTACAACCAGTGGTCATTTCCTATATTTCAAAATTAAAAGTTGTAACTCCTCTAAATATGAAAAAATAAATCATTACAGATGTGCACCATGAAAACAGGATGAGAATAGTTACTTCCATACTTATATCCAAAGCACAGATGAGCTGACTTAAGTATTTTGGGGTCTACTTTTATATAAATATTTAGTATATAAATTGTCTGAGAGCCAGTGTCATATAGTGGTTAAAGTGCTACATGGTTAAGGAGCAGGAAGAAAAAGATCCTAGGTTCTCTTAGGCACAGAAGCCATCTGGGTAGACAAGTTACTCTCTCTCAGCCTTTCAAAGCAATCCATCAACTTGCACTGGACCAGTGTAATTTATTATGATCCATAAACTTCATCCTTCAGTGCAGTGTTTAGGTTGATAATAATAAATAACAATTGGTTTGGTCTAATAGTTAAGGCCCCAGACTAGGAACAGGGAGATGTGAGTTCTAATCTTGACTTAGGCAAGGAAGCCAGATGAGTGACTTTGGATCAGCCACCTTCAACTAAGGGAAGAAGGCAAGGGCAAAGCCTCTAGACATCAAAAAATGATGTCTAGTAAACTGCATATCTATGTAATTATCAAGAGAAGAGCGATTTGAAGATGACATCACCATGTAATTGATTTGTAAAATCAGTATGTTTGAATCTATTAAGAATTCTTAGGCAGGAATTAATAATTGTATTAAAATTATTTTTGATAAAATAGTGATTACATACTCTTGCTGAATATAAGATTTTTTTTCTGGATCAAATGTTTACATTACATGGCATCTGTAAGAATTCCAATATTTAATGAGTATCGATGTACTAGAAACTGGTTACTGTTTCCCCACTGGACCAGAACCTTGTTTCTTTCTCTTGAACTACAAATCAGGTTTTTCAAAAAATATCTAGTAATCTAATAGTCCATAGTGGAATGAAAACAGAAATCCAAGCTTTGTAAGACAATCAATGAAGGCAACTTCATACAATCACAATCTGAAAAGGGCAATTTAGTCCCACTCCAGAATGAATGTCTAATGAAGAATATAAAAATTTGAAAATAAAAACCCCACAAGCCATCTATCCAGCATCTCTCTAAACATCTCCATAGTTTATTATCTCTTTGATTAACTGTGAAAGTGTTACTGTTAAAAAACTGCCCTAGCAATTAATTGGAATCTGCCTGCTTGTAATTTAAATCCATGTCCTGAACTTTGGAATAAAGAAAAATAAGCAATAGTTTTCTTCAATGAGACATCCCTTGCAATTTGAAAGGCATTTTCTCCTTCAGCTTACTAGTGTAAACTAGAATAGAACTATTACATCCTATTATCTGAAAGTTCCATGCTTTCATCATATATCTTGATTGCAAAATATAGCCTACTTCTTCTCTTTTAAATATTATATACTGTACACATTAATGAAGATAAGAGCCTTGAAGTCTAAGAAGCTTATGTAGATTTCTATATTATAGATATTTTGATAAATTCCTACTTCACTATAAAGTTAAAAGTCTGCAAGCTATTCTTTGTAAATCAATGCTATTGAATTAATTATGTCAGTTATTAGGAAACATGCTGGACAGGGCAAAAAATGTAGCCATTGCTGTTGCTTTCTCTCAGCTACAAAATCTTGTATTTCTCAAACCTAGATACACAGAAATATTATATATAATAATACAGGTAGTCCTCAAGTTATGAAGGCAATTGGGACCAGCATTTCTGTCACTAAGTGATGCAGTTGTAAAGTGTGATGTCACAAGACATCCCTTCCAGTTATTTGAAAGGTATTTTCTCTCCTTCAGCTTCTGTACACAAGGACAAATATGGTAAGCTTATTCAGTCTGACTTCATAGGACAAGTTCTCTGATTATCTTTACTGCTTCTATGAATCTATCCCAGTTTGTCCAAAACCTTCTTAGTGTACTAATCAGAAGAGACATAATGCTCAAGGTGGAATTTTACCAGTGTAAACTAGAATGGAACTAGCATTTCTGTCACTACGTGACGCAGTTGTAAAAAGTGATTCACAAGACTGCATTCCTTAACAATGGCAATCCCTGTAGTACACGTCGTCATTATTAACCAAGGATCATGGATTGTTAAGTGACTTTCAACAACCAAAAGTTAGCTTCCAGGGAGTTGCAAGTTCAAGAGGGTTTTTAAATTGGCTGGTAAGCAGGTAAGTAACTGTTTCTGGGGTAGAAAGAGCTGGGTGAGTGTGTGCAGGTGCTAGGAAGGTGTGGCCAAACTCAATAGGGCCTGGAGTGGGTATTGCTGGATAGCAGAGAGTCCGTGAGGATGCACAAGTAGCAGGGGGGGAGACACAGTAAAAGCTCTGCAGTGACTTGGAGTGACTCCTGTTGAGTTGGAGAGGATAGGCAAGTGGCCAGGGAGGCATGGTGCAAGCACAGTGACACTCAAGAAGGTGCGTGAGTACATAATGCGAGGGCAGCAAGGCTCAGGGATGGTGTGTGTATGTGTGTGTGGGAGATGTGTTGCGAGAGAGAGAGAGAGAGAGAGAGAGAGAGAGAGAGAGAGAGAGAGAGAGAGAGAGAGAGAGAGAGAGAGAGAGAGAGAGAGAGAGAGAGAGAGAGAGAGAGAGAGAGAGAGAGAGAGAGAGAGAGAGAGAGAGAGAGAGAGAGAGAGAGAGAGAGAGAGAGAGAGAGAGAGAGAGAGAGAGAGAGAGAGAGAGAGAGAGAGAGAGAGAGAGAGAGAGAGAGAGAGAGAGAGAGAGAGAGAGAGAGAGAGAGAGAGAGAGAGAGAGAGAAAATGGCCAAGAATGCTCAACATGAGCACGTCATGGCTCAGGGAGGGTGTGAGGATGTCCACTGACTTTACTTGTATGAAGCCAACAGGTAAAATTGTAAATCACAGTCATACAGTAGTGCTGGATCAGCTGGAACTTTTAGAGAACCACCACTCCTTCAGCACCATCCTAAATTCAAACAGTTGCTAAACAAATGTTGTTAAATGAGGACTGCCTGATAATTTTTATTTTGCAGCCAAGAGAGCCAAATTGTGTATACCAAATTGTGTATAGATATAAGCTAAAACCTGGCAATAGATAAAACAGCTTAACAATAAACTGATAAATCTTACACAAAACATATACAACTCAAAATATTAATATGTTACTAAAGAAATGTAAGTTGATCAAAGTTTTTGAGGATAATTACTAAATTTGGAGAAAAGATATCTATCTTTTTTCCAAATTAAAAACATTCTCCAAGCAGAAGAAATGTTTCACCTGACAGGTTCAGAAGTATAACATGGCAAATTCTAGTTCATCCACCAGAATACTCTCCCTTGGACCATAAACTGATTTATCTAGAAAAGAGATCTGAATCACTGGGAACAGTTTATAATAATTAATAATGGTCTCACAGAATATATAAAACAGCATCAAAATAGAAATAGCTTAACAAACAACGTTCAATTAGAGTCGACCAAGCAAGAGGTTTTTTTTTAAATGCAGCCATGAAGATACAAAAAAGAATAAGACACCAGAAAAATGCAACACCATCAAAACTAGGCTGAATTACAAGTCCTTCTATTCTTTTTCAGTTTGCAGCTAAAAAAGGAGCCATGTCTTCTGGGCTTTAGTGTCCTCTTAAGTTTGTTGACAACTGGATTTACCACTACTCTCTCCCTTGTACTTCCAAAATGGAGAATATTGGGTTTGGAGCAACATGGGTGGGAGGGCAAAAAAATCTTAGCGTTACATATTTGGTTGCCTTCCAAGATTGATTAAACCTTACTACACAATTCAGGAGTAAGAACTAGTGTACAGAACAGTTGCCTAGAGTTAAACCACAGTCCATTCTTTTTATTTTGTAATCCTGGTATATTGAGTCTACCAGAATGAATGGCTTCCAAAGCACCCATGAGCCTTTTTATTCCCTAGTATTTCTGTACACGACTGAATCCGCAAATTACCTTCAATTTCTACTAGAGGCTCCTGAGTGAAGTCTTGGAAGAATTTGTAGAAAAACTGACTGCAGGCAGCGAGAACAGCTTTATGAGCTTTAAAATGATGACCTGGAAATGAAAAACAATATCACCATGCTATGTGAAACCCCAGGTTGGATATTACTGGATGTAAGGAAAAATATGTAAAATCAATTTTATGTTAATTGATAACACAAGGAACAACCTAATGTCATTTTGTAGTTGAAGTTGTAGTTGTCAAAAAACCTCTCCAACAAGACTCTCTTCCTTACTTACACTTACAAGTACTTAACAGGTTTTGCTGTTTTGACTATGTAAAAGAAGATATGCAAATAAAAGCTTTCAGATGATCTGCTGAAGAATTTTAAGTTCCAACTCCTGCTCCTAAAGATAATATTTGAAATTTGCTTTAAGGAATTAATAGTCTGTATTAATTAACACAACTCATCTCTTACAAGTTTGTGAACCATCATTCCTCCCAAGCTCAACAGTTATATATCTATGTTTATATCTATATCCTAGATAAGTATATATAATTAACTTTAAAACGTTAATCTTTAGGTTAAATGAGGCAGGCTCCTCCCACTTCATTTAACAGAGCAATCTTACAGCAATTTTGAGAGCAGTGATGCAAGATTTGGAACAGAACAGAATTTCTAAAGCCTGCTGATTCATGTAGGCAGAGGTGGTGAGAGAGCTCCCTGTTCTACTGCTTGTAGTATGAAGAAGTACACTATGCAGGTTTTAGCACAGTAAGAGCAAGAAGAAAAACTAACAAGATTGGCATGGAAATTGTGGTTAAGAAAAAGGGTTCCTATCCTCCAAGGAGAATTTTAGAACAACTCTCTCGCTCTCCCACCAAATCCAACAGCTCTTCTGCCAGCTTTACAGGTGATAGAAAATTGCTCCTTAAATAATTTCAGTTTTCATTTATAACCAGATACTTCAGATTAACTTTTCTGTGGATTAGACCTGGACTGAAGACTGCCTAATTTGACTCTGTTTGCATCATTACATACCATCCACAATCAAAGTGATGTCTGTAAATTGATCCTGCTCCCGCTGTTCATTTAATCTGTCCAAAATTACTTTATAATGCTCTGGAAATTCCTGAATACAATCCATCGTCTCTTCAGCTTCCATGGCTAATAAATTTGTCTAGGAAAAAGATCAGGAAAGGGCAGACGTGTATTTTTGCCAGAGATGAAAATTGCAAATAAGAAACACAACTTCTTAATAATAGTAAAAATGGAAGGCATTATACCCAGCATCTTGATAAATAATAGTTTCCCTCTTCTGAAGTCATATTCAAAGAAAAACTCCCAGTTCAAAAATTCAATTCAGAAGCAGATGGAAACAACATGGATATGTATGTATGTATGTATGTATGTATATGTATGTGTATGTATATGTATGTATATATATATATATATGTATATGTATGTATGTATTTGTTTTCGTATGTATGTATGTATGTGTATATATATATATATATATATATATATATATATATATATATATATATATATATATATATATATATATATATATATATATATATATAGTAAGTATATGTATACATATATGTATATATATATGGGAAGAGAAAATAAGCAATTTTGAAATCAAGCTTAACATAATATCTTTTGAATATTGAACCTAGGGAAGACAGTCTTTCACATATAATGAATGACTGAAGCTATTCTGAAATTTTGGATTGAAAAAGCATACAAAGATGAAAAAGCTTAAATGAAAAAAATTGGACGGGAAAATATTTTAGGGTGGTAGCTTAGGAATCACACCTCTCACAGCCTCTCCATTTCAGCTATTCTGACATGTAGCAGAATGGGATAGGTTGACATCTCCTGTTTATAACTACAACTAATTAAGTAGAGAAAACTAAAGCAAACCCATCCATTAAATGCATGTATTCTACTTAATATATTCTTATGTTGCTTTCAACAGAAACAAGAGAGCAAGGGAAAAGAAAGAAGGGCCAAATTGGCCATTTATGAGTAACGTCCGCACCATGCCTCAGAAAAAAGCTCAATAAATATTGGATTGTAAGTTGTATAGATGAACACTAATAAAAAATAAAGTTCACCTATTGCTGCTCCTCCTTAAGTGATGGTGCAAAAATTGCTCAGTGGCCATGCATGCAACTACATAGCCTATATTTACTACACTTATATCACCATCTTTCTTTAAAAAGTGCTCAAGTAATTTCCCATCCAAACACTGATCAGACAGACAGAGGCTGTTAACAATTCCTTTATGCTAAGGGAGAGTAATTGGTAGCTCCGAAACTATAAATGATATTCAAGGCCTGTTTTTTTGCAGCTGTCAGAGCTTTTCTGGATATGGTTGAATATACCATTGGCACATTTTCTGCAGATGAAAATGACAGTGGACACTGTAAAAAATGCACCAAAAATAAACCACTTCAAACTCTCCTTCGCCCAATGTCTTTGTCGCCCTCCACCCCAAATACCAAAATATTTTTATTTATCCATTTCAATTCTAATTTAGAGGTCAGCTGACCTTCTGACAACTCTGGGTAACTTACAAGTAAAAAAAGAAAAACAGCAGATACAAATAAAAAGCCTGACCAACTGGAAAACAATGTACCAGGCCGTCCAGCAGACACAACCCCTCCAAAAGGGGAGGGGGCTTTCCAAAGCCTGGGAGAATCAATTCTTCAGGGCCTTACAGAACACCAAGAGGATGAAAACCACATGGATTTCAGGGGTAAATCTCCTTCCAGAGGTGAAGCACTGTGCCAGAAAATGCACACTTTCTGGTTCCCACAAGATGACTTTGTTTACTTGATGGGACATGGAGCATCGCACTGGATAGGCAAAAACTGGCAGGCAGTTCCTCTGATAGCCAGGCCCCATGTCAAAATATGGTCCATCTATGCTTTACGCTATGTCTTAGCAGCACCTAAATTTTGCAATAAATAGGAAGGGCATACAATATTTTTCTATTTCTCCATGTACAGTCGTAAGCTCGGCAGTGGCAACCCAGTGCCAGAAGGGAGCCATGAGCAAGACCATCGTTTTCTTTCTTTCCTGTATTCTAGGGGGTTTGCATCCAGCTCTGGTAACCCTTCTCTCTCTCTTTCTGCCCATAAGTCCTTCATGCCATAACTCTAACGGGCGTGGAGCTTGGCTCTGACACCGGTCGTTTTGGGATGCCAGAAAAGAGGGCTTGGATGCTGTCCTCCCCTCATGCGGACCACAGCAGGCTACAACTGAGACTTCAGTGGCTAGCTGACCCCACACACACACCTGGCCATAACTACAGCACTGCACGTACGTTAGCCAGCAACTCCCGGAGCCAGCCATCGTGCCTATGCTAGCTAGGGATGGCGGAAACCTCGACCCGCGGGGAAGGCTACCTTTAGGGACCCACACTGAGGATGACCCTATTGGGGCAGCCTGTCAATCATGTCCACATCAACCAATCGGACTCCGGAACGGAAGAGAACGGAGCCAATGAGCGCTCAAAGCGGGCTAAACGGAAGGCCTAACCGCTGGGGGGCGCCGAGGAGTGAAAGGGTCTCTTAAAGAGAATAAAGGGCGGCGCGGGAGAGGCTAGAGCTGGCCGGGGCGAAGGGAAAGAGGCCACAGGAGCCGGCACATGGACCAGCGCAACTCCGGCGGCGGCTCCGTCTCCAGAGCCGTTATTACGTCATCAAATCGCGCATTAAATCGATCCCTTTTTGACGCCCGCCTCGTCCGGGAGAGAGCGCCGACCCCGACAAAGTCGGATCGTTCCGCATAACACTCACCGGGAAAAATCTCTTGCCCCGCCAAGCCGCCTCGGCCGCCGCTTTTCCTTCCTGCCCGCCTATCTCGGCGAAAAGCGGGGAAAGCACCGGCCAATAGCGCTACTCGCATTCCCGTCCTGCATTGCGCACCGGAAATGGCGAATTCAGTGACCTCCTTTACCTGTCAGGGTGCTCTCGGGAAACTGGTGGGGCCGAGTGCATGCTGGGAGAGACTGCTTTGGCCTGTCTGCTATGCAGTGCATTCTGGGAGGAGCCGAGTTGTGATTTGCTGCGGGATTATAGGTGCACGTAGATGTTTGATTAGTAAACAAAGCCACTTTATCGTATGTGGCAACCTATACAGTCATTCATGAGAAAACACACACACACACACACACATACAAATGCAGTAAAATATGTTGGGGTGGATACCATTAAATATCGGGAAGGAAAACTGAAAATGAGATTATATTCTGTATGTAAATTAGATCTCTCAATAGCATCTGTCAAATTTTTAAATGATATTGGTTAGCCTATGGAAAGGAGACCACTAGGAAGTCTGGATTATAGGTTAAATTGGGAAATTAGAAAAAATTCTGGCAGAAAGTAACAAATTGTTTCACCAAAAAAAGATAGTGCACTCTTCTGAATCATTAGGAGACAATATTGTTTAGCTTGTATGAAATTATATTAAACTTGTCTAATTTATTATGAAAATGTTTTGTTTCTGTACCAAAAAAATGCTCCAATTTGTGAACATAGTCAACACTTGTTTTAAAATTAAACTTTGTGATAACTGTTGCTCCTTTTTTAAAAAAAAATTTCTAAAGATAATCCTTCAATCTAGCCTGAGATATTGGGGCTGGTGACAAATATCTGAGGGACAGCTTTTATTAATTATTATTAGCTAGAAAACCTCTCTAAAAGAATGGCTAGTTAAGAACTAGCAGTAGCGAGTGAATTACATGTTTTTCTTCTAGTGTATATTAAGGAGGGAAGCAGGCTGTAGGAGAGATAGAAGAAGCAGTTAAAAATTTGGGATGACTGAAGATAGAAGTGTCTGGATCCTCCATAAAACGCCACCAATAAAGCAGGACAAAGATTCAAGCATTATCTGAAAGCATCAGGAGCGTTATACTTTTGAGTAGCTAGCACCAGTAAGACCTAAGATGGTATTAATCATAGTTAATCCTGGATTAGGAGACCAAAGACTGTATGAAGATCACACAGAAAAGGAAATAGAAACCAAGCCAATTGTGACATGATTATGAAGAGAAAATCTCTAATTCTCATGAAGCTACCATAGTGGTACAATATATTTAACCAGTTAATTTTCCCTCCATGAAGTGGAGCATAAGACTTCTTGGGAAACCACTTATTCCTTGGGAGGAAAAAGTCATAGAAAGAACATCACCATCCTTGAGTTCTAGTCATTCTGATAGCTCAGCCATACAACTACTGAAAAAATAGCATAAATCACATTGTTTCCTTAGCATGCTCTTAATACACATCTAGAATAAACGTTACTGGGCTGTTCGCCATAGAGCTCCTTCATATAACATTGCAAAGATGGTCACTGGCAGTTTCCACTGGCTGAAATTCAAATATCACAACTGTAGGAAAAACTGTCTCCCATGCTTCACTCCACCCCGCTATAAGAATGTGTGTTATGATGGGGCTTGTCAATCTTTTTTTCCCCAAAGGACTGTCCATTTATTGACCTTATGACCACTAGATGGCAGAAAAGTGTTCATCACTGCAATGCAGTTCACTGTATTTTTACAGCCCAGACACAACTCAATGCATCAGTCTTTTAGGCTGTGCCAATATTCAAGAAAGGTATGTGACACATGTACATTTTCCAAAATAATTTTTGATCTGTTAACTCATTGATCTATCAATTATTGGTGACAGTAAAGAGAACTTTGCCTCTTTTGGCTACCATCTAGTGATACCCAGATTTATATTGCCATTGGATAGTGTTGAAGAACCAAAGTTTGGGAAATCATATTATTAAGTATTGTATAAAATTTCAGGATAGACGGAAGGGAAGGGAAATGGCTATATATTGAGACCATACCATACTATGGAAGCTCCAGAGCAGGGATTTTTCAATCACATTTTCAATGACATGGATTGAGAAGAGCAACTAAAATGATTAAAGGCCTGGAGTCTAAAACATGAAGAATGGTAGCAGGAACTGGGTATGTCTAGTCTAGAGAAGAGAAGGACTAGGGGATATGATAACAATATTCCAGTATTTGAGGGGCTGCTACAAAGAAAAGGGGGTCAACATATTTTCCAAAGCACCAGAAGGCAAGACAAGAAACAATGGATGGAAACTAATCAAGAAGAGAAGCAACCTGGAATTAAGGAGAAACTTCCTGAGGACAATTAATCAATGGAACAGCTTGTCTTCAGAATATATGGTGGGTACTTTGTCACTGGGAGTTTTTAAGAAAAGACTGGACAGCCACCTATATGAAGTGGTATAGGGTTTCCTGCTTGAGCAGGGGGTTGGACTAGAAGACCTCCAAGATCCCTTCCAGCTCTATTCTGATTAAAGAATTAAAGGGTTATGCCTGGGTCAGGTTTTCAACTTCATGGCTTGGAACCATTCCAAGAGATGTGAAAAAATGGAAGTGGTTCCAATCTCTCACAGTCAAAATGCTACTGTAAAACAAACTCCAGGCCCAGGAACTGGACTAAATGGGAAAGTTCCTACCAGGCCAATGAAAGCTAATTCTGTGTCTTCTCAAGCCTCCTCTTTCATGTACTGGGATTATGTGGATGTGATGTCGTCTTCTGCTTTCCCAGAGAAAACATTATTTTCATTTGGAACATCTCAAACTGGTTTCAGCCTATCAGTAGTGATCTGCCTACAAGATGCAGGTGTCACTTTCTCAACAAATATTAAATGAGGCATCTTCACATTACAATGAACATGCTGTATGGATAGCCCTTAAATAAGAGATCAGTGAAACTTAAGTTTCTTTCCTAATGTGTGTATCTCTTGACTTTGTGTGTTCAATTCTCCGGGAATATGATACACTGAAACACGGAATTCCAAACAATTATGCCAGTTCTCATAATGATTTATATATTTGGCAGAACAAGGTTAACATAAGACCTATTAAACCATATAATTCTGTTTAATTATAAATTGTCACACATATTAGTAATTAAATATGCCATAAATGTAATTAAAAGATACTCCAACGTTTTCATTGCAAGTAATTCCTGATGGTGCTCAGAATGTAGCATAGACAATTTATACAACACTGTTGTTATAATACAGACTGTCCCAAGGGCATGAAGTCTTTTTTCCCTATTGTAAATATGACTCTAACGAAACTCCAACCTGCTTTATCCAACCCAGTTAATGTTTAGTTTTCTGAGAGCTTGCATAGGAATTGGAAACTCCACTCCTTCCTGGCTCATAAGCTGGTCTAATTCAGATAAGTGTTTATATGAATTTTTTCCTCTTCTTTAAGTAGTTTCACACACACCTGTTGCAGCCTGGTGGAATTGCCATCATATTTTGGGAGTAATAAGAGGATGATCTAAGAAGTTATTACAACTCCAGCAATCACTGCAGAACACTCAAGTGAGTGAATTCAGAGTTTATCAGGGTCCTTGTCCCCCACCCCTCCCCATCTTTCTTTGGGAAGACTCTAGTTGCCAAATCTGAAAACAGTTGACCTCAGTTTTGCCAAAGTGGCACCTAGAAATATATCCACAGCAAAATCAAAGTAAATAGCAGACATTTCAGGTCCCAACCACAATTTCTCTTCCCTCTAGAGTAGACAGATGGGAAACTGTCTCAAGAACAGCTTTTACAGCCAGAGTTCTTCATACTTTGAAGCCAACCTCTATAATGTTCAGTCCAGTCAATCTCAACTATGAAAACTGAAATCAATACATTGGAGCATTGTATTGTCTAATGCAGTGTCTCTTAAACTTAGCAACTTTAACGTTTGTGGACTTCAACTCCCAGAATTCCCCAGCCTGGGTGTTGAAGTCCATACACCTTAACCTTGTCAAGGCTGAGAAATACCGGCCTAATGTATGCGGTCATGTTCTCAAAATGAAAATAAAGCATTTTGCTTTCCGCTTGTGAGTACAGGAAAGAGACCAAATGATTGCCAAAATGCTTACTGCAGCAAGTTTCCTTCCCCCCCCCCCCCACCTCCCAACTCCCAAGCAGGAAAATACTTTCTATCTCCCTCCTTGAAACATTTGCTGATAATTCACATATTTGTCCTCTCCATTCATTTTAATCTTGTTCCAGTCCTGGATGAGCTTCCTCTTTCTAAATCAAAGTCCTTTGGTGCTTAGTAATAAATCAGAGATAAATGAAGCATTTCTTAACTTGTTTTTTAGTTTAAATTCCAAATTCAGCAAATTGAATGCCTGAAGTATCCACCTGACTCCCTTTTTGAAGAAAGTAGTTAAAGGGTATAGTCCTAGTTAACTCAGGAACCCAGCAAGGAATTGCTTGCTGATTTAATTTTTTCTAAGTCTGTTTCAGAAATACAAATGGTTTTTCTTGTTTCTGGAATTTACCTGGGTGACACAGCAGATCTAAAAGTGAACAAATACTTAGTCTTATCATCTTGAGAAAAGAGTCAAAATGCCAATTGCCCTCCAGATTCTCTTATGTGCATTTTTTTTTCTTTCAGTCACTTGAAGGGGTAGCATTTAGTGATCCTTCTTTGGGCTCCAAAACTAAGCAGGCTCAGGCTGGTAAGCATTTGCTGGGCAACTTTCAGGGATGCAGACTGCAATGGGGAGCTGAAAAAAACAACAAACTCCTGGAAGGAGGTAGTAGCAAAACTCTCCCATGTTACTGCAAAGCAGAAATAAAAAAAGAGAAAAGGGCCTCTCTGCCCTTCCCTCCCCCCATCTGCAAATAATTATCTATGGCAGAGGTCGGCAAACTTTTGGGCACCAGTGACCGGTTAAGTGGAGAGAGGTTTTTCTGCGGACCAGAGGGGGTGTGGTTTTGTGTGCTGCCTGCATCCTGTGGATGGGGCTTTGCTTGTTTGTGTGGACTGGTTGCTGGCATGGCGCAGCCCGGTACCGGTCCACAGACTGGGGTTTGGGGACCCCTAATCTGTGGGAGGAAAAGATATACCTAATGCAAAGAAGAGGGGGGAAAATCCCATAATTATAATATAGAAGAAATACATATAGCTGGATTGTATCCTGAATGTTATGATTCCCAAAATGAATGCCTTAGTTCGGGGGTTGCCTCTTTTATGACTCGTGGACTTCAACTCCCAGAATTCCTGAGTCAGCTATGCCTGCCTTAGTTAGTCCTCAACAACTACACTTGGGACCAGAATTTGCCTTGCTAAGCGAGGCAGTTATTAAGTGAATTGTGCCTCATTTTGCAACCTTTTTTTGCTATGGTTATTAAGTGACTCACTGCAATTGTTAAGTGAATCATGCAGTTGTTAAGCAAATCCAGCCTCCCACCCTGCTTGTTGGAAGCCGGTTGGGAAGGTCACGTGGCAGTCACATGACCCCAGGATGCTACAACTGTTGTAAATATGTACATGCCCATTGCCAAGCACCCCCATTTTGATCAAGTGACTGTAAGCATGCTGTGACAGCCATAAGTGTGAGGACTGGTTGTAAGTCGCTTTTTTCAGTGTCGTGGTAACTTTGAACGGTCAGTAAACGAATGGCTGTAAGTCAAGGACTTTATATGTAGTAAACCTTTGGAGTATGGATCTAGCAAAAGTTATTCATTCAAAACTCAGTGTGGCCTCTGAGTTTGGGGAGCACTCATGCCTCCAAAAACCAGTTCTGGGAACCACAGCAGGTGAGGGAATGAATGTCTCTGTCTTTTGTTTTGTGAGCACATCATAAAAGTACCGTACTGGTCACTGTAAGAAACAGAACTCTGGACTCAGATCCACCCAACCGTTCTTCTGTTTTAATTCTATAGTATGCAGCTGACCTCTACAGTTTTTGCTCTCTAGTGCCTGGAGCCCCAATGCAAATTAGGATCACTAACAAAGTTCTCCCCCTTTCCTCCACTGCTGCATTTCTTAAACTTCACCCAGTGGGTCACGTTAAGAAAAGAAGGCTGACCTCCCTTATTTGTTTTTATCCAGTTGAAGATAAGCCTTTTCCCCTTTACAAAGCAGCTTTTTCTGTCAAGTTTAAATGTAGCCCTTGACTGCCTTGGAGTCACATCCCACCAAGACTTCTGGGCTCCAGCTGTTCCCTGTTTTTCCAAGAGGCAGATTGAACAGATACATTTTGTTTCGTTCTGACATGTACTCATCGGAAGTTCCAAGTTGCAGAGTCAGCAGAAACCACCTCCTGTGTTTTTCCCCCTGCGTTTCTCTAATAAACAGAAAAGCATAGCTATCAGCAAATTCAAAAGCTTGGTTTTGTCCTTGGGAGGCCCCAAATCAGAAGCCAGAATCATTTTGCAATAAGAGAACCACAACTATTAGTCCCTCCTTTTCTGAAGAAGTGCAATCAGATTAACCTAGAGTTTTATCCTGTTGATCTGGCAAGATCACAAAGAAACTATTAAAAACAGTGGACTTAATCCCAGGGAATTTTCTGTAGAGGCCCATGACAGTTGCCCAGCAAAGACAGAAACTGATAATTCTGTTTTCCTCCCCATTCCTACAAAAGCTGGCTGGGATATCTGTTGAATCTGATATCAGTATGGGGTTACAAGATAGTTTCTTCCAACAAGAGAGGAGAAGATAATTTAAGGAGGGGGAAGACAGGAGAGCTCCACAGCTCAGCCTTCTCCCATGTTGGAATCTCCTCTTTTTTCTGGCACTGGTCTTTGTAACACTCCGAGGTTGCATCTGTACAGTATGCTAATCTAGGTAAAATGAGATTGGGTCATTTGTGTTGGGATCCACCCATTGTTTCAGCCTGTTTTGTGATTTGGGTTGTAATGTAAGATGTATTATTAGGACATATTATTATGTCTTATTTATTTGGACATTGCATGTTACGTCAACTAGTATTTTGCCACATAGGCTTTGTGTCTCGTGTGAACTCAACTGTTAACGTTGAGCAGCTGTGTTGCCTCTCTTGAGTAAAGGAATTATTTGTGTGTATTTTACATGTCATGGCTACTTACTCAGGAGTTTTTCCCAATGGCCCTTTTTATATGGCATATGATGCGTACAGATTCGCCAGCCAGTACCAAGAGGATGGTGTGTTAGTCTTAACTACTCCATCTGAAATAGACCTACATTGTGTAATGTGGTTTAGGAGAGAAATGTAAGGATTTGCAACACACTGCATTGGTATTATGATCTACAATCTTGTCCATTCCCTCCTACCCACGATGAAATATTTGTGGTTGTGTGTTTTTTTGAAAGTATGTCGACTAGAGAAGGATAGACTTTGCTAATTAAGTGCTACCACTAATCTGGAAGATCAATTTAGACTTCATCTTCTATTGGGTTCAATAGGATTGAACTTTTACAATACAGTAAGCTGATTTTTTGGGCTGGATCTCAAGCAACCAGACGTTGGTGAGAATATTTTCTTGGAGCATCAAACTCTATTCTTCATAACGGTTCCCACTACACATACTCAGTTTGCATATATGATTCTTTGCATCTTATAGGCAAGACAAGATCTTATCCATCAGGTATTGCTCCATTTAGTTATAGCTGCCTGATTAATGCATTATTTACAACCAGGTAAGGAAAATATATCTTTTTTTTACATCACCCAATTGGCTTATCTGTCTTAGTTATAGTTTGCGCTCCTGTCCTTGGAAGTAGAGAAAATGAACCTAGGAGCTTTGGGGACATAAATTCTGTGCTGCCACTGCTCTGTGGCTCAATGGCTAAATGGGAAGTCCTCTTTCTCTCCACCCACTTGTGCCCTTTGTTCTCCTTTGCTAACTTCAACCTTGTTCAATCAGCTGGAAAGGGAAGAAGCAGAATGCAAGTCTGCTGACATAATTTGGCTGACAATCAGGGCCAGTCTCTACTTTGTAAACAAATCATTAACAGAAACAAATTTATAGGGAATTGTTGGCAAATGCTTTGGAGGTAATCTGAAACAAATCAGATTTGCTCTACCTCCCAAGTCCAAACTTGTTTGAGGGTCATATTTCTTTAAAAACAACAGAAGAGTTGGCAGAACAGATCAGTGGGCAGCATATCATGTGATTCTGGAGTGGCAGTGGATCTAAACCATGGAGTCCTTGGTGCTGTTTGAGCTTGGTTGTTTGCTCGTTATCTAGTTGGATAATGAAATGTCTGCAACTAAAGAACCAAGTTTAGAGAACACCAAAGACTCTACAGTTCAACCCTGAGCTACATATATTCTCTTCTAAGGTACTGGATATAAACCAGCCTAGTTTTGGGGGCCACAACTCCCAATATCAGAGGGAGACAGGAGTGATGAACTACTAAACCAATGTTTCTCAAAATTGGCAGCTTTAAAATGCATGGATTTCAACTCCCAGAATTATCTTTATAATTTTTAACATGGTTTTATTATTGTATATATCGGGCATAATTATTTAATTGTTTTTTAACTTTTGTACTTTGTTTTTTAATATTTATTGCCCTGTACACCGCCCTGAGTCCTTCGGGAGAAGGGCGGTATAAAAATTTAATAAATAAATAAATAAATAAATAAATAAAATTATCCCATTATATTGATTCTCTAATCTCAATTGTTTAGGGGTCTCTAGGTTGTTCACATTATCATCAAATTCAGATCTGATCACCAAAAGGCTACCTACAAAGACTAGAACTTTCAACTATGCTATGGATATGCTTTGACCTAGATGGGATATTTGTGAATGATTGGACAGAAGGTTCCAGTAATGTATCAGCAACACTGGCTGTTTACTGGATTCTGAGCTCAGTTCAAAATGATGCCCTTGTGTGTGTGTGTGTGTGTGTGTGTGTGTGTGTGTGTGTGTGTGTGTATTTAAAACCCTTTAAACCAATCTGCCTGGTCTGGACACTATTTAGATCTACATCGTCTATTAGGGAGTAGCACAGCCATAGAATCCTGCCCTAAATATTCGAATATCTAAAGTGGGCTTGTCTGAGCAACCTGGTCCAATCAGATCAGCACGCGTATGAACGTCTTTGGATGGACAGATAAATGGGGATCCTGGATGGAGATGTTGGGAGCTTTAGTCCAGAACATCTAGAGGCTCCCAAAATGGGGAAACTATATAATAAATATTATAGTCATTAGACGTCCATTTATTTTTGCAATATTTTGTGAAGAGAATGGAAATGGATTGACTGAACCTTGTTAATACATTATTACATTCAGCTTGGTAGATCAGCTCCAAACCCCCATGTTAGAGATCCAGCAATTCATTACAGAACCATCGTAATGATAAAAACTGAGCTCTTTTCTTGACCTGATGAGCTGTTTGAACCTTGTCCTGTTATATGCTTCAAAGTTGCACTTATCAAGTTGCCATAGCTCATGACCTGTCATTATCTAGAACATCCTGGTTAAGGCATATCTTGGAAATAGGATTTATTTGCAATCTTAATAAATGCCAGTTGCTCAGTTTTGCCAAGTGATTTTGGGCCATTCACACTCCCTGAGCCCAACCCTGTGGGCAAAATAGGAGGGGGAAGGAGTATCAGATGCCACATTGAGTTATTTATTAAAAAAAATAAGAAAGGTGGCATTTGGAAAAAAATCTAACCTAATAATTTCCTGATCTATGTTTAAAACTTTTGAAAACACAGCATTAAAAAAACTACTCAGCAAATCTACAGTCTGCTCTTGTGCTATTGAGTTAGGCAAAGATGTGCTAGGTAGGATAAAATGTGGAAGGACTGACTTCCCATCCAGAAAGTTCTGCCCTTTTTTCCATGTCTCTGGAAGCTGGCTGTATTCAGAGACCTCAACCACTCCTTCCTCTTAACAACCAAAGGGGGGGGGGGGAACTAGTCGTTTGAGTCATTCTAGGTCCCTGAACATCTTTAGAGAATGTTAGGAGTGTTGTTACAATATATCAGTTTCCACCTGACTTAAGTGATAATTGCTTCAGAGTAGGCGCAATATTCTTCTGGCAGTTGAAAGGGATCCAGCAAGGTCATCATAACCAACCCTTATACCTTTGCTCAGCAAATACAAAACTGATAAGACTGCAGTGGCTTAGACTGTGTAAATGCCTTTATGGCTGATAGGCTATTATTCCTAGATTACTGTGTTGTGTTTCCGCAACACACTGTGGCAGAAGGTGGTCTATCAGCAATAGCTTAGTGTGCTGTGCAAAGCCAGCCTTGGAAGATAGTTAATGCTTCATTGTCCTAAGAATTCCCCCAAGTGGATTAATTGAATAAACCATTCTTAGCTTAACCACAAATATGTTGATCAAATAATGCCAAATGAACAGATTGAGGCTTATTTTCAGTGCTGAGATTTGTATTGTCACTTATGCTTGAATGCTGGACATAACCTGATACAAGCTATATTTAAACCTCATGCTATGATCCCATAGTGCTCTAAACACAGGTAAAAATCTAGACCAGGGGTGTCAAACTCGCAATGTCACAAGACATGTTGCAATGTATCGCAACTTTTTTTCCATTGCCAGCAATGGGGTGGGTGTGGTTTCACCATGATGCACCTGGACTGTGGGCTGGCAGTTTGACGCCTCTGATCATTCTAGAATATGCATTTGTGCATTCTAAGTTTGGTTATTGTAAACCTTATTTATTTGTATTTGTTGCTCAGTATGTTGTACAAATCCAACTTGTTCAGTTAGTTGTTACTATTATTATGCACACACAGAAAATAGGCTAATTCAGACAGCAGGTTGTGTGCATGTGTTGTGAATGAAGCAGCTACTAAATCACCAAACTGCCAACCATATTTATGTCATGTGTGTTGAGCAAACCCAAAAAATTACACCGAGTATGTCATGGTGTAATGAACCATGATGCGTACCTTGTACAATCCCTGACATTTTTCAACATGCGTTATATCTGTTACTGAGCTACCATCTTGTGTGCTTTATTGGCCATGAACTGCTGATCTGAGTGTCAATATTTGATCACGCCAATCGAGTTGTTCTTACAAAAAGCACATTTGCTGCAATTACATCCATAAAAGTCCCAAAGGTGCTTTTTCAGGAAGCAACTGGACTTTCTTGTTTTTCTTTGAAGATGTGTCACTTCTTATCCAAGAAGCTTCTTCAGCTCTGACCGGATTCTCGAAAAGAATACAAAAGACCAGCTATCTGCAAGGAATATAAATCCTTCCATTCCCCACCATCCGGTCAGAGCTGAAGAAGCTTCTTGGATGAGAAGCAAAATGTCTTCAAAGAAAAACAAGAACGTCCAGTTGCCTCCTGAAAAAGCATCTTTGGGACAACCATGACCTGGATGACTGAGAATCTCCATAGATACATTCACGAAAGCACTTAAGGGGGAGACTCTTTTAAAACGTAAGAGTTATATATTTATTTTTTTCAAAAAAAAGTATAGTTAGGAACTGCCAGCAGTCATTCTGTTTGGAAGGTTAATATTAAACTATCGTGTCAGAACTTTCAACTTTCACTCTAAAAGCAGCTCTGTCTCTATCTCATAACAGTATGCACTACATTTTGAAACATGGTATAATCATGTCTCTCTTTCCACCTTCTCAAGGCTAAATGCCTGCAGATCTTTCAATTTTATCTTCATGGGATGTGGTTTCTTTCCCTTGTTCTTCCTTGTTCTCCTTCTTGGAATATACATATCTAGTGGCGATCACTAGATCCCAGAGCGAGATCCATTTCTCAAGAAGGGACCTGGACAATGCAGCATATAGTGGATTGATTCCCTCCTGAGATTCAAAAATTATACGTTTCTTGATATACCTTAAAACTGCACTTGTCTTTTGTTTTCACCATTACATCACATTGCCTATTCATATTTGCTAGTCACCAGCATACTGTACATTGCAACACAAGCTTCCCCACCTGGTGCCCTCCAGAGATTTTGGATTACAGTATATTCCCATTGGGAAGTTGCTCAACTACGAGAATTGTGGTGCAACACTTCAATTACTAAATTTGGAAAAGCTTCTCTACCAGAAGAGCACTAATGCTACATTAGCATCAGAAATTCATACCTAGAAGCAACTCTCTACTCCTAGTTCTTTGGCCATTGCTGGTCATTATGTCTATATACTGTATACTGCTGAACATGCTAATAGCATATGATTCAAACATCATGCTATCACATTACTGATTTAAACCTTAATCCAAAGTGGTTCTTTGAATTAATTATGGTTACCTGGAATTTATACAACACCAAACCAGCACTTTTATGGCCTAGCATTAATGTATGAGCCCAGCTGCTCTTTTGGATTGGGGGGGGCACATTTGCAATTTTAGAACATACTGTGAGTATTAATGCAAAAAGGGTGGGTTTTGAGGGGAGAGTGTTTCATTTATGAAGTGGCTGTCAGTATAAGGTACCCATTTCCAAAACAACTGCCATATCTATTAAATTTACTGGCCGCCTATCGCTGAGGGGATACTGTAGGCAGCTTATTGCTTCACCCTTTTACAACAAATCATGTCTGAAATACAAACCAAGAGAGGCAGGGAGCTCTCTGGATAGCAAAGGGATGGCTTCAGGGGCCATGGTGCCCCTGGGCACCAGGTTGGGAACTAGGGAGATGATTACAGCTTCACGTCTACCAGTCCTGAGACTCCGTTTCTCCGACGGTGTTGAGCTTTGGGACTTCAGTTCAGGCGGCTTGGACTGTAGCAGAAAATCTGCTTTTGGATACCAAAATTGAGCCTTGGTGGAGCAGTGGGCTAATGCCTCCTTAAGTAACACCAGCTGCCTGCAATTAGTGCAGGTTCGAGTCCCACCAGGCTCAAGGTTGACTCAGCCTTCCATCCTTCCGAGGTAAGTAAAATGAGGACCCAGATTGTTGGGGGCAATTAAGCTGACTTTGTAATAATGCCGCTTGGGGGGAAGGGCGAAAGCCCTAATAAGCAGGCATATACATAGAATGAAGGCTATTGCTAAGCACATTGATGTGTGCTTTAGATTGTAAGCCGCCCTGAGTCTTCGGAGAAGGGCGGGATATATAAATGGGATTAAAAAAAAAGAAAGAAATGTTGGGGTCTCCCTTGAGAGGAATTGTGCAGGGACTAAGACAAAAGTCCCCCCCCCTTCTCGCTGCGGCCAAGCCGAAGTGAAGCCCCCTCGCCTCTGACTTGGACCCTGCGCACTGCAGGGAAGTGGCCAGGCTTGACTTCGCTTTTTTTGGAGGGGGGGGGTCTGCTGCTCTTCCCGGGGTCCCCGCCCTTGACTCGCCCCAGGCCAGGGGTAGGCAACCTCGAGCTCTTTTATGACTCATGGACTTCAACTCCCAGAATTCCTGAGTCAGCATAGCTGACTCAGGAATTCTGGGAGTTGAAGTCCATGAGTCATAAAAGAGCCGAGGTTGCCTACCCCTGGCCCAGGCTTTGGGTTTCTTCGGAGACGTCGCGAGAATCGTCGAACTTTGAACGGGATCCAAATTCGGAGACAAACAACTCGAGGGGTATAAATAGCAGCTAGCGGGACGAGCGCCCTAGAGGCTCAGGAGTGGCGAGGCGTGTTCGGAGTCCCGCAGCGGCGCGGTGAGTTTCTTGTCCGCCCCGGGGAAATGTTCGCCGAAATCGCAGAAGGTGACTTCGAACCGGGCAGGGGGGAAAAGGGGCTTTGAATGCATTAAGAAAGAAAACAAGCCTATTTTCCTCCTCCCTAAGACGCTTGAGATCCACGCGCGCCCGCAAAACACGCGGCGGTTTGGGTTGAACGCACTTTGCGCGGCTGTGTTCACACAGCCCCGCTGCACCGGCGTAGCCTTGGAAGCTTAGTTGGTTCAAGCGATTCAAGCGGGGAGTGGGGGGTATTGGGCGGGGGGTTTCGTTTGAAAAATAGTTAAGCATCCAAGTCTTCAAAAAAAATAATAATTCTCTAGCGAGGTTGCATGTAATACAAATTTAATGCTTTGGGTTGCGAGGCTGCTAATCTTAATTTCACTAAGCAGTACCCCCCGCTGAATTCAGGGTGGCTTGCTCCCTCGTTCATGTATAGAGAGGATTGCAGCCTTTTTTTTCTTTTTGCATGAAGTACGATTACGATTGTGTACAAGCTACGATGACACACACGTGTAATACTGCCGTGCTCCGCTATCAGATGCCGCTCCCAGCTTAGGTGTGCGACCTGTAAGAAAGTGTTTGCTTTATTTTGATCCCATTTATATCCCGCCCTTCTCCGAAGACTCAGGGCGGCTTACAATTTAAGCACAAACCAATGTGCTTAGCAATAGCCTTCATTCTATGTATATGCCTGCTTATTAGGGCTTTCGCCCCCCCCCCCCAGCGGCATTTATACTGTATGTAAATACAACTTTTCATGAACTCATGTTCTGATTAAAATTGCCAGAGGAAAAAAGGGAAATGGAGAATGGCAATTAATTAAATATCGTATTGTGCAGGATTGCGTTGTCACTCAGAGAAAACGTGGTTCACATTGTACTATATGGGAGCCCAAAATTAGGAGTAGTCTTACAGCACCTTTTCAGACAAAAGTTGTTAGTCCGAACTGATGCTACTAGAAACCTGATTTCTGGTAGCTTTGTAGTAGATCATCAGTTTAGAATAATTGAACCCATTACATTCTTTACAATGTACATTCTGTATTTATTTATTTGATTTATATACCGCCCTTCTCCCGAAGGACTCAGGGCGGTGTACAGGGCAATAAAAATAAGATTACAGGATACAAGATTTAAAGTTAAATGATTGTGCCCAATGTAGTAAGTTAGTTAAAAATAATGTTAAAACCCCAAACCCATCAGACCAGGCCGGCTTGTTCGAATAGATAAGTTTTTAGATCACGCCGGAAGGAGCGAAGGTCGGGGGCCATCCGTAGTTCAGCCGGTAAGCGGTTCCAAAGGACTGGTGCGCCCACCCAGAATGCTCTCCCCCTGGGGGTCACCAGTCGACATTCTCTGACTGGTGGTACCCTGAGGAGGCCCTCTCTGTGGGAGCATACAGGACGGAGGGAGGTTGACGCTGGCAGTAGGTGCTCCCGTAGGTAATCCGGGATGTAATGTAAAGTGCAGCTCTGCAGTGATTTCTGAGTAAACTGATTCAAAAATCTTATTTTCATGGCAAAGCTTTCTGTTTCTTAGGTTCTCAGTTTTCATTTGCCCCAAACATGTCACTTTCCTTGAGCCTATTAACCAAGAAACATGAAATTTTACAATAGATTGAAGAAAAAAAACTTTTCATAGGTAAATACATATTCTTCCAATGGTAGACATTGTTGAATATAAAAATTATTTTAGAATAGGAAATGTTTGGTCACTTTGATTCAATTTTTATCCTGCCTTTATTACTTTATAAGTAACTCAAGACAGCAACCATACATAATACTCCTTCCTCATATTTTCCCAACAACAACCCTGTTGAGGTAGGTTGGGCTGAGTTGGCTTTCATGCTTCAGGTGGGACTAGGAAGCACCGTCTCCTGGTTCCTAGACCAGCATTTTAAGCATTACTCTAAATTGGCTTGGCAAATTAATTGCTTACTTGGTGTAGCTTTCATTTGTACCAAATAATTCTAGAGAAGAGATGCCCCATGTTTTCAGAATCTGTTGGTGCTACTATTCTGAAAGAGTCAGGGCAGAGGGCAGGCTGTGTTATACTTTACAGTCTTTAGTTTTCTTCCTTAACTTGTTTCTCTGCTTTGCAGGCAACACCCAGCCATGTGGGCTGGGCTAGGGCTAGCTCTGATCCTCTGTCTCCTCCCAGGAGGAGGAGCAGAGCATCTGGATCTTTGTAAAGAACCTCCAGAATGGAACATTGGGGAAGAAAATCCCATGATGAACTCAAGAGGGTCAGTCACAGTGGTTGCTCTACTCCAGGCTAGCTGATACCTGTGCATTTTGCAGGCTTCCAGGTAAGGACCACTCAAATATGCAATTGCCCATGAATGGATAATCTGTTGGGATCTGTTTCTTAAAGCAAGAGGAGTTTTTATTCAGCTTAGGCTGGGGAGGGAAAAAAAAGTTAAGATGTCTGGCACAATAACTTTTGCTTGATTGCCAAAATCACTGCGTTACAGTTATTTTTGGCCTGAAACTGGCATTCTGGGGGCAATATGCTGACTCTGTAAACGGCTTAGAGAGGGCTGTAAACCACTGTGAAGCTGTATGTAAGTTTAAGTGCTATTGCTATTGCCTTCTTCAATAATAATGTCTTTTCATTTTTGAATTTAATCCCAAAATTGTTTTCTGAAAAATTAGTGACTGCCCACCCTATTGCATTTGACATGTTTCTTAGGAATTGCTCCCAGGCTAACAGGTTGGCTTATTTTGTTTTGGGTCCAGGTGTGAAAGCTGCTGTGACTTTTCAAATTCATTTGTACTGTTTGATTGTATAGTAGTAGGACTCCTAATTCTGTAGTATCAACTTAGATAATCGTAGATAACATGCCCATTCCAAGCAAATTCTGCTTTTCCAAAGGGAATAAAATGAATGCATAAAATGTTATTTACTTATTAGACTTGGAGACCTGCAATTGAAGCTGGCAAATAATGGAATGGTCAATATCTCCTTCATTGTGGTCAATCACCAAGGAAACTCCTCCCAGCTGAAGTACCAACTTCTAAGAGAAAATGTTCCAGAAGACATTCCTGTATACCAACCGAGTGCAACACAACTTGATGTCTGGACTACTTTAAGAGGCAAAAAAGATGATTTCCTGATTTACGACAGGTCTGTTTATAAAACATCAAATGGATTAGAATTTCTTAGATACTCCCTATTTTGAAAGCACATGAAGTTTATTTGGATTAGATGGCATCCCACAGTTTTGCATTAGAGGCTCTGCCTCTATTTGCACAATACATTCAGAGTACATTAAAGTGGTTTTCTCCATTCATTTGACCTGGGTAGGCTCACGTAAGATATGAACCTGGTTGGCTACTTCAATGTGATATGTGCTTGGTTTGGTGATTAAAGCATCAGGCTAGAAACTGGAAGAAACTTGGGCATTAATAATTTGGCTGATCGTGGGCCAATCACTTTCTCTTAGCCTTAGATAGGAGGCAATGGCAAAACCCTTTCAAAAACTTGTCAAAAAAATCTGCAAGGACTTGTCCAGGCAATTTCCAGAGTCAACAAAAACCCCAAACCCACAAATAGTTTATTTTGCCCCAAAGTGGTTTATCTGGATCAATTTATGCTACTTAAATGAATGTGCATATGAGTTCTCACTTTACATTTCCCTTCCTCTGGTTTGCTGCTTTTCCAACTAATGGGACTTTTTGCAGGGAGATGGTTTCTTTCATATGAGCCCTTCCCGTCAGTGGGCTTTATCAGGTCCATGTTAATGAGGTTTATCACTGTTCTGCTTTCAGAAATGTAGGAAAGTTCAGAAGGAGACAAAGAAGTCCTATCCATTAAAAATAGATAGCAGAAGACAAAGGATTAGGATTACTGCAAAAGTGCTACTACAGCAGTGCTAGTGTGACCCCAATCCACAGTTTTCTTATAATATGCGTACAATAGATTTTGGGATCCCAGATACTTTTCACGAGGCAACGGGACTTTCTTGTTTTTCTTTGAAGATGTTTCGCTTCTCATTCAAGAAGCTTTTTCAGCTTCCCCACCATTCAGTTTGAGCTGAAGAAACTTCTTGGATGAGAAGCGAGTACATTAAAGTGTACATTCAAATAAAAACAAAGTCCAATTGCCCCGTGAAAAAGCATCTTTGGGATAACTATGACCTGGATGACTGAGAATCTCCATAGACAATAGATTTTGGGAATCACAGCAAAAGACAAGAAACTCGAGATGCAAAAAAAATCTTTTGTTTTTTTTAGTTTTGTAAAACTCTTCTTCATAAATATAGTGATGCATTGCTATTAAGAACTGGGTCACTTTCTTCCTAGGTGCGGCCGTCTTGTTTATCACCTTGGCTTACCTGTTTCTTTCCTGAGTTTTCCATTTGTAGAGAAAGCTATTCAGATGACCTATTGTGAAGAAATTTGTGGAAATTGCTCATACACAGTATGTATTCATTTTTTTCCCTTTCGCTGTTGTATAGAAGTATCTAGGAAAAGAAAAGCTGATTAAATGAAAATTAAAAAATGTACTGAATCTATGACCGCAATTTGATTTTATTTTTTAGCAATTTCTAAGAATTGTATAACTTCTTAGCAAATAATTCAAATTTTTCAAATGTTTTTATTTCAAAACAAGATAGATTGCTAGCTTTCTTCAAGAAAAAATAAAGATATATAACTAATGGTATCATTAATTATGATTTATTAAGTCACAGTGGCTGAGTCAACAAAGAAAAGACTGAGGGGGAGACATGATAACAGTGTCCCAATACTTGAAGGGCCGTCACAGGAAAGAGAGTGTCAATTTATTCCTGATAGTAACCTGAGGGTAGGAAAAGAAGCGATGGGTAGAAGTTTGTCAGAGGGATATCCAACCTGGAAATTAGGAAGAATTTCCTAAGGGGGAGAAGTATTAAGCAGTGGAACAGTTTGCCTCCTGGAGTTATGGGAGCTCCAATGCTGGAAGTTTTCAAGAAAAGAATGGGCAACCATTTATCTGAGATGGTATGAAGACTCCTGCTTTGAGTATAAGATAGGAACCCAGATAAGGTATATCTATACAGATTTCATTCTTCCTGTGGTATCCTTCATCTGGGAGGCATTTACTCTCCAGTTGTTTAATTTAGAAAAAAACATTCCCATAAATGCAGACCTGTGAGTATTTCCCGACTGCAAAATGATTGGATTGCCACTGAACAACTAACTTGCCATTAAACCCATGTATAAGATCCAGATCTTTGTAATTAAGTTGTATTCTATACCTTGTCTTTTAATTCCTTGAGAAGGAAGCAAAGTAATCAAGTAAATAACCAACATCAAATGAAACTAGGACTCTCTCACAGCTTTTGTATGGTCAGAGAATTATAATAATTATAATTTTCTAAAGTAAGAATCTCATGCTGATCTACGCATAAGGCACTTTAGAAATGACTTGGACAAGAATAGTCATGAGAGAAGCTGACCACTTTGTGATGAGTGTGTGTCAGGACCCACCTCAATCCACATCTTAGGAAATAAGAACTCTTGGATGCAAGTTTAGTCCAAAAGGAAAATGTTTACTAGGATGGAATCGATTGTGGCAATACAAGACGGAATCTAACAAAGTTACATTTCAATCCTATATAAAGCATTCCCATTTCAGCCCCTCACCTCATTCATTTGGTCAGGCTCTCATCATTTGCTTAGGTGTCAGGTCCTTCCATGGGAAAGGGAACTCTCCTTGGTTTTATGGTTATTGCTTTTCTTTTTAGTTGTAAATGAAGATGCAATCCAGATCTGTCTCTCCCCCTCCCTCCCCCAGTTCAAATGTTCCCTGTTGTTTGAAGATCGCCTAAAGTCTATCCTCTCCCCCCCCCTTCAGAGAGATGGCAGAATCCCCAGAATAAGCACATTGTTCTACCTATACATTTATGAAATGTGATATAAATGGATTCTGACAGTGTGATTTTAAGCAGAAATACTAGGTTTACTTACATTATTTTTTTTAAACTGATTATATTTTTCTGCTTATGTTTTGTGTTGACATACTGTATGAGAAGAAGTTGAAATTCTGACCATGTTGTCTGAACTTTTTTCAGACATCTGAAATTGAAGAAATATGTAAAAGAATTGGGGGGAATCCAGAAGAAAAGCAAATTGAGGCAGCTTCTGCCTCACAGTTGTCTCCCAGTGAGCATCCCCATCATCATCATCATCCTCATCATGGACATCATCCTCATCATCATGGACATCATCCTCATCACCATCCTCAGGGACATCATCACAGAGGGGATCAACATTTGACAGCAATAAACAACCAGCCTAACCACAGAGTCTTGGGCCAGGAACCTACAGACGCTGCTTTTGTAGCAGCAGCTGTAGAAGTTCCTTTGCAAGGAAACAGGCTCTGACAAAAGGGGAGTGGCATCTGCAAGCGCCAGTTAAGCTGAAACTGGCAGCACTTGACAGGGCCTGTCTCCAGTAGTTGATGCTGACACTGCCGACACTTGTTGTTTGAAGAACAGCAAAGCACAGCTTCCTGACATTGTCGTGGAGAGCTCCCATCTTCCTGAAGGTGACAAGGGCAGCTGTTGGCAGACAATGTGGCTGAGTCTTGACAGTGACGTCTGCCAACAGCTGCTTGACTGTTACCAGCAGCAAGAAGGGGTGAAACCTGACAGTGAGCTGGACTGGACAGCTGAGCTTGAGGAACAGTCTAAACACCTATGGAAGATTGCAGACTTTGGAATGCATTCCATAATAATTTGAAATTGGTCCTACTATTTCTGCCAAAGTCGTTGGAAACCCTTGCTATAGGTGGCCAAAGGGCATTAAAGCAGAGGGATGCATTTCAGCAGTAATCTTCCTGGCACACATACCATTATGTGAATTATTCGGGAGGGGGAAAAAAAACTACACCTGCCAGTTAAGCAAGAGTTCTTGCATTTCAGCTGTATTTGTACAGTTGTAGTTATGTGCTCTGATTTTACTGATTCAGAACACAATCCTTGTCATCTGATTTTGCCTTAAACAGGAAGAACAAAACTTTCCCATAATGGTATAGAGTTGTTTCTCAGTGCCAGTTCCAAGTGTCTGTGGTGTTAGCTTGTCTTTTTGATTTCCTCTTCTACCATTCTGTTTGCATTCATGAAAACAGGAGCCAAAACTATGACCTAGGGGCTTTTGTTGGATACAGAGCAAATCAGAACAGGAGAGGATAAGAAAAGATTTGCTAACTATGTTTTTTTTTTTTTAAAAAAATCCCATTTATATTGCACCCTTCTTCGAAGACTCAGGGCGGCTTACAATCTAAGCACAAATCAATGTGCTTAGCAATAGCCTTCATTCTATGTATATGCCTGCTTATTAGGGCTTTCGCCCCCCGCCCCCCCAGCGGCATTATTACAAAGTCAGCTTATTGCCCCCAACAATCTGGGTCCTCGTTTTACAATTATAAGTTAAGACCAAGTGAATAGAAATATTACACTCTAAAGCCATTTAAGATAATTGTATAGAATTCTGTGCATAATATTCCGGCCAGATATTTTCATCAAGAAGTCTGCAGAATTCACTAGTCTTAACATCAGATTTAATGTTATAAATTGTAAGTCCTATAACAAGACCTATTAGAATCAATTTCTCCGTTTCTGAAACTTTACTCACAGTTCGTTTGAAATTTGGGATAACGGTCTTTAAAAACATGAAGTGAGAGATGGGATGGGATGAAACAAATACTAGTTTCAATTTCATAAATATCTGGTAATAAAATTTAAGATCTACACTTAACCATATTTTCTGCTAACCAGTGATTTGGACAATCTTGTATATGAGGCATGTTTATATAACATCTATTTTTATGTAGCAAAATAATATCTGTTGTTTCTGAAATTTCTAAAATTAACTGAATTTTTGCAAGTTCTAGAGCGAAAAGAAAATGTTCAATAGAGGGAACTCTTTAGGATTGTGTTTGTCATAATTCATGATGGTTTGGTAGGGAAACCATACCCCTATAAAACCTGAATTATTTTATGATGAATGCTTACAAGAGGGAAAGTAGTTCAGTATACACAACTGAAGAGCTTGCAGTTAGAGAAACAATATGTTTTAATAAATAAAAATATCCACAAATTCAGTGTGTATCACTCATTCAGTTCTGTCTCCTCAGTAAAACTTGTGGTCTCATGTTATTCTCAAAATTGTCGCAGTTTATAATAGCAATCTTTACGTTTGTCGAGCTTTTGTTCTAAGTCTTTGATAATGTTTCGAAGAATTTCAATTTCTTTACTCTTTTCTTCTTGAAGATGCTGGAACTTCTACAAAACCAAATAAATAAATAAAAATATATCCTCTTATACCTATACATGAAAAAGTATATATGTATATCCATATGCCTAGAAATCCATACATGTACACAAATTGAGATGCTTCAGAGATACTATGTTTCATGACTTAGTTTCTAGGAATCAGAAATCTATTCTGTCATAGACCAACAAATAAAACAAGAAAATTATGATTAATTATTCTAAAATATTTAAGATTAGATCAGACAATACAGCATACTCTGCAGATTATAGAACAGTGCTGAGCTATGATCAAAGTGGTCAAATCAGATTGATCTAATAATTAAGATAAAACAAGTCAAAACCAGGCTGTTTAGTAAAGCATGGGGATAATGATTCCTGGTGAGTATTTGCAGAGGGAATAATGCAAAATATGTTACATAATTTCAATTATTCAATTATTTTTTCTACCTTAATTTACTTGTCTAACTGCTTAAATACAACTCAAGTGGTCCTGCCAGACAAAAAGAATAAAGGGCATTTATCCATAGCCCCTGGCATAGAATAGCTACTACATGAGGGACACCTGCTAAAAAAAATCCATCGCTAAATCTCTCTTCAGGTGGCCAATGAACAAGCATAAAAAAGTCCATCCTGGTCAGTGCCTGTCTCCATTTTGCATTACTAGGTTTGCTTTCTGTGGCAGGAGAAAATGAAAACACCCAGCTAGCTGCTGTGCCTCTCAAATCAACTGGGAATGAGAAGGAGGCAAGCAGCTTAAGGCTGGAGTTCACATCAATGGGAAGCTTGTACCTGTAATGCTGCATAAATACTTAATGGCATCCTAACAGCCATGCTTTTCTTCTGTGTTCTTTGTTCTGCCCAAAAGCTATAGGGCAGAACTGTACTGAAGAAATTCAAGACTCGTAATAATAACAATAATAAAGTTGGAAGGGACCTTGGAGGTCATCTAGTCCAACCCCCTGCTCAGGCAGGAAACCCTATACCAGGGGTGTCAAACTCAATTTCACTGAGGGTCGCATCAGCATTGCGGTTGCCCTCCAGGGGCCGGGTGGCTATGGCCTGGGTGGGCGTGGCCTACTGGGTGGGCGTGGCTAGAGTGCGTATGGCCTACTGGGTGGGCGTGGCCAGCTCTACATCGTTCACATCAAGGGTGCCTATGGGGGCCTGGGCAGGAGTGGGACAGATCTGAGGGTCTCTGGTAGAAGGATGGTCTCTGGGCTAGGGCCAAGGCAGTGGGGACCGTTCCCTCACTGTTTCCAGGATGGCTTCGCAGGCCACATGAAACCACTTCGCGGGCCGGATCCGGCCCCCGGGCCTTGTGTTTGACATGTCTGCCCTATACCATTTCAGACAAATGGCTGTCCAGTCTCTTCTTAAAAACTTCCATTGTTGGAGCATTCACCGCTTTTGGAGGCAGGTTGTTCCACTGGTTAATTATTCTGTCAGGAAGTTTCTCCTTAGTTCTAGGTTGCTTCTCTCTTTGGTTAGTTTCCATCCGTTGCTTCTTGTCCTGCCTTCAGGTGCTTTGGAGAATAGCTTGACTCCCTCTTCTTTGTGGCAGCCCCTGAGATATTGGAACACTGCTATCATGTCACCCCTTGCCCTTCTCTTCGTTAAACGGCACATATCCAATTCCAGCAACTGTTCCTTATATGTTTTAGCCTCCAGTCGCCTAATCATCTTTGTTGCTCTTCTCTGTTCTCTTTCTAGAGTCTCGACATCTTTTTTACATCGTGGTGACCAAAACTGGATGCAGTATTCCAAGTGTGGCCTTACCAAGGCATTGTAAACTGGTATTAATACTTCACGTGATCTTGATTCTATCCCTCTGTTAATGCAGCCAAGCACTGTGTTGGCTTTTTTGGCAGCTGCAGCACACTGCTGGCTCATATTGAAATGATTGTCCACTAGGATTCCAAGATCCCTGTCACAATCACTGCTATTGAGCAAGGTACCACCTATACTATACCTGTGCATTTGGTTTTTCCTGCCTAAATGTAGAACCTTACTTTTTTCACCATTGAATTTCATTTTGTTAGATAGCACCCAGTGTTCAAGTCTGTCCAGATCCTCAGGTTTGTAATAATTCTGGATATTTTCCTTCCAAAGACCAATCTTTCTTTGCTCCCCAGTTAATGGTAACTAATTTATAGTTGACTAAATTTGAGAGGAATTGTATTTCCCATTTTTTACTTTAGGAAAAGGTTTATGTTTAAATGAAGTATAAATACTAAAAAATGTGAAACTACAGAGGAGCCTTGTACATTTTTTCAGGGCTATGAAATAACCTCCTCCTGCAAGTGAATCTCAGATGGGAGAAGCATTTATAGAATATCTCTTTGTTTTGAAATAGCTCTTTGGGATGTTTACTCCTCACTCTTATCACAGCATAAGACACTGTTAAAAACAGAATTTTTATTTTTTCTGGTAAATTGATATAGCTGCCCATCTCACATATGTGACTACATGTAAACAGAGTAGAGCAAAATATCTGCAGTCAAAACATCTTAACTTTTAAAGCACTTTACATTTAAGAAAACAATAAAAACACTTACCTTTCTATAGATATTTTGAGGGAGCGCTGCGGGGTTAGCCTGTAGTTGCAGTGTTTTGTTCTGCAGCCTTTCCAGTTTAGTATTGAACTGAAATTTTGTTAAAAAAAAGAGCTAGTGTATTGATAATGTAAATGAGAGAAAAAGCTTCTCTGCAATTAATGCTATTTTAGTAATGTATAAGCAACTCTTGGCTAAGGATGTTTACATTAACACAGGGAAAACAGATACCCATTTGGCCATGAAGTGCAAATGAGTAAAATTGACTCATCGTCATCACATGGTATTATTGGTTTTAGAGAGCTGTTACAAAGATAATGTAAAAGGAAAATTTCCCCAGAGTATAATGCAGAAAAGCAAAGCATAAAAGTAATACATATAAAATCAATGTGATTAAAGGCAGCTTAATTGACTGGGTCATGTCTTTGTTTACTGCTCAGAATTGAAGACTTTGTAGAAAGGGAGGAGGGAAAAGTGCAACAATAAGAACAAAGAGAGAAAGATATTTAAGGCTGTAATCCTAATAAACTATCAAAATTATGATATCAACACAAACTCTTGAAGGCATGAATACATTTATTTTAGTATTATGGAGCATAAAATGCTCTAAAATAACTTATTTTACTACATTCTGGAAAAAAGGGAATCAAAACATGAAACAAAAAACATACTTTCACCACTTTAATGTTGAATTTATTTAGTAATATTAACTGGATATCATCTGCACTCCAATGATATTTCATTCAAACAGTAGGTGACCATTACTCCTTCCTCAACAGGACTTCATGGCAATTGACATTCCTTCTCCCCCACCATTGCTTCAGCCAGCCAAAAAGGGCAGGGGTCAGGTATGCAAGTAAAGGAACTAAAGTTACAGAGAACCCTGTCAACTTCTTCAGAAATCACTGGCTTAAAAACCTCCTAGGCAAGACATTGTTTTGGTGATCCCACTGACTCTTGTCCAGTCAGCTTCCAGTTTATCCTGAATCATGTTAATTTACAATCTGAGACCCAATAATCTGTGGTGCAGAATCTCATGGCACTGCACATGCTAATAAAGGAGGTTATCAACTAATAATTCTAAGCATGCAAAATACTTTTTACAATTATAGAAACTATATGTAACAATGAAAAACAGCAATAATTTTCCTGTCATTCTCAACCTTAAATAAATCTCAGCACAAATTTCAACAGACTAGAAAGACACCATTCCTGAGGTATCTTCTCTGATGTTTTGATCCCAAGTCAATAAGAGAAAATATTCTTTGTGACAACTCTAGGAAAAATGAATCTAAACTGAAAATGATGAAATATGAAAAATGTAATATGAATGCATACCGAAATCGTATCAATTTCTGCCTTAAAGTTATTCCTTGTCAGGTGGTTTTCTTTAATTTTGTAAAATGCAATGTTTTGATTTTGATCCACAATTTATAATTTATTCATGTAGCATATTTCTTGTTATTCTGGCATATTCTCAGAGTGTCATAAATGGCATACCTCTATTTGTAATTTGATTATCTCATTCTGCTTTTCCTTTTCTTGAACTTTCAGTTGTTTAGTTAGTTCTAAAATCTGTAGATCTTTCTTCTCCATTAGTTTCTTATGCTCTTCCATCTTGCTTTCAACTAATGCAATTAAGTTAATATATATAAAATTAAAAATAATGAAGCAAATCATTGCATTAATCAAATAGACATATACTTTATTATTTTAATATCATCATATTAACAACAATCGTTCACTATAAGAAGTTTCAGTCTTCCTTAATTCCTAAATGGCCTTCACCAAGAGGGGCTTGCAGAAGGAGTTGTTTCATAGCATTGGTACTAAAAAAAAGTACACATTCTGGCCTCAACCCCTTTCACTTCATAAAATTAGGGTACCATAAACTGTTTCCTCTGGGAAAATTTCATACATTGTGGATAGATCAAATCTGTTAACAGTAGTTGCTCCTCCAAGTACATGGATGGTAAGCCATACAAGATTTTGAAAGTGAAAACTAGCACTTGGAATTGCATCCGGAAACCTGTTGGGAACCAATGCAAAATAAGTGTAATAGAAAATAACAGTAGTCAACAAGTGGGCCATTGTATTCTCACCCACCTATAGCTCTGAATGAGCCTCAAAGGCAGCCCCATCTACAACAGATTGCCGAAGTCTACCTTCATGGGGGTGAACGGGTTGCAGTTGATACATACCAGAAGTTGAGGAAAGCTTCTCTTATTTATAATCTCCACTGATCATTCAGCAGTGCAGAAGGACCTACAAACTGTAACCTACTTCCTCAAGGGTGATGCTACCCCTCAGGAAACAAGAATGGAATGAACAGAAAACTACAAAGGACAACCAGTAACTCCATTTTGCTAGGATTCAGCTTTAGCTTCTTTCATACCATCCAGGTTGTAGCAACATCCTGAATTGGGATAGGTGCCATCTCCAGTTGCACTGCGGGTTGGCAATATCAAGCTGAGTATAATCAATAAAAGGGAGTTAGGAGGAGCATGAATAATTCTTTCAAATAGCAAGGGTCATATTTACTTCCTTGGAGTCAGCAGACCAGAATTAATCTCAAATAACAGAACTAAATCATTCCACAGTCACCAAATCAGACTCTGCCCAGTAGAAGTCAAGACTGATGAATCTGGGTGACTTAGTCAACAAATGTTGAATAAAATGGTCACCGTGATCACTGGGGATGCTTCCATTCATCTTCCTTTAATAGTGAATTTGCTATGTTAAACAAGGATGATGATCAACAGCCTATTGATGCAACAAGAGAGGAGAAATAAAACACTTTGCCATCCTTTCCAGCATATTATAAACTAATATTTGAGCTTGTAATCTTGGTCAATCAAATTTACTTTTTATCTTTCTCTGTATTAGGTGTCATTGCTAGTTTCATTTTCATACTTCTTATGGTAAAAAAAATAGATTAAATATCTTGAAAACAATGTGCATTTACTCTGCAAAAAACAAAGTCCTTCTGAAGGCATGGGACAAGTCCAAGTGTTTCTGTATTCTTCATATCTTCTTCATGTCTCCATATTGTATAGATGTTCTAGATTAGAACATGTTGCCGCAATTAGCAGTTGTCCAAGAGAATTAAGTGGTTGCACATTCTGTCCTTATCCATCTGCCAAGGGGTCAAGGGCCACTGGAGGACTGTATACCTTGCTTCCCAGAAAGAACATACTAGTAAGAAGACAATCTGGCTCCCTACACTAGCTAAAGCAAAAGCAGCTGTTGTTGAAAACTTGCTTGTCTCCTCCCTGCCAAAAAAAGAAACATCAGATCCTATTTTTACAGTTGCTCTGGTGTCAAGAGTAGAAAACCACTGAATTCTTGTTTTATCCATCAGCTATCCATGAAGGACCACCAGCTGCTGCTCAGAGACTAGCTTGCTCTGAATTATGGGTAAATTATAGCAATGGATTCACGGTTCTGTTGCAAACTTGAAGAAATCCCTTACTTCCTCTTCCCTTTTGCTGGTATATTTTCTTTACTGTTTTTAAGCAGAAGTAAAAGCTAGTTTGTTTTTTAGGTGATGTAAAGGGTGTTTTTTTATGACACAATTCGTATCTGAAAGGCAGGATGAACAAAGTGTATTACACATCTAAAACTGCCTAATTTGCTAGAATGGAAAATAAATTATTAAAGATGTGCAGAGCATATATGTGGAACTTTACACTTACTCTCTTTTTCAGTTGGGAATAGATATTTTTGAAATACTTGAAATATGTAATTCTCAATCTTTTATTAGTGAAAAAATAAATTAATAGTGCACTCAATGAAGGCTATGCCTTACACTCTGTATCTCTCAAGCACTGTATACATATTATTATGCTTACGTTGCTTGTTCATGTCGCTGTGAAGTTTGCTCTGTTCATGGTTGTGTTCCTTCTCCTTGTTTTTTATTTCCATAATGAGTTTATCAACCATATTTTCATATTCCTATGAATTTATTGAAATATATAAGTCTTTGCAATTGATTTATCTTAACATAATTTTCATTCAATGCAAATTGCTTTTTTTTTTTACTGAAACTTTAAATTCGGTTCCTCAAGGGCAGGGGTAGGCAACCTCGGCTCTTTTATGACTCATGGACTTCAACTCCCAGAATTCCTGAGCCAGCCAAGCTGGCTCAGGAATTCTGGAAGTTGAAGTCCATGAGTCATAAAAGAGCCGAGGTTGCCCACCCCTGCTCAAGGGGTTCCTTTAGCTTTGGGATCATTCTGGCACCTATTGGTCACTTTAGGTGGTACAGGCATACCTGAACCCACTGGTTCCTGGGCATGGTCTTCCAGAGCCATGGAAAGATGGAAAGTGCAATTCTTTAAACTGGGCTCTCCTCTTGTACCTACCAGTAAGACAATCTCTAGTTTGGAAATCTGAATCAAGCAAAACAAGAGCTGACTAAAAGTGATGGAGACAGGCAGTGTATGTGTGTGTGTGTGTGTGTGTGTGAGAGAGAGAGAGAGAGAGAGAGAGAGAGAGAGAGAGAGAGAGAGGGAGGGAGAGAGAGAGAGAGAGAGAGAGAGAGAGAGAGAGAGAGAGAGAGAGAGAGAGAGAGAGAGAGAGAGAGAGAGAGAGAGTGATGGGAGGGAGGTGGATGAAAAAAATGAGCTGATTTTCTCGATTTCTTCACAGTGCAACCTTCCTTGTACCTAGCAGCTGTGATTTGGACTTCTTTTGAAAATAGGGAATAGGGGTCTAGCTGTCTGTTAAAATTCTTTCCTGTTAGCTGGTAAGGTCTGGTGGGAGAGGAACTAAGCCAAGAGAATTTACCAATACTTGTCCTTAACGTGCCCTCCAGATTGTAAAGAGTATAGCCCTATTTGGCAGTATCATGCTAGTAGCAAATCTTATGCTAGTATCTTTGGTTAGCATTTTAACTTGGCTAGAAGGAAATTCTTAATGCCTATAGACAGGCAGCAGAAAACTAATCTAGGGAAAAGGGGAGGGGGAGAGAGATCTGAAGCAACAGATTGAAGGTCTTCAAATACCACTCTCTTCAAAAGAGATCAAGCCAGTCTTAAAGCAACAAAAGTCCTCTCAAACTCCACACAAAAAGAAAACAATTTGCAAACCCTTCCCTTCCATGAGGGCATTGCTCAAAGAAGAACAAGTAGCCGGGTGCCACTTTGCAATTCTCTGACTCCCTGCTGAAGAGGAAGTAATGACTTAAATCTTGTCAATTTATCTCATGTTTCTTTGATCTGAACTTTGTTGTTGTTAGCTGCGAAGTCGTGTCCGACCCATCGCAACCCCATGGACAACATTCCTCCAGGCCTTCCTGTCCTCTACCATCTTCTGGAGTCCATTTAAGCTCACGCCTACTGCTTCATGATCTGAACTACTAAAGCTCTAAAGAGCTAGGATAAATCCTATTATAGTGGAATCAACAGGAATGTATGCATTTGTCTGATTGTATTAAAAACAAATCTAAATTGTTGCAGAGAAGTAAGTCGTGTTTCCCCTTTATCAGTTATGAACAGTTTGCAACATCAGTCTAAAAGCCAGGAGGTAAGGTGATGCTTCCCAGACAGTAGGAAAACAGATTGTCCACAAATTCTGCAGAGTTCAATCACTGCAAATGAAACCTTGATGTGTGTGTGTGTGATTTCAGAAGCACTGCAGCTGAGCCAAAAATAAATCCACTGAGCCTTTTCAATGTTCTAATAAGATAATTTTCCAAGCCTTTTTAATGGGAATTTGAACATAGGTTTGCATTCAAACATTATGCTTTAGTAGTAAAGGGCAAAGTCTTCCTTCCAAACAGTAAAGATGTTTGTATTTATACAATTGCCTTAAAAAGTCATAAAATGTAATAAGCAAATTTTACCAATGTACATACTGTTGCTGTTATGCACTTGCAAATAATTGCTCCATCCCAGTTACAACTCCTGGAGACTATCAGGAACAAGTAAAAAACTACCCAGAAACAATGCTGGCCTTTTTTGTGATGGTGAGCCCCAAATAAGGCATTGAATATTAATCCAACAGTCTAATATGCTTTTATTTAAGTCATTAATGAACAAGAAGGAAGATGGTAGTGATTACTATAAAAATCAGGAAATCATCTAAATAAATCATCCCTAGAAATCAGAAATAAGAAGTTTTGAAAACAGAATGCTCCTACCTTTTCATGAGTCTTCAATTTCTCTTCTAAAATCTGGATTGTGTTTTTGAGTTTCTCATTTTCATCTATATAAGAATATTAATATTACAAAATAAGAGCAATAAATAAATTCCCAACTGTTCTGAACTCTAAAAAATAGTAAGAATCCTTGCCTTGATTAATAATAATAATAATAATAATAATAATAATAATAATAATAATAATAATAATAATAATAATAATGATGATGATGATGATGATGATGATGATGATGATGATGATGTCTGGATAGTGGACGTGGCAGTGCCTGGAGACAGCAGAATAGATGAGAAAGAACTGGAGAAGATAACAAAATACAAAGACCTACAAATAGAAATAGAAAGACTGTGGCAAAGGCAAGCAAGGGTAGTACCAATAGTAATAGGTGCCTTGGGTGCAATTCCAAAATAACTGGAGCATCACTTGAACACCATTGGCATTGACAAATTCGCCATTAGTCAATTGCAAAAGGCAGCCTTACTAGGAACTGCTTCCATCCTATCTGCCTATCCCAGGTCCTTGGTAAGGACTCGATAGGTAGACAAAAATTCCAAATCCAGTCTGAACATCTGGCTGACTGTGCGATGATGATGATGATTATTATTATTATTATTAATAATGATGATGATGATGATGATGTTGGAAGGGAGCTTCGAGGTCATCTAGTCCAACCCCCTGCTCAGGCAGGAAACCCTATACCATTTCAGACAAATGGCTGTCCAATCTCTTCTTAAAAACTTCCATTGTTGGAGCATTCACACCTTCTGGAGGCAGGTTGTTCCACTGATTAATTGTTCTAACTGTCAGGAAGTTTCTCCTTAGTTCTAGGTTGCTTCTCTCCTTGATTAGTTCCCATCCGTTGCTTCTCGTCCTGCCTTCAGGTGCTTTGAAGAATAGCTTGACCACCACTTCTTTGTGGCAACCCCTGAGATATTGGAACACTGCTATCATGTCTCCCCTGGTCCTTCTCTTCATTACACTAGACATTCCCAATTCCAGCAACTCTTCCTTATATGTTTTATCTTGATTTAAACTGATTTAAAACTGCAAGGCCAAATAAATTAAGGGGTTCTTGCTTAAGACAACAAGAGAAGACAAAAGTTAAAGGTTCCTGAATCTTTTCAACTCTCGTATTCTCCCTCAACTGGATATGCTTGCAAAATCAATACCATAAAAGAATAATATTTTTTTTACTTGCTTTTATGGAATAATATTCTTGGAAAGGGGATGCAAATCAGAGTGGCAATAGAACTGAAAATATTTAAGAAGCAACTTACTGTCTGAAGGACGATTTGAATGGGAAAGATGCTTCTCATGAAAAACACTCTGCATGTGCTGTACTGATAAATTGTTCATGAATTGCTTTTTTCCCCCCCTTAAGGATCAGGCATAAATTCTTCTGGCTATATAGGTGGTTCTTGACTTATGACCACAGTTGTGACCAGAATTTCCATCACAAGTTGTTACAGTTCTAAGTAGAGTCACCATGAGATTGAATGCAATTTTATGACCATTTTTACAGCAGTCATTAAGCCAATCAAGCTTCCTCAGTGGGTGTTTTTTGCTGGAAACAGGTAAAAAAAGCTCACAAATTATGATCATGTGACCATAGAATGCTGCAACTGTTTGTAAATATGAGCCGGTTACCAAGCACACAAATTGTGATCATGTGACTCTGCAGGTAGTGTGATGGTTGTAAGGGTGACCACGATTGTAAAGCGCTTTTTCCAAGGCCGTTGTAACTGTAAACTGTCAGTAAATAACTGGTTTTAAGTCAAAGACTACCTGTACAGGATTTGTCTCTCAACTTACTAAAAATAACACTCTACGAAATCACATTGCACTTATTTACCTCTCAAATTATACTGGTCTTCTATAGTTTGTTGAAGACCTTTAATCACATTATGGAAAGTAGCACTGTCTTTTAAAAAGAAAAAAAGAAAAGAAATTAACATATTTATTTTTAAATTGTTGTTATTTTGATAATTATACAAACTTTTTAAAATTATTGGGCTGAGGCACACATGCTTCTAATATGGGTATAATGAAAGAAAACCCAAATTTAATACCTGAAGTATTTTTTTTTCTATTTTAAGTTTAAGTATCAGCAACTGTATTTTAAAATGTACTGTGTTGTCCTGTTCTATCTCCAATTGCAGTTAGTGGCCACAAGATGGACCTCTGGTATCCTTAATTTTCAGACCATTTACTCATAACATTAATTTTAAAATTAAAATGTGAAACACTGCTTCTTAAAAGTTCAAGGAATACAAATGTGGCGAGTTTAAAGTCCTATTATATTTTTCATTTCTGGAAAGATCTAAAAATGGTACTAAAATATTGATTCTTCTACAGAAGTGATGAAGAATCTTTTGGGCCTGGCATCTCAAAAATTCAGAAAATGCCAACTTGATTCTGCTGCCATGTCATATGTATACCCGAACAAAAGAGAAGCAATTCTTTACACATTCATTTTTTAAAAAAATATAGTTTCATCATATGTGATCCTCAGGATCTGCTTGGTGCTGCTTACCTTCAGGTGGTATTCCCTTTCTATAAACAGACCCCTGAGAATTACCTGAGGCAGTTCTAGGTCACATGAGACCTTCATTCTTGAGATGGCTTTGAAGAATCCTCTTCTTCAGCTCCTGCAGCCTCTGCAAACCACACATCCCTTACAATTTTCAGAGGCTTTGAAGACCACATGCCCTGTAGGATCCAAGGGCCGTGCAAGAACACATTCTATTCTTGCGTGATCTCCACAGCCTCTAAAAATTGCACAAGATGGTGCAATTTCCAAATATAGTGTGCTTTCAATAATAGTTGTCAAGTGTTGCTGAATGCTGGTGTGTCACCCAAATGTCAGTCCTGTCACCTTCGACACACGTGTCATAAGTTCACCACCCATTGTCCTGCAGTAATGAACAAATGCCCAACAATCTTCCAACATGGTATACAAGTATCTATTATGATAGTGGGCAAGATGTGTGCATTGCAGAGGGCAAGGTGGAGACAAGGGGACTGCTTCAGATGGAGCAACATTTGCCTGCATAAAAGCAATACATTTGCCAGGAAGAAATAGCAAGGTAGTATGTATGGCTATAGAGCCAATTTGGTATAGTGTCGATCAGGTTACAAACTGGGAGATCATGAATTCTTGTCCTTCCTAAGCACCTTCCTCTCAGCCCTGAGAAACAAGCAATGGCAAATCACTTCTGAAAAATATAACCAAGAAAACTGCAGGGACTTGTCCATGCAGTCTCTGAGAATTGGACATGACTGAATGAAAGAAAAAGAAATGTATTATTATGACAGCTGTTCCATATCTAAAGATCTGAGCAGTGGTGGGATTCAGCCAGTTTGCACCAGTTCGGCAGAAATGGTAGTTAATTTTTTGTTGCCCATGCCTAGAATGGACTTCCGGAAGCAGCATCCACACAGAGAACTGATTGTTCACTTATTTGAATCCCACCACTGGATTTGAGGCTTAGTTACTGTGACCCTTTTCATTCACCTGTTAGCAATATCCAGAGCCATTCTAAAGTGGCAGTGAACTTCACTCCCTAAAAGATCCAATTGCTTTCCAGTTGCTTTTTAAATAGTGGAAATGTATAGGGAAGTGCTCTTCCCACTACAAAACCCCTATGCTTTGAATGCCAGCTCCTTTTGGGCTGGTGCAACAACAAGGAAAAGTTCATTGCCACTAGACAGAGTATTGGGGTTGCTCTGCTGTTGGACTACCTTCATTACACAAAGATAGTGTTATGTACTGGGCTCTTAAAGAATACCACGTGGGAGCAGCTAACAACTCTCCAGCAACCCAGACTACAAGTCTACTGTGGTGCAATTGGCTATCTCCAGGCAGCAATGGTTGATTCAAACCTATTGGCTGACGCCTGGGGGTAGACTATATATTGCGGCTAGTTGCAGACTTTTCCCCAGTACAGTTTCAGCACGAAATAAACTATGAGTTACCTTGTACTCAGCTTCGCGTCTCATTCCTGCGCCAAAGAACCCGCTATTTAACAGATAGTATCACATACACATTGTATAGACCCGACACATGTTTGATGGAAAACACTGCCAAGGAAATGAAGGCTTACCTTGTTTAGCCATCTCTTCCCTTGATTGGCTTATTGTCAGCAATGTATTTGTTTTGTTCAACTCAAGATTCAGAACATGATTTTTCCCATGAAGTTCTGACATTTTCTGTAAGAAATTATTTGAATTCCAAATGACACCTCTTGTTTGAAGTATCTTTCCCAGCTCTGCAATTATTTTGTCAGAAAAATCTATTTTTTAAAAATACATGCTGAATGTTTACTGACATTTGGTCAACTATTAGAAAACTGAAAGCATGACCCTTAAAAAAACCCAGAATGATCTTGGATGTGCTTCACAGAGAATGGTGAATGTAAGGGGACTGATTTCTGAAACCGAATACTGACTGAATAAAACAACAATAATAAAACAATAAAATTCGTTCTCTAACTATTGGGATTCAGGACAGGGATTTTGTTAAGTTCTTTTCCAGAAATTATTTTTGAAGAAATGGAATCCAAGAGTCCCTTAGGAAGGTAAATCTGACGTGCTTATATTTGGATATAATTTTTTTTTCTACTTCATTTTTTACCGTTTCTATATGTGAGAAGTCTTCCAAAAATTTGTCAAGATTCACCACACTAGTTTTCTTCATGTTGCAAGACTGCTTCACAGTTTGCTGTATATCAAAGAGAAATATGTATAAATTAAACCATCTTAAACATAATGGTCTATTCCTTTGCCAGGAGAAGCAATTTCCATGGGAAGAATTAGCATTCTTTTTTTTAACATGATAAGAAGTGCCACAGTTAAAATTTAAAATATATGGCACAAATGTTACAGCCATTTTTGTAGACAAGGCCATGCATTGTATTCAGCAATGCTTATTGTTAAATTGTTAAATATGCTAACAATATTGCTATTGTTAAGTATGTCTAAGATTCCTATCTTAGACTCAAGTATCAACATCAAGAATATTGATATTTAAAAATTATTAAAAATTTCATATTTGGCTTAAATAGCTCTGCTTGCATAATTTCAGTTTGTTTATATACTGTTGATATTTTAAGCTCTTCCCAGTTATAAATTCATCAGTGTATTTTTATTTATTAAATTTATATGCCAGCCATCTCACTGTTGAAGCAACTCTACTTATGTTATTTATCAAGTCTGTGTTGTGTCATGCTAAAAAAAGTGTTGTTCTTCAGAGTTTGTTGAAAGTTTGTTGTAGTTTAAACACTGAATGTACTAGTCCCATGATGATCTGTATACATAGTTAAGAGCATTGACATTTTCTCTGATTTGGCTATCACTAGCTATGCAAAGTCTGTTTTTTTTAAAGTAACTGAAATTTGGACAGTTGTAAATAACATTTTAGTCAGTAATAATTTTGCCTTTAGGGAACCAAAAAAAGGCAGGGTTTTTTTGGTAGAAACGTATCTGGGTTTTTTTTGTGTGTGTATAACATTAGAGATTGCAATGTATTGTGCTATTCTTATCATTTAACTGCAGACTAGACTGTTGTAGAGAAGTCCCCAAATCGCCATCTAGCATTTATTCAACACTGGTAAATGTTGTCAGGTTTTTTCCATAAAATATTTTAAATTATTACAACATTTCTTGAATAACATCTTATGTAGTATAATATATGCATTGTTTTTTTCTGTACTTAGTGGCTTTCTAAGTATCTAGGCCTTGAAAGCAGAATATAAACCTACAGTATTGATAAACATGTTTAAAAATTAAAATAATAAAAAAGGAAGAACAAAAATGTTCAGTAAGAATATGTCACCATTTTCTATATATCTTGAGAAAACAGTGCATCATTTAAAAGCTATGTTTTAAAGTTAAGTTTAAACTGAGGAAAAAATGGTGGGTGCGAGTGATAATTCTATGAGAGAAAGATGCCTGTAGTTGCATCTCCATTTTTAGTACTTATTTCTGCAAAAATTAGTTGGAAATTATGTTTAATTTAATTAAGTTTAATTTGTAAACAAAGAAGCTATGCCCTGTTCCTGTTGGTTTTAAATATTAAAATAACCCTTGAAGGCAGTAGAGCAGGCCAAGTGTATGTTTTATCCATTAGTTGGCAATCTCATCTCTGAAGGAAAGTATCTGAATATATTTTGAAGTGAATGGAAAATAAATTGATAATGTGAGCCACAGGATGCCCAGTGAGAAGTTGTGTACATTAAGAGAGAAGGCAAGAGGCTCTGAAGGTCGATGGGCTTAATATTTATGCAGCATCATAAAGGGACACACAAAGCAGAGATAAAAACCACCCTGAAACTGAACTGTTGGGCAGGGAAAAATCCAGCCTAGGACACGTTTATGGAATGTACCACTCATAATCCAGAATGTGGGGGGACACACATTGTTCTCCCTATGATATCCCAATGATTGAATGACCCACGTAGTGAAATGCCCCAGGACTTCTGCAGTTTTCTTAGGGGGATTAAATAAATTGAGTCCTTTCTGGAAGCAACGTTGTGCTCATGCAGAGAAGGCAGCATATGTCAAGTACAAGCAAACCAATTATTACAAAAACTTTTCCCCACTGCTCTTTTGGAAGAGAAAGGTACAGTGACTGTATAGCCAAGGGAAGGTTCTGGCCATTGTAGAAATATAGATACCTATATTAATTAAAATTATTATTTAATATAATTGCTTTCCTTTCCTTTCCTTTCCTTTCCTTTCCTTTCCTTTCCTTTCCTTTCCTTTCCTTTCCTTTCCTTTCCTTTCCTTTCCTTTCCTTTCCTTTCCTTTCCTTTCCTTCAAGCAGAAGAATTATAACATTTGCAGATGATAGAAACTATCTGTTGGTGACCTACCAGTTGTACAACTATTAAAAATCCAGGAATAGTGCTAAATGAAGGAAATGTGACTATCTTTGAGTAGAGGAAGAGATTATATTTATTAATGGACTTTAGGACAAAGATGAAGGCCCCAAATTTAACCTCTAATTTTTAAAAAAGGTGGCAGATTGCATGTGTTAACAGTATGATTCATAACTTAGATAGTACAGAACAGGTATACACAGCATTCTAAACACCAAAACACAATTGTTTATGTAACCAAAATAAATTTATAACCTAAGTAAAATATAAATTTTAATTTATTTATATTTATTATTACATAAAAACATAGAAAACTGAAAGCAGAAAAAGACCCAGTGGTCCATTGAATCTGCCCTTTCAGTTTTTGTTTATTTTTATTTTCTTTTTAATTAATCACTTTTTATTATTATTATTATTTTATTATTATTATTACATATTTTATTTGTTCCTTATTGGTTCATTGCACAGTCAGATATTCAGACTGGATTTAGCATTTTTGTCCACCTACTGAGTCCTTCCCAAGGACCTAGGATTGGCAGATTTTATTTTATATTATTATTTTATGTATTTATTTTTAATTTTTTGCTGGATGACAGACATGTTTATCCCAAGCATGTTTAAACTCAATTGTTGAGTTTAAAATTTTAATATAATAATAAATACATTACGTTACGGTTTTAATGTGACCTATTTCACAAAATATTCTAAGACAAAGATTATGAACTACCACAAAGTACCAAACCTATTTTAGCTTAGAATCACCCCAAATAAATGGTTGTCCAAACTTTCTTGAAAACCTCCAGTGATGGACCACCCACAGGTCTGGGAGCTTAGTTTGATGCCCTTTGGGAACCCAACTAGGGTGTCCAGACAAGGCGGTGGCAGGGCAAAAAAATCAAGATAGTGGTTGCAACTGCAAGATCAAAGCCTTATTCCTTTAGGTATGTTGCACACACATAAAAAAGACTGTAGCATATATCAATCACAGCTTCCATCTTGATTCTTTGACTCCACTCCTAACAGGTGATCCTCTTCATCATTACAATGCAGTATTTTGTCAAATATTTTAATTTTTCCTTTCTTTCCTCCATCCCAGCACACAGGTTTTAAAAAGTCAAGATGCAACCACAACTGACCAATTGAAGCTCCATAGATTTTATATGTATTGCATGCATGATGTGCTTTAAAAAGGGATGGGATTTCAGTTACACATAGTGGCCATTTGACTTTTTTTACCTTTCCTGCAGACACCCTTGGCATCACCAATGTCTAACATTGCCCATTGGCATCATATGCACATGCATTTTTTTCTCCCTGTGGGCACTGCACACAGTTGAGCAGATTCAGAATGGAAACTTCACAGCACTTGATTTGTTAAAGATTCTCTATCTTTTCTTTTGTTCTTTAGAGCTGGGTCATTGATTCTTGGTCTGTGGGGCTGTTGGGGTTTGCTGCTACAAAAGCAATCTATTCATAAATGAAATAACTATAATACAGGGAAGAAGATTGCACGATGCACAGATGCCTCCTGAAATAAGTACCAATGGAAAACATGACAAGCAGAGAATAGGAGCAGGCAAATCAATAGCTCTTATATTTATGAGGATATGTGAGAAGGTTTTGGAAAATATAGAGATCGCATTTTTAATACAGTGTAATAGTTCGTTGACTTCAAATCTTCTGTTTGTGTATTGTCTTGTGGCCTCAAGTCACCATCTAATAATCAGCTCTGAATTATGCAGAAGTCTTCTCACAAAACTGTTAGTTACTATCACACTTGCTAACTCTATTTTCATGACCTGAATGCTGCATTTGTACTCAGAACTATTCCTTGGGTTAGCTGGCTAATTGTTGTTGTATGCTTAGCACAAGAAGAGGGAATAGAGATGCAATTTGGTCTAATGGTTAAGGCACCAGGTTAAAAACCAAGGAACTGTGAATTCTAACCCTGCCTTGGCATGAAATCTGGCTGGATGACTTTGCGCCAAGGACCCTCTCTCTCAGCCAAACTCACCTCACAGGTTTGTTAGTATGGGGAAAATAGGAGGAAGAAAGAATATTAGGTATTTGCCACCTTGAATTATTTATATAAATAATAAATGTAGGATTAAAAAAAGAAATAAGCTTGAATTTTCTACAAATTTGAAAGAAAGAAGAATCAGCTGTGTTTTGTTGTAAGAGAAAGAGTGGATGAAAGATTACTTCCTAAAGTACACCATTTAATGGGTCAATAATTGTATAATGGACGTTTGTTTACAGCAAAAAGGGTCCTCCAATCCTTATAGTTTGCTTTTTTAAAATCGGAGACCATAATCTATGCTCATTACGATGCATGTCTGCAAGCCTAAGAAATTAATGCTATGTTTTAATACTTGGAAATATTAAATGATACTAAAAGCAACTTCGCCAGGTTCAGGTTCAGGGTTAATTTAATGAATTCTAGGGAACACACTTAATGAGTGCTAACCAGAGATTTTAATGACAAAGAGCACAGAGATTAGATATTCCAACTGGCTGTTTACTAGCTGTTTTAACTCCTTATATTGATAGAAATAGCTCCCTAATTTGTACCAAAGGTAACATCCTGTTACACCATATCCTCAGATCTGTTCTCCAACTGGAAAAGTGGAAAGACCTCCCCCCACCCCCCACCTTTAGCAGAAACCTAGTGTTTCTATCAATTTATTTAGATTCAGGATTGCTGTCAGATGGGAAGACATCCATACACCTGGAATTCATAAAACAGAATTAAAGAAACTACTAATTCAAGCAACAAACCTCTGGCCATTCTAACATTACATTAATAATTAATCATTAATAATATATTGTATTTCATGGATGGATATCTTCCCAAATTCATATCTCAGACTCCATTTTTAAAATGCATTTTTGCTATTCAATACTTGATTTCTTCCACATATTTGAGTTTTATCACAGATCCTTTGAAATGTTGTACTGTTAGCTTAAAAACTATTATTATAGTTTCCATATTTACACTTCCATTTCAGCCCCCCCCTTTCTTTTTGCAGTACAACCATTTTCCTTCCTACTTTTTCTGATGGAGAGAAGAAGAAAACCCTGTTTGATGTTTCATAGTTTATTAATGAAGACCCAATTTTAAGTCAGGGATCATTTATTGGTAAACATCAGAATGCCCAGCAGATAAGAACCTTGAAATGAGTTGATTTGCTCACAATGAAATAATGACTTAAAAAGGATGGTTTCCCCCCCCCCCCCCACACACACACTGAAAGGCTAATTTTCATTAAGACTTGCTCAGCTTTCTTTTTCTAGGCTTTGATCTTGTGTGACCCAAGGTCTTGCCCCCTAATTCCCTACTATAAACAAAACTGTTCAGGAATCATTAAACTAAAGTGTTCATCACTCAAGTGCCTGGAGAATCTCTAAACTCCGTGTGATGTTTTCTAAAGAAGTGGAATGAATTTTTACATGTGTCACAATCAGAAATGTGGAGTCCTTGGACCTCTCTTTGGTTGTTTGCTTGCAGATGTTTCTATCTGACTAGGTAACATCATCTGTGCATTGATGACGTTACCTAGTCATGTGATGAAACATCTCTGAGAAAACGACCAAGTTCAGGGAGCATCAAGACTCTGTAGTTCAACTCTGAGCTACATACAGTATATTCTCGTCTATTTGTATAACCAGACGTTTGGCCACAAATTATGCAACAACACCATGGTGAATTAAAGAAAATAAATTTATTTAAACTTTGAGGAAAGAATCAGAACACTGACATAAGGCAAGTTAAATACATAAAACAGAAATACACAAATCTTCATACTGTGATATATTGTTTTACGTAACCAGCAAAGTACCAAAGGACATTCTGAGATTGATTGAGGTATTTAACTAGTTTTTGGTGATGGAAAAAAAACATCCAACGAGCAATATAGCATTAATTTCCCTTGTCATTAAGAGCGGCTTACGTAGCTTTATTTGCCATAGTGCCTAAAATTAAAGGTTCCAGCTATTAGAGAAAATACACCTTAAATACAAAGGCCAAATGCAAGCCAAAGAATGAATATCAGAGGTGGTTATTTCTGAAGCACTGACTTGATTCTGAGCAACTTTCTTCCTTTTAAGATGCTTATTTATACATGATGCAATTTCCAGCTACAATGTATATTTCTACTCAAGGCCTACTTATATAACACAGGATTAACACAGTGGCTGAGAAGCAGGTGCATGGTCATTTTTAGTTTTCTGCACCATTTCCTATGTTTACTAAAGCTTGCTGTGATCTGCTCACTTGCTGTTCTTGTCATTCTAGCTGTTCTTTGCTGACAGGGTCACTTACAACCTGCTAATGTGTCCCACTATCCTCTTTCCAGCTCCTAGATTTTCTAGCGACAATTAGCTGAGTAAGATAAGTACCTATATGGAAAAAGAGTTTTTTTTTAAAAAAATGTAAAATAAATGAAGCTTACATTCGTTTTCTGTCATGGTGTCATCTCAAGCAATTTTATTGAGATATACTATGTGAACCTTTTACAAACTTCACTCTTATTAGTTAGGTTGGCCAACGTAAAAGCCCACCTCATAGAAGTTGGCCCAATAGCACATATTATGGCTTATTTCTAAGTAAACCAGAAACAATTGCACTAAGACTGAAGGCTATGGCAAATACATGTAACAAGACCTTCGCCTTACTTCTTTAAAACAAATCAAAACAATACTAACAAAACCACCACCCATGTACAATATCAACATATTTCCAAGAAGGCAGTTGCAATCTACATACTATGTTCATTATTATCACAGCTTATCAAATGGCCATTAACTGTAATGGCCCACAAAGGGAACAACAATGGAAAGGAAGGATTTTTTTTCTAGATTTAAATCCTTTTAAGACCAGTTCAGAGGCAAATCCTAAGCATTCCTCCCCCTTTCCCAAAGGTTTTTGTGTGTGTGTGTGCGGGGGGTTCCCATTATTGTGATCAGTGCAAAATATCTGCACCCTTTCCATAAGGGGACAACTGTAATCATCTCTGAGTACCTCTGAATTCACTGTTTCCTCATTCACATTTTTGCTCCTGTCAGAGATTAGTGGCTTGGTGATATAATGTTTTATGTGCAGAAGGCTCCACGATTGACCCCTGACATCTTTAAAAAACATAGACTCAGGGAAGAGGTAATGTAAAAAACCTCTGCTAAAGATCTCAGGGAAGCTAAGTTCAATAAGAGATGTCTATCAGCGCTAAGGGGAGAAGCTTTCTAAATCAGAACAAGGAACCTTTATATGGCACAAAACTTTCCACCTATAGGTCATAAACTCCCAGATCAAATCAGTAACTCTGGGAAGTTAGTGTGACATTTGCGTGAGGTTTAGGAACGGTCACCTTCCGTCTAAGGCTAAGAGTAATATTAGCAGTCTGGAAAACAGCAAGGAAAAAACCCAAGCAGACTGCATATTTGAAAAGGTCTTGGAATTTAAACCTGGTTCATGTAAACAAAATATAAAATCTAAGTATATTAAGGCGTACCTTGAGAAAGGAACAGATACATGTAAGGCTTAAGCACAATAATTCTTTAAAACTTTCCTACACTCAATATTAATTAGCAAATTAAGTTGTACTGTTTATAATACTGTTCTATTGAATTTTGTATTTTTATTTGATTCAAAATCTAAAATGCTGATAACTTTGATTCTATATTAACATTAGGCATTTTTTAAAAAAATTAAAGGATGTAAACGCTTTCTTGTAAAGAACTATTAAATCGCCTATTTAGTCATAAAAAATTAATTGTATTCCTAAAAAGCCCAAAATTCCAAATCCATCTTAGATTTTACTGCTATAAAATTGTAATGGTTTATCAGTAAAAAAATATTAAATGTTGTATGTTTTTGGTTTGCTACAAAATGTAAAAATATGAATAGTGCTATTAAGAAATGTTCACCCCCCCCAAGAGTGCTGCAACTTAAAATTCTCTATAGCTTTGGTGGAGATATAAAAATATTTTCCTTATTCTTTTGATAATTGCTACTCTAATTGCAGCAGACACATTCCATACATTGATCATAATAATTAAACCTCGGTGTGCAGTCCAAGTATAAAATATTCATGCTTGCTTATCTGAAGCATTAAAGTAGATTTATATTTATATTAACTATAATAATGCTTTATTTAACAAAACTCTTTTTGCTTCTTTATCTAATCTTTCATTCTCTAATTCCCAGTATAAACATCTCAAAATGTTCAAACAAGCGAGAAAACAAACAAAATTCCACACTTGCTATTAGCTTTTTGAAGAAAAAATGATTTACAATGCATGACACAGATACCCAATGTGTTTGGGAAAAGCCCAAAGCAACACCTACAATAAAAGACAGTCAGCACCAGCAACATTTGATTAGACAATATTTACAAGACACAAAAGCAATACTGTTATTGATTCAACAACACAGGTAAAAGTGGAAAGGACCACATCATCACTAACCATCTGAAACTATTGGACACCCTGGCTCTGGTCAAAGCATAGGAACATGGAATTCCCTTTGGGAATTGGCCTCCCCATTCACATAATAATAAGTGTTCTGCAGACTTCAGAAGTTTTCTATAACACTGTAATGAACTGGAAAACTCCCAATTCTATATGTGTTTTGGGCTTCTGTATAGCTAGGGATAATACTATTTCCTATATACTAAAATAAAGAGAGAAAGAGAAACCTATGACAAAATTTTGTTAAGTTGCTCTGTGCTCACATAACCAGATGACATGATGAATTCTTTGTCTGGCACACGGAGAGCTGTTGCATTGAGAACAAGGCCTTGTGGAGACTGTACCACATGAATGGAGGTATAGTCTGCCACAGGTATCTCTGAAGCTTCTGGATCTTTTTCTTCTGCAGCTGTTGCTACCATAGCAGGGCTCACAGGATGAATGACAAAGTTATCAGTGGTCAAGTAAGCATCCTCAGAAAAGATCTGGACTTGAACTTCTGGCTCATCTTCTTTGGGAGGTGTCACAGTGACACATTTTTTCACATCCAACTCACAGAAATAAGCATTGTCCATGGCCAAGGTTGGCTGACACTGTGCAAGTGATTCTTTCTGAGCTTCACTTTGAGTTTTCCCTGTCTTCATTTTTTGCCCTGGGGATAGCACAACACTTCCTCTTGGTGTAATGTTGCTGACCTGTGTATAAAAGTCAATGTTCCCTACTGAACTTTGATTGCTTAACTGGGTCTGGACAAGAGGACTGGTTATCTCAGTGGCAGGAATATGGGATTTAAGGTCTTGTTCTTTGGTTGGATTATCTAATGGCAAGCAGGCAGATGCATCATCAAGACCTGGCACTGATTTCTCAATGTCTTTTTGATCAAGGCACAAGAGATCCTCTTCTTTATCATTTACCTTTTTGGACTGATCAATGTCAGAAGTTCCATCACATGTATCACTTGCACTGAAATCAGTCTCTGGGATATCAGGCTCACAGCAGCTGGCCCGTCCAGAATCATCATCCCTCACTGCAAGGCAGCCATGAGACTTCATGTGGACATCACCAAGAAGCCTATCAGTATCTGATCCTTCAGTTCTGTCTTCAGCTTCATCTATATCCAGCTCAATAAATTCCACCCAAGAGTCATCTCCATAAATCTGGGGCAGGTAACTACCGTGACTTGCTAAAATGGAATTAACTTCATCCAGTTTTCCTTTCTGAAAACAAGTGTTTAAAAACAAAAGAGTAACAATGATTCCTGACATTTAATCATTCATATATGAATTCTATAGGCATGGCAGTAGCATTTACTGTATTCAGACAGAATTCTTCAGTTTCCTAATTAAAAGATCGTGCAAATTAGGGCCCCAGACCTGAAACTTGAAGTTTCAAGGATGGAGGAAACCAGAAGCCATTTTAGACCCAATATATGTAACATTTATTTCTGCAGAAGTCTATAATACTGGTAAAGGTGGAAGGAAAGAGAAAAGATGAGGACAACTAGCTACAAGATAGATGAATACAATTACAGAGGTGATGGATGCATCCTTGGAAGTCCTGAAGAATCAGTTTGGGGACAGAGTGTGCTGGACAATTTTTTTTATTTATATAGTCACCAAAAGTTGACACCAACTTGATGGGACATAATCAATCAAACAATCAATCTCAATCCCTAACTGGAAAGAATGTTTTTAATAAAGGTGTAAACATTTATTACATAAACTTATGCAACTAATTGGGCAACACTTTTCCTTTGATATTAGACCATTTTAGAATATTTAATCCATCCCTGCTATGCAGACAAACCTTCACGTATACTGATTTTGTACAACAGCAATCAATTTCTCATTACCTTTAAGAGGTCTGGATCAATTCCTTTAATTTTGGGCACTGGAACAGGAGGAAAGATCAGTATTTTCAGCCTTAAAAAGAAAGATTAACATTTAAGTTCTAGGACTTCTAAACTGCATCAAGAATAATACAATAAAATTGCTTATTTTGGTAGGATGGCTGTATCTTGGCAAATCCCAAACGGGCAGTTTTGGAACCCCAAATATGTAAAATTCTGAACTGTGCCATTTCAGACTGTCAGCAAGACATCCTATTCAACCTCATAAAAAAGCCTCTGATTTACAGAAAACTAAGTAATCTTAAAAATATTTAGTTCAGATCTACTGCTAATATGTTGCACTCAAAACCCAGCATCTTTAAATAACTCCTTTATTATATACTACAACAACAACAACAACAGCTTATGAATACTAAATTTTGCTTTAATACGTTTTCAATCTAAGCTTGGAGTTCCAGATTTTCTTGGATAGACTCATCCTGTCATATTCTAGTACCCATGATTTAGAATTTCAATTATGGGTCATTAAAAGGTATTTGTTTTTCATGTATTAATTTTGCCAATTTGTTCAGCAATTTAGCTAATTGGTCTTCTGTAATTCTGTACTTTTCCTTTGACTTCTAGCGTAGTTTCTGAGAACAATGAAGGTATTTTAATGTTTCCTTTGGCTTCTTTACAAAGGTGCATTCTCTAAGCAATTAAAGAGCAATATGCTAGCTTTGGGCAATTTTAAACACCTTTTCTTTCTCCCTCCATAGGAATTAATCCAGTGCAATTATGATTTTAATTAAAAAGTCACTTCTTATTTCCCTTCAGTGGGAGGGAATCTTTTATCTTGCCTGTAAGCATGGTCTAATTCAGGGGTGTCAAACTGCCGGCCCGCGGGCTGGACACGTCGTGACGAAACCGCGCCCACCCCATTGCCGGCAATGGGGAAAAAGCTCCATGACGTCGCAAGTTTGACATGTCTGGTCTAATTCATAATACTTTCCCATAAAGCTGCCAATAGCTGTGCGGTTATCCTAATTGCTGTACTCAGTATGCAAACCTGAGTGATGCTCAACCAACTCAGCAAATACTGTCTAGTAGGGAAGCTCCAGCACACCATCTTGGCAACCCTTCAGAGACCCACCATGCAAGAACCGCAGCTATTTTGTTGAATTTGTTCTAGTGTCACCCGAAGACACACTACACAATAACCCTGGATGTGCAAACTCGAAGAGTTTGAGACATAACGCCAGGGTTATCTCATGATTAAAACTGAAGCATAGCATAGACCTTTCTGTAGCGTTAGGAACTCTGGATCACAGAGAACTGCCCCAAGAGATGTGCCTCCTCTCATATCATCCAGTGCTTCTCAAGCTCAAAAGTTGCCTCTCAACAGGATAGAGGTATTATCACATTCACCAGAAATCCATTTACTAATATATCAAAACAAGGATGGGCAAGCTGAAAATATTCCAATGTACCCCTCAAGTTCTTTTAAAGCAAAGTTTGCAAATAAGACTCAATAATCAGGCCAAATGCCTGAAAACTGAATATCTTTTCATTATAAAGTTGGTTCAGCCTAATCTGAAGAAGAGAATTTAAGGGTGGGGAGAAATGGGGTGGGTAGGGAAAGTGGTAAGAGAAAATTCAACCAAAATGAAGTGCTATTTCTTCTAGTGTTTCAATTGCACCATTTCTCACTGATATTGATACTATTGTTTAGATCCCTTTTCAGAGCTGTCAATGTTTTCTTTATCTTAGGGAATACCAGGGTAGGAACAAGATGTATGTGCTATGTGGATGCTTCAAGGACTGGGAGTTTCCTGCAGGAGGCATGTCTACCATTCCTTCTCCTTTTTCTCCTCCTCCTCCTGGCTATTGGCTTATAGGTTTTTAATATTAATCCCGTCTTTGAATTCAACCCTCTGAAATAGAATCCATCTCTGTGGCTCCTATCTTCATTTTGACTGGAGATCCTCCTGCTCTTTATTCTTTCCCATAAATATAAATAGCCTTCATTACTGAAGTCTCATTTGCAGCTTTCATCAGTATTCCATAATTGCTGCATGATTGTTGCTTTTCCCTTATTTCTGCTTCATCTTTTGGACTTATACAGATGAAGCAACTGGCATAGCTGTTGTCATGATATCTTCTTAAGCTTTTGAACTTACCATTCAGCAAGCATGACCAGTGCTAAAATTCTTAATATTTTGAACTGGTGATTTACATAAGCAACTAGAGGCTGCCCAGAAGGCTATTCTAGTTGTCGACATTTAAACTGAGATGGAGAGATTTTAAATAGAGCAAATGTATAAAAGGAGAGGTATCTTTATTTCTAAGTATTTTCAAACTTAAATTCAAGAAAACATTCAAGACGCTCATATAGACCAACATGCTTTTAATTTATTTATTTCTCAACAAATGCAAGCATATTTATGTGGGAGAATATTAATATGGTAGAGTATTCAGATCCAAACCAGCATTCTGAAATGCTGAAGTCCAGATTTGTATCCTAGCTAACTAAAGAATAGTGAAATGGGTGCAGTCATTATGAAGACGTCCTAGCCAAGGGAATAAGCCAGAATTCTCCCTTCAAAATATTCTAATTTTTTTACAGAATGACAAATTGATAGGCTCCTCAGCTCAAATTTGGCTAAAGCTGGGCAGACACTTTTTTAAAAAAATCCGATTTATATCCCGCCCTTCTCCGAAGACTCAGGGCAGCTTACAATCTAAGAAGCACAAATCAATGTGCTTAGCAATAGCCTTCATTCTATGTATATGCCTGCTTATTAGGGCTTCCCTCCCCCCCAAGCAGCATTATTACAAAGTCAGCTTATTGCCCCCAACAATCTGGGTCCTCATTTTACCTACCTCGGAAGGATGGAAGGCTGAGTCAACCCTGAGCCTGGTGGGATGCGAACCTGCACTAATTGACAGTGACAGTGCTTATCTAGTAAAGAATCTTTATTAAGGACTCAGATGAAGCCACTCTTATTTCCACTGTTTTTGATATGAGGCCTTTCCATTGTCTTGAGTTTCTTAGGCTTGGTATTAAGGGGCAGCTGAATGGTGGATGGTAGAAACATTGGCTCTCTATGTAGCACCTACAGTGCCGCCTTAGCATGCCCATTCTAGACTCATGGAAATCTCCAAGAATGTTATCTTTCAATTTCAAAATGCTGATGTCAAAATAGGAGAAAATGGATTGGAGACCTAGAGTTAAGGAAACCTAGAATCTTTATGACTTCAATCATACTACAAACAGGCTAATGGGCTGTTGAAGATTAAATCAGTTCCTCATCATCAAAGGAATGAGAGTAAAAACAATTTCAAGTGAGGACCAACGCTCCTTCTCATTTCTGCCATTCCCTGAGCAGGAAAAGAATGGTTTTTTCAGCTTTTCCCAAACCAAGCAGAAATTTGTGTGCCATAAGACAAGTATACAACTGAATTGCAAATGCATGTAACAGTGATATTTTAAAATGTTTACATATTGCTTAGTAAAGGTACAAAAATTATTATACTTCAAGTTATATTTTTAAGTCATTTCTGACTGCTAGCAACTATCCCTGCAGTTTTCAATAGTTCCTCATTTCAATATCGCCAGTAAAGATTATTTTGGTCCTTGCATGACCATGATCTACCATTAGTCATAAAACAATTTTTCTGGAAAGAGTTTCTGAACATCCTTTTGCCCTGATGAAATAACAAATGTAGTTGGGAGAGCCAGAATATTCTGTCAAAAATTTCTGTTAGAGAAAAGCCACAGAAAAAGGATGACTAGATTAGAGGTAAAAATCTACCAAAAACTTACTTTTGTTTTTTAGAAAAGAATACAAAGGACAGCATCATCATTATGCCAACTATTCCAAAGGCCAAAACCAAAGGCCAAGGAATTTGGAATTCTGGAAGAAAACAAAGTAACAATTAAAATGTGACATTTGCATCACTTCCCAGTTTTGTTTGTGTTTCTTTGATCAACAATTTGCTGTTTCATGCTTGTTTAGAAAATATCTGTATGTCATCTGTAGATTTCCCATATATGGCATCTACCTAGTAAGTCAACTAGGTCCTTCTTATTTAGCTCTCCCTACTTTGGTCTAGTAGGGATGCGGTGGCTCAGTGGGTTAGGACGCTGAGCTTGTCGATCAGAAGGTCGGCAGTTTGGTGGATCGAATCCCGAGTGCCGCGTAACAGAGTGAGCGCCTGTTACTCGTCCCAGCTTCTGCCAACCTAGCAGTTCAAAAGCACGTAAAAATGCAAGTAGAAAAATAGGGACCACTACGGTGGGCAGGTAACAGCGTTCCATGCGCCTTTGGCGTCTAGTCATGCCGGCCACATGACTGCGAAGACGTCCTCGGACAAGCGCTGGCTCTTCGGCTTTGAAATGGGGATGAACACCGGCCCCTAGAGTCGGAAATGACTAGCACGCATGTGCGGGGGAACCTTTACCTTTACCTTACTTTGGTCCAGATACATGGCATTTCAATGCCTACAATTTTCCAGTGATTATGCTATCTGGGTATTAAAATCTAACACCATTGGGACAAAAGCATGCTGTAAGCAACATTCCTTTTATACATTCACAAGATGTTACAATGCACTACAAAAGGAATGATACTTGTGGTACAATGATGCTTCTGACATCTGCCTTCCTTTTTCCTCCCTGTGGATACTTCTGATTTGAATGTAACAAGATTGGGAAAACCTGATCTAACTGAATTCCATTAATACATTTCTAATCCAGTTAATAACAGTGATAGACATTTCTTCTCTGCTGTAAGAAATTATGTGCTGATTCATATTCACTGGGGCTTTTTATTTTTTTACAGTATTTGCTCAGAATTCAAATTCATTTCATGTAACAGCAGTAATATCAGCCCACCAAAGCATGGATATCAGATAATGAGACAATACTGGCTATTTAATAAAGTTCCTCAAGCTAACTGTTCGGCTTCTAAAGTTTCACAGTTTTCAGAGTTTCTCTTGTTTTTTCAAGTCAATTTTACGTTGGAGAGTGATATATCCAGGAGTGATTCAACATTAATTCTCTAATGAGAACTCCCAAAATATATTCTCAGATGCTCTTGCAAGTTTCAAAAGTTGGAATTTAAATGTATTTTGAAAGCGTCATTGTGAGGAACGGGGGGAGTGACACTGATTTTTGATATGTTTATTGTTTTACATTTTTGTTGTACACCACCCAGAGTCTCTTCTTGTGAGATGGACAAGCATATAAATTTGCTAGCAAGCTAGAGCTAGCTAGCTAGCTAGCTACAACATATCTACCTGTGTAAACAAAACCCTCTGCCCATATGTTTATATCAGACACGGGCATTCTACAGCCTGCAGGCGCATCCAGCCCTTTGCCTTTGGGCAGCGTCAGCCCTATTAGTTTGACCCTCCACAACAGTTCCAGTTTCCCTTTTGGCCCCTTGGGAAGATGAATTGCCCACCCGTGATTTACATGATAGCTTCTGTCAGCCCTCCCAGGTGAAGCAGAGGGGAAATATGACTAGATGAGCTAAATCAACTTTATTATACGGCTGTATCAAAAGAATCCTACAAATCTGAAAGTACAAATCTCCTGCCATCTTTTTTAACAGCATGATGATTTAGAGCAGGTTCTTTCTAAGTTTTTTTCTCTGACCATTAAACTACTAGGGCACAGGTCTGCACCCCGTGGCTCTGGAGCCGCATGCGGCTCTTTCAGCCGTCTCCTGCGGCTCCCAGTCCTCTGCCATGTACAGTCCAAAAAAAAAGTGGGACTAAAAAAGCTCAACCAATCAATTCAAATATGCAAGGTAGGTGCATATCTCGCCTTGTCTCCACTCTTCAGTCAAACCCTGTTCTGCACATGCGCACATGTACGCGCATGCGCACACATTTTTTGCGTCTCCCAGTTTTTCCTTTTGTGAGGGAACTGGTTCCGAGTGGCTCTTTCACTGTTTCAGGTTGCTGACCCCTGTACTAGGGGCTTCTTCCTCTGTTGACTGATCGTTCCCTAGATAGCATCTCTTCCCCTCATCTTCAAGGTCATTCTCACATAACATTACAGCTTCTCCCCAGTGCTACCAGTTCAGTTGCTAGCACAAATGGGATAAGAAGCATGGCTAAAATTTCTGTGAATGGTTCCTGTTCCAACGGGAAAGCTGGGTTCAGAAGAATTTGCACGCAAATCCTCAAGCATCTCATACTTAATGAGCCATATGGGCATACAGCAATTTGTAGTGAGTTCCAATGTGAGGTGTTAAGGAATTATTTCGAAGGCAATATCACAGAATATGTTTTTCTCACCTTCCTCACATGGCACCAGTCCTTTTAAATCAAATGACACATACAGCAGTTCACTGAATTCACCATAAACGTCAGGTATTCCTTTTGCTCGAACCCGTATCTCATAGTCTTGGCATGTCTTTAAAGAATATACTGGAACTTCGGTGGCACGTTTTGGATCCAGCTGTAATAAGTACATTGAATCTCCTCAACTGATTGTTGCTACTCAAAAGCAAAAGCATTCTTTAAACATAAAACTTTATTCAAAGAGGCAGAATTAGGATCTGAGTGTTTTGAGATTATAGAACAATCTTTCTTAAATTTAACCTGATGCTTTCCACATATGATAGTTTTCAATTCCCAGAATCCTTAATTACATGTAAGAAAAAAAGACCACCTGGGAAATATTTATCATGTATTAAATTGAGTATCACCTCAATCTGTATTGTGGATTAGAGCTAATGTATCAGCAAGTGGTTCTAATACTTTTCAACTTTTTAATCAATGAATTGAATGAGGGTTGAGTGGACACTAAAGAGTTTTGCAGGTGATGCAAAACTGGAAAGGTTGACTTTAGAAGAAAAAAAAAGAGATAGTTTGAATGATGGGCTGAAATGGAGGGAAATTTACAGAGAGAAATTCTACATCTAGCTAAGAAAAATGTAGGGCACTAATATGGGATGGGACAGACATGGCTCGTAAAAGTAAATGTAAAAGGGTTTGGGGATGCCATTGTTGATTTCAAGTTAACATGAGCAGAGGTGAGATGCAACTGCAAATAAGTCAAATGCTAGCTTGAGATGCATTAACAGAAGCATAGAAATCAGTTCATGGAAAATATTTTTGCCACTCTACTTTGCCCTGGTCAGATCCCACTTGGAATACTATATCTGGTTCTGGACATTACAATTCATAAAAAGGCAGTGACAAATTAGAGTGAGTTGGGAAGAGGGCTACTGAAAAGGTGAAGGTTATAGAAACAAGCCCTATAAGGAAGAGTTAAAGGCTTTGGATATGTCTAGAGTCTAGACTATACAAGAGACTGCGGAGAGATATGATAGCCATCTTCAAATATCTGAAGTGTTGTTATGTAGAAAAGGAAGTGGACTTATTCTTTGTCACCTTAGAGAGCAAGATACAAACTAGTATGTTAAAACTATAAGGAAGCAGATTCAAGCTAAACATCAGGATGACTGGAACAGGATACCATATGGTGACATTTCCTTCACCACAAGTCTTCAAAGAAATTGTGGGATCAACTGTCAAGAGATGTTCTACTGGATCCTCTGACCAATGTTTGAATTAGATGACCCCCAAGATCCCCTTCAACTCTATAAATCTATATACTGTAAGTGCAGATACTTACACTAATGCTTAAATGTGAAGCCATTTCTTTTCTTTTAAGGCAGGCTGTGAACTTGATTGCACAAGTTTATTTTCTGGACTACATGGCTGAAGTGTATATTGCTGATGTCATACAATGCTTATTTTTCAAGTTCAAGCCATGCCTTGGCCTTATCCATATGCAAGAAGGATGTAGAGAAGCAGAGGAGAAAACATCAAAGTTCTAATAATAGTGGAATCTTCATTTATTAATATTAAATACTGAATACATGAGGCAAGGGATGAAAACGCAGTATGAGAAATAGAAAGAGATATCCAAAATTGTGGAAGTATTAAATTTTGTTGCTAGCCCCACTTGCAATATATATTACATAGGAAAATTGAGTGTTTTATAGAGTCTGAGCATATAACTCACTGACTTGCAATTCTGCAGATGTACCTATGGTATTGGTTTCAAAGTATTACCCAAAATGTAAATTACAAGTCTTTAAGTTTTTGCAGATCCCTGATGTTTATCCCTCATTCCCAATACCTCTGGATGGCCCCTGGTTGGGGAAGGTCTATAAGTTTTGCTCTTGCAATACATACTTCATGCCATTCTGTTGCATTGACATCTTTATACTGAAGCTGATAGAAAGGTATGATCCATCCATTTTCAACATCTGCAGAGGGTGGAGGCTTCCAAGTAACCTGAACATCAGTATAGACGCCACTTGGGCTGGTGTTTAGCACTGTCCAGTTCAGCCCAACTGGAGGATCTGGAATTACTGATTTAAACACATTTTTCACAAAGTTAATCAAAAGGTCATCTAACAGTATACCTTGTCCATCCATCCATCCATCCACATCAACACACGTTATAAATACACACAGTATTATTTAGAAAAGACTGATTGTATACTTTAAAATACTTAAAATATTTTATGCACAAATTGAACGTGTATTGTGAAATTGTGTTGAAGATGGGTAGTTCCTATGCATAAAAAGCAGCTTGGGATTCTGACCAGGAGTGATCTTCTAAGGCAGGATGAGGAATAGCATCTGAGGAGTTATTACAATCCATTAACTTTTTCTTAATGTTCCCCAGGATATGACTGTGACATTTTGGCAGCACAGTTATTGAAAAATGGTACCAATGCATTGTTTTCCAATTTGAGGCAGGACACACATGAACACTGTATCATAAACCCTAAAATAGTTTTCATACAGTTGAATAAGATGCCACCCTTATACCTGGGACAGCTCCCTCTCTTATCACTGGCACTTCCACCTTATGTAGAGTACTGACCACACCTGCTTCAAGCTCTCCCATTTAGCTATTTTAATTTTGAATAGGGTCTTGAATTGAGCCACTCTAATGGTGAGCACTGATTTTAGATCTTGCTCTCAGCCCAACACACTCCACAGGATTGTTGTTATGGGAAGACCTACTTAGAACTTACTAGAACCAAACTGAACCTGAACTAAACCTGTTAGACAAGAGCAATAAAGTCATGCTTCTCCAAGTTATAAAAAACAGATAGGCAGGAACTGGGAAGCATACGTGACATCTTTATCCAGTTGCCTCTTGAAAAAGCAGCTTTGGAACAACCAAGACCTGGATGACTGAGAATCTCCATAGACATATAGCTGTGAACTTTGGGACTTGTGTGTGAAACTTTTGCTCTAGTCTACGAAGCAAAACAGAGGAGATTCATATCAAAAAAATTACCTATATCCTCCACCCGGAAATGTTTTTCATCATATAACTGATCTGCAATGTAAAGCCGAACAGAGTAAGGGACCCAAATGGAGGTGAAGGATATATTGAAGTAACAGCTGTTTTCACCAGAAGTTGTATAATCAGGACAGTCTTTCCATTCTTCCTCCTCACTCGACCTAGAAATGATAAACCAAATAATTAAGATGGAATTAAAGAACTGGAAAGAGGTAGATAGAACCTTTCCGATTACCAAGTTGCAATCTTATTGACAGGCTTCTGGCATGGCATCTGTTACCCCCATCCCTGTCCAGATTCTACTGCATTTGTACTAGATCACTGCCAGTTGGCATTGGCCTCCCTCTTCGACCCATCATTAGTTTAATCACATTAATGCAGGAACTGAATAGGGTGACCTGACATCAAGCCTCCGTCAAGTATCACTATGTTGTTTTGACTGCCCCTCCTCTCAGATCCCATTCTGCAGGTTCATTAGACCATTAGCTATTTGAACTTGGGACACTATTGGTCAAATTATCATTGCCAGCTAGAGCAGTCTACTGCCCTAGTGTAAATCCAATGAGTTTCCAATGTTGCATTGGTACCACAACAGAACGATGGCAGAAGAGGCTAACGAGGGGCAAAAAGGAATCGGATGTGCCCATACCAATCTGGGAAAAACAATAAGCTCTTCTTTGTTTACTTCTCCTGGTACTCAGCACACTTTAGTAGAATGTTTTTACATATCTTATAACTGTCCTCGAACAGTGTTGGAATAAGGGGGAAAACAAATAAGCAAATAAGCATTAGTTGAGTATCATAACACTATTAGAGATACTGACCCTCTTAGCAGTTATTATATTAATTTTTGTTTAAAAAGAGGAAGGGGAAACCTGCGGCCAGCCCAGAGAACCACAAGTGTGGCTGGGTATAAAGCTTCCTGTTTTCCATTTTTGTGATTTTCCAATTTCTAATATCTCAAATTTGCTCCTGGAAAGATATATTATGTTAGAAAGGAAAAGACAGGGTTGAACCAATATATATATATGAATATGTTCTTCACCCTGGGAAAATGCCTTATCAACCTCTCTGCTTACTTATTGCTAAATGAGGTAGCAATATTTTGAATGAGAAAAAGAGGGTATTCTTGTATTTTAAGGCTTCACAACAGGAATGCCAGTAGAGATGACAACAAAAGACTCTATATACAAAATATGCGATGACGACACGGCCAAGCCTGTCGGGTATTGTTCAAATTATGTGTAAACATGAAGTGCACTCTCATCGTGTTCCAAAGCAACCTGCCCAACAATTTCAACTAACAGGATCTAAGAACAGTTGCCTCCATCCTTTAGAATATTTTACTCTAAGAGATAAGATGGGCTGCCACTCCTTTGGCCTTTCGGAGCAATGTTAAGACCTGACTCTGCCAATGGACATGGCAGGATCAGAGTGTGATCCAACCTTGGGGATGGCTGGTGGCTTAAGGGTATTCCCTCCACCTTGTTAACCCCTTAGCCTTGTCAATTTCTTAACTTTGATTTTTTTTAAAAAAACTTTTATTTTGTAAATTTTAACCTTGATTTTTTAGAAGTCCGGTTTTAACTGTGCTTGACATGTTTTTACATTATTTTATGATGCTGTTTGTAAACTACCCTACTACCTAAACTACCTAAATTACTCTATTTAGGTGAGATGGACAGTGTAAAAATCAATCAAACAAACAAACTAATAGGTTTGTGTGCTCAAGCCATTCTCTCTGTGATGTCCCGTTGCCTGGAAGTGGTACGGATCTGGATGGGGAAGAACAGGCTCCAACTCAACCCAGCCAAGACCGAGTGGCTCTATGTATCGGCATCTCGTGTTGTCCAAGATTCACCATCTTTGGTTATGGGGGGAGAGGTGTTGCCTCCCGTTGATAGGGAGTGCAACTTGGGCATCCTCCTGGATGCACGACTCAATTTAGAAGACCATATAAGGGTCGTGGCCAGGGGGGCATTTGCCCAGGTTCGCCTGGTGCACCAGTTGCACCCCTATCTGGACCGTGATGCCTTATGTACGGTCACTCATGCACTCGTTACCTCCCGTGTAGATTACTGCAACGCTCTCTACATGGGGCTGCCCTTGAAGGCCACCCGGAGGCTTCAGCTGGTGCAGAATGCGGCCGCAAGGGTTGTGATGGGAGCATCCCGATACTCCCATATTACACCCCTCCTGCGTGAGCTGCATTGGTTGCCGGTTGCCCTCCGCTTAGGCCTGGGATATTTGCTGGACCGTCTGCTGCCAGGAACGACTTCCCATCGCCCTGTGCGCTCACACAGAGAGGGTCTCCTCAAGGTGCCGTCGGCCAGACAATATCAGCTGGCGACGCCCAGGGGGAGGGCCTTCTCTGTAGGAGCACCAGCCCTTTGGAATCAGCTCCCCCGAGAACTTTGGATGGCCCCAGATCTCCGGTCCTTTCGTCATGACCTAAAGACATACCTTTTCCAACTGGCCGACCTGGACTGACTTTGGGGGTTTTAATTATGTTTTTAATTTTTACTGGTTTTTAGTGGGGCTTTGTAAAATTTAATCTCTTTTAATATTTGTATTTATTGTTTTTATTGTTGTTTTTATTGTTGTTAGCCGCCCTGAGTCCTTCGGGAGATAGGGCGGCATATAAGTCCCATAATTAAATTAAATTAAATTAAATTAAATTAAATTAAATTAAATTAAATTAAATTAAATAATTAAATTAAATTAAATTAAATTAATTAAATTAAATTAAATTTACTTTACCATGCTGTATGCTCTGGGCTCCCATGATAAAATTGTCACAATTTGTTGGCTTTTTAAAGGGGAAAACATTGCTTGAGTGCCAGAAAAGCTAAAGACAACTGCCTCAGGTATGGGTTGGGTTCAAGACAGGATGAAGGCAATGAAAATGTGATAACTTTGCATGTGAACGCAACTAAATATCTGAGTATAAAAACCCTGGAAGATATGGATATTACAATATACACTCATGGATCAGCCCATACATGAAGAAGTCAATCCTCAAATTTTTAAACAAAATTCCATGAAAAATGAGTCTCCTCTCTTGAATATTTTGTATGCTTTTCAATATATTCAAAAAAGACTTTGTTTTCATGTTTTGTATGAATAAATTTTGTTTTCCCTAACAGATTCCATTCTCACAATTATGTGTAGATGTATAAGGAATTTGGTGGAACTGAATGATTTGATGGCCATTAGATGGTTCTAAAAGAGCATTACAGAAATTCATTAAAAACTACTGATGATTGTTAGATGCAATAGCCCAGTGGAAAGACAATGTGTCACTGGGATTCCAGAAGCTAGGGATTATAAGCAACAATATTTTAAACTTTATTTAAGAATTTCCTGGAGGCATCTGGTTGCCCAAAGTTGGAGGTGGAAAATATATGTTTGGTTTTCTTCATTAGAACTCTTATTTTCTTACAAAGTCTGTTTTACGTGTTGCCCACCATAACATGGTTAAAAAACCACTTTTCCTTTTGTCTGAACAAGCAAGATTAGTCTGGAAGAAAATTACAGCCTCCTGTTATCCAACCATGACATTAAACTTGGTTGTCATTTAATGTGTCAAACAGAAATTGATCTTCAGATTCTCCATGTCACACAGTTATGACTGGCATAGACAATTAAGTATGAAAAGAAAGATGTGCTCATAATTGTAAGTAGGTCTTTAATTCTGCAGTTTCAACAAAAAATGGAACTCATTTTAGATAACATTTTTCAAGGAGATGATCGATTTCTCAGTACCTTGTTGAGTATAGTAGTTGAACTTTTCCTGATTCCAATTCATGAGGAAAATCATCTGTATTCCAGTAACATGAAAATGTTTCCATTTCAGGTGATCGACACTGAATTATATGTGGCTTCCCTGAAGCTGCTGTAGGGAAAGGAAAGGAAAGAAAAGAAAAGAGAAGAAAAAAGGGGGGGAGGGGGAATAAGAGATGTTCAGACACAAATAAAATTCAGAAACCTGAGACTTACACATTACAGGAAACCTCAAAATTATCTATACATGTAATTCTCAACTTACAACAGTTCATTTAGTGACTGTTCAAAGTTACCACAGCACTGAAAAATGTAACTTATGACCGTTTTTCAGTTATGACCTTTGTAGCATCCCCATGATCATGTGATCAAAATACAGATGCTTACAAATGGTTCATATTTATGACCGTTGCTGTGTCCCAAGGTCATGTGATCATCTTTTGTGACTTTCTGACAAGCAAAGTCAATGGGGAAGCCAGATTCACTTAACAACCGGGTTACTAACTTACCAGCTGCAGTGATTCACTTAACAATTGTGGCAAGAAAAGTTGTAAAATGGGGCAAAACTCATTTAACATATGTCTCACTTAACAACAGAAATTTTGGGCTCAATTGTGGTCGTGGGTTGAGGCCTACCTGTAGTGAAATCCAAATTTTGCTACTCAAAATTGATGTGTATTTGTTTATTATTAGATTCACTGTATATTGTTGGGGGGGGGGAAATAGGAGGAGGGTCAATTATCTACTCTGCCTTTAGTTATAAAGATGGGATATAAATCTAATAAATGAATACCGTATTTTCCGGCGTATAAGACGACTGGGCGTATAAGATGACCCCTGACCTTTTAGAAGATTTTCAAGATTTTTCATCTTATATGCTGGAAAATACTTACATGCCAGTTGCCAAGTGTCCGACACAAGCCCGATTCAGCCCCGTCTGATGCAGATGGTGCAAAGCCTCCCTTTTGAAGCCCAAAGGGGCTTTTCCTTCCACCCACCCTTTGGAATAAACGCAAGAGCTGCGTTCACACAATGCGCTCTTCCAGGTCAGACTCTGCAAACAGCATGCCAGAAGCCGCAACCACCGCGGGAACTCCGAGTCCCCGCCTTTCGGCAGCCTGCACAGCCAAGCGCAATCCGGCTTTGAGAGTACATTTGCAGACGGAGCAGCCGCCGCGTCTGGAGCCAAGCCCCGCCCAGGAGGCGGTCGGTCAGGCGGGCCCGGAAGATGCGCTGGAGAGCCGGGCTTGGGGCGGCCATGCCGAGGCTGGCTGGCGAGGGCCGCTGCGTGGTCTGCGGGCGCCATGGGCGCCAGGCCGCCAAGTACCACTGTGCAGACTGCCTGGAGAGATAGCGGGTAGCAGGGTGCGCTCTGCTTATGCTCAGATGCCGCTTGGGCGAGGGGCTTCCTGCCGCTCCTGGGGTCTGGCGTTTGCAAGGGGGAGGGGAAGGGGCTTAGAGGCTCTTGGGGGTGGGAAGGGAGAGTAACGTTGGAAGGGGGACTGGACTAAGGAGGCTTGAAGTTGCTTTGCAAGAACGGGGGCGCTCGATTGATTTATGTACTATTTTCCGGCATATAAGACGACTGGGCGTATAAGATGACCCCCCAACTTTTGAGAAGATTTTCATGGGTTAAAAAGTCATCTTATACGCCGGAAAATACGGTAAGTATTGATTGTATATTTTCCATGTAGTTTGACACTTTTAGTTTTCATAGTAACTTGTCCCTTAGTTTTGAGTGATGAATGTTGTTTTGACTTTTGGGTAGTTTTTTTTACCAAATGGAAAATACCTTGTCAAATACATCTTTGCTGAGAATCTGTCCTTGATTAGACTAAAACAACAGCCTTTTTACAGATCTTGAGAAGGGGGTTGGACTAGAAGACCTCCAAGGTCCCTTCCAACTCTCTTATTCTTTATTATGCCGTTACATAAGTTCCTTAGCAGAACAACTGACCTCTTCTCCCTGCCTCACTTAACTCCTCCCCCTTCCCCAATTTGTGAGTTAGCAGAAAAGTAAACCAACATATATTTTGCTGTCCTCGTGGCTAATCTCTGTTGACCTTTGTTGCCTGTAACCAGAGGAGAAATTATCCTTATTTTATATTCTGGACAGGCTACCATTACATACTTTCTTAATATCATCTGAAAAAAGGTCCATACAATACTCTCTGCAAACCAAGTTGGGATAGGTAGCAAGCAAAATGAGAGAAAAGGCTCTTTATCTGCAGGGCCTCTGAGCTGAATCCCGTTAGCTGTTTTGGTTGATCCAGGTCACTGAGATGGATTCCAGAGACCTGGATCAACCGAAAAAGCTAACAGGCACAGAAATATGTGCAGTTGTGCACCGTCTTTCATCTGTTTCACGTGCAACCCCATTATCAGGGATCACTAAGGACCCCACATAGAAACTTATGTTCAGAGACAAATAAAATTCAGAAACTTGAGACTGAAACATTATAAGAAGCCTCAGAATTATCTATACAGGTAGTCCTCAACTTACAACAGTTCATTTAGTGACTGTTCAAAGTTACAAATTTTAGGCAGGTTTTTAACAAGGGTTTAATACTTTTCTAGATTCTCTCTCTCTCTCTCTCTCTCTCTCTCTCTCTCTCTCTCTCTCTCACACACACACACACACACACACACACACACACACAGAGACACACACACTTATTTCTTCTGCTTCACTACACAACCTCCCACTACCATCATGATCAATTGCTATGTACACTGGGCTAATCTGAATCTCTGTGCTGGAGATAGTTTGGAAATTTGGCAGATAGAGGGAAAGATCTTGGTTTGAAAGAGCCAGACTCTCCTGTTGCCCAAATCAAAATGACTCCATACAAGGCTACTGAGGGAAGAAAGTGTGTCTACAAAAGTGAGAAGTGCCAAATCCACACCAGGCCTACCTTATCACCTAGGGATCACCTCATCAACACAGAGGTCAGTGAAGCATGTAAGATTGTACCCACATGTCATAGCCTCTTGGCTAAAAGGAAAAACACTACATCAAACTGGAACAACTAAGGATAACTTTGAGTTATTTCAGATATGAGTTGTGGACAAGATGAAGGTGACATCATGGGGACATTGTAGAAAAAAAGAGGCTGTTGGGGCATGTCTGTATCATGGTTATGTTTCAGAGAAAGACCCTTTAATTGGAATATCTTTGTGACATCCAACACTCAAGAAACCTTCTCTGAAAGCTGCACTTATTCTAATCCACCCCCAACCAAAATCACTAGACCTAAAAATGGTCTAGTGTCGATTCCTTTGGGGCAACCGTCTCCCAGGCTATTGTTGTCTTCCTTTTGAAAAACTGTTGTGGTTTCTCACTGCTTTTCCGTAATTTTGTATTAGAAAATAAATCTATTAAAGGGAGGAAGGATAGAACAGATGGAGGATAGCTGTGGAGCCCTGAGTCTGAAAGCTTTGTGTCTCTGTATATCATAATTTATGAGTGTAAAATGTGCCCATATTTTCTGAATTCCTCTTTGCCTGAGACTGAAGGCTAATCAATTAACTGCAAATTAATATGCAATTTCAAGGACTGGAGAAAGATTCTAGCCTTAGGAACTGTGAAACCTGTTTTGCTCCATCCTAATATCTTCTCTGCTGATTCAGTACCATTATACAGCAAGTTGCCTAGAGTGAACTACAGTAGTGTGAGAAAAAATGGTGCAATATAAGATGAATTCTACTAGGGTTTGTCAAAGAAATGAGAACAGAAAAACAGAATATTGTATAACATAGATTAGAATACTGATACGGAACCCACTGTACATGTAATATACTATTGCTATTATCACATTTTGAATGCTGCTATTAACCCCAGGAGGTAACAAAATCAATACTTCCATTATAATCTCCATCTGGAAGATAACAATAGGACATCTATTTTTATTCTTCACCCACACAATCCATATATGCTTGCTATATTACATATAATTGAAATATATAATACCGGCTTCTCTTTTAAGAAATAACTGGATAATGAGAAATGCAATAAAAGCTTAAAATGGCTTGAACAGCTATTATTCACACCTGAAAAAAGAGAGAAACTAGCACCCAGATACCATCATTGATTTTATATTATGAATAGAAGTCAGCCATTCATATTATTGATCTTAAAATCCCAGCTTAAACATCAAGAAAAGTATATTTCATGATGTAAGAAGAGTAAAGCTAAACTTGTATAATAAAAAAAACTTTTAAAAGTTCTTTATAGTAAAACTTTTTGACATTTTTAAAATATTTAGGAAATATTTAGACCAGTAGTTCTCAGCCTTATGTAGTCAGTAGAAAGTAATTCACACTAAGTTCCAATGCTACTGGCACTGTTGGTAGAAAGATTATAATCCAACAACCTGGGAGTTTAAAACTGACAACCACTACTACATGAATCTTGGTGGTTACATATCTATAAAGATGGACCTCAAGGGATGACTACAGCATGCAGAGAATAGATTACAAAAAAGTCACTAGCATAACCTTTTCTCGAACCATTAAAAGTAAGCACCAGCAGCTTAAAATAGGACAATATGGTTAAAATGCTTAGCACTGACCAGTGACAAAGCTACACATTTTGTACCATTTGCAACTTCTGGACATTCTTCTATGGGGAATGCATTCCTAGAGTGTAATTTGGAGGTAACTAGGTCATGAAGGAGAAGATGCTAGAAAAGATAACTGCAGCCAGCCAAAGCAGGTAAAAGATCTCATAACCAATTCTGTCCCCATTTTAATGTTCTTCAGATGAGATGATCTGCAATTTGGTGGAAATTTAGATACTCTACTATGACTGAGTTAGAAACATAGAATTTACGCTTATCTGGATTATTTTTGTTCCCTAGCAATAATGATCAGAGAAATCAGTGGTAATTTACAAGATGAGTTCCTTAGACTATGCTCAAGCATACAAGCAATACAGGTACTGTATATCTCGGTTATCCCCTTCATGGATTACTGCCTTGTCGTGGCGAAGGGGCTTGCGTAATTCAATGAAGCTATGAGCTATGCCGTGCAGGGCCACCCAAGACGGACAGGTCATAGCAGAGAGTTCTGACAAAACGTGATCCACTGGAGAAGGAAATGGCAACCCACTCCAGTATCTTTGCCATGAAAACCCTATGGACAGTACCAAAAGGCAAAACGATATGACGCTGGAAGATGAGCCCCTCAGGTCGGAAGGCGTCCAATATGCTACTGGGGAAGAGCAGAGGGCTAGTACTAGTAGCGCCAGAAAGAATGAAGCGACTGGGCCAAAGCCGAAAGGACGCTCAGCTGTGGATGTGTCTGGTGGTGAAAGGAAAGTCCAATGCTGTAAAGATTTTTTCTCCATAGGAACCTGGAATGTAAGATCCATGAATCAAGGAAAGCTGGACGTGGTCAAACAAGAGATGACAAGACTGAACATTGACATCTTAGGTATCAGCGAACTAAAATGGACAGGAATGGGTGAATTTAATTCAGATGACCATCAGGTATACTACTGTGGGCAAGAATCCTTCAGAAGAAATGGAGTAGCCTTCATAGTCAATAAAAGAGTAGGAAAAGCAATACTGGGATACAATCCTCAAAATGACAGAATGATCTCAGTTCGAATCCAAGGCAAACCATTCAATATCACAGTAGTCCAGGTCTATGCCCCAACCACCAGTGCTGAAGAGGATGAAATTGACCAGTTCTATGAAGCACTACAGCACCTTATAGAACTAACACCAAAAAATGATGTTCTTATCATCATGGGGGATTGGAATGCTAAAGTAGGAAGCCAAAAGATAACTGGAATAACAGGCAAGTTTGGCCTTGGAGTGCAAAATGAAGCAGGGCACAGGCTGATAGAATTCTGTCAAGAGAATGCGATGGTCATAGCAAACACTCTTTTCCAACAACCCAAGAGACGGCTCTACACATGGACATCACCAGATGGTCAACACAGAAATCAGATTGACTATATGCTCTGCAGCCAAAGATGGAGAAGCTCTATACAGTCAGTAAAAACAAGACCAGGAGCTGACTGTGGCTCAGACCATGAGCTTCTCCTTGCAAAGTTTAGGCTTAAACTGAAGAAAGTAGGGAAAAGCACTAGGCCACTCAGGTATGAATTAAATCATATCCCTGTTGAATATACAGTAGAGGTGACAAATAGATTTAAGGAATTAGATCTGATAGACAGAGTGCCTGAAGAACTATGGACAGAGGTTCGCGACATTGTACAAGAGGTAGCAACCAAAACCATCCCAAAGAAAAAGAAATGCAAGAAAGCAAAATGGCTGTCTGAGGAAGCTTTGCAAATAGCTGAGGAAAGGAGGGAAGCGAAAGGCAAGGGAGAAAAAGAAAGATACGCCCAATTGAATGCAGAATTCCAGAGAATAGCTAGAAGAGATAAGAATGCCTTCTTAAATGAACAGTGCAAAGAAATAGAAGAAAACAATAGAATAGGGAGGACCAGAGATCTTTTCAAGAAAATTGGAGAAATGAAGGGCACGTTTAATGCAAAAATGGGCATGATAAAGGACCAAAATGGCAGGGACCTAACAGAGGCAGAAGAGATTAAGAAGAGGTGGCAAAATTACACAGAAGAACTATACAAGAATGAGCTTAACGTCCCTGATAATCACAATGAGGTGGTCACTGACCTCGAGCCAGACATCCTAGAATGTGAAGTGAAGTGGGCCTTAGAAAAACTGAGCAACAACAAAGCTAGTGGAAGTGACAGTATTCCAGCTGAGCTATTCAAAATCTTAAAAGACAATGCAGTAAAAGTGCTACACTCAATTTGCCAGCAAATTTGGAAAACTCAACAGTGGCCACAGGATTGGAAAAGATCAGTTTACATTCCAATTCCAAAGAAAGGCAGTGCCAAAGAATGTTCAAACTATCGCACCATTGCACTCATTTCTCATGCTAGTAAAGTCATGCTTAAAATCCTACAAGCTAGACTTCAGCAGTATGTGGATCGAGAACTACCAGAAGTACAGGCAGGATTTCGAAGAGGCAGAGGAACTAGAGATCAAATTGCCAATATACGCTGGATCATGGAGAAAGCTAGGGAGTTCCAGAAAAACATCTACTTCTGCTTCATTGACTATGCTAAAGCCTTTGATTGTGTGGATCACAACAAACTGTGGCAAGTTCTTAAAGAGATGGGAGTACCAGACCATCTTATTTGTCTCTTGAGAAACCTATATGCGGGTCAAGAAGCAACAGTGAGAACTGGACACGGAACCACTGATTGGTTCAAAATTGGGAAAGGAGTCCGGCAAGGCTGTATACTGTCGCCCTGCCTATTTAACTTATATGCAGAGCACATCATGAGAAAGGCAGGGCTAGATGAATCAAAAGTTGGAATTAAGATTGCCGGAAGAAATATCAACAACCTAAGATACGCAGATGATACCACTCTAATGGCAGAAAGTGAAGAAGAACTAAAGAGCCTCTTGTTGCAGGTGAAGAAGGAGAGTGCAAAACTTGGGTTGAAACTTAACATTAAGAAAACCAAGATCATGGCATCTGGCCCTCTCAATTCCTGGCAAATAGATGGGGAAGAAATGGAGGTAGTGACAGATTTTATTTTCCTGGGCTCCAAGATCACTTCAGACGGGGACTGTAGCCAAGAAATTAAAAGACGCTTGCTCCTGGGGAGGAAAGCCATGGCAAATCTAGACAGCACACTAAAAAGCAGAGACATCACCCTGTCAACAAAAGTGCGTATAGTCAAGGCTATGGTCTTCCCAGTTGCAATGTATGGCAGTGAAAGTTGGACCATAAGAAAGGCTGAGCGCCAAAGAATTGAGGCCTTTGAACTGTGGTGCTGGAGAAGACTCCTGCGAGTCCCTTGGACTGCAAGGCGATCAAACCGGTCAGTCCTAGAGGAGATCAATCCTGACTGCTCTTTAGAAGGCCAGATTCTGAAGCTAAAACTCAAGTACTTTGGCCACCTAATGAGAAGGAAGGACTCACTGGAGAAGAGCCTAATGCTGGGAAAGATCGAGGGCAATAGAAGAAGGGGACGACAGAGAATGAGGTGGCTGGATGGAGTCACTGAAGCAGTAGGTGCGAGCTTAAATGGACTCCAGAAGATGGTAGAGGACAGGAAGGCCTGGAGGAATGTTGTCCATAGGGTCGCGATGGGTCGGACACGACTTCGCAGCTAACAACAACAACATATCTCGGTTATATGTTCCCATACGGAAAAGTGATTCTATAAATTAATTATCAAGTAATGGCTATTGCATTTATTGGCATCATAATCTATACATTTTCGAGTTTAATGAACTGTTGCAACGCTACAGATGAGAGGGATGAAAAAATGTTGATAAAAAATACATTTCCAAATACATGTTCAAAATAAGCATAAGCTTCGTCAAGACCAGACTGATATGCTACTCTTCAAAATTAAGGCAACAGAAAATATCCTCAGAAGTTGGCAGCTTACACTCTGTTACAATTCCAAGGGCAGAAACGGAGCTTTTAATTTATTTTGTCCACAGATTTTTGCTGCAGTCTGAATTCTGGACAAGTAGCCAAGTCAGTAGCACTGGAACACTGCACAATTAGCAGCCATAATTCAGAAAGCAAACATGCCATTTCCCCTTTGAGGTTATCTTAGGATCATCACAATGTTCTTTCCCACTCTCTTGCAGTTAGGGCCCAACAGACTAATCCTATAAAATCATGACACTGAAAACAATGTATAAGCTAAGCCTTCATAGGAAATGCAAATCACCCAGCTTTTATGTAGTTTAGGACTTACAGACTACAATACCTGATGATATAGCTAGCAAGTGTGGTTAAAGAAGATCTCAGATTCCATGTACTACATATGGAATTTTAAATCCCTCTTTGAGGGAGATGAGCACTTTAAAAACATGAAATAAATAATAAATAAATAAAAATAAAATAAAATTTCTGAAGGAGAGGAATAAGCAACATAAAGTCTCCCTTTAGAAATGTGCTGGTTGAAAAGAAAATCTAAAAAATGCAGTAAATAGTAAGTCATGTTAAAGGTCAAGGATTTTGAGAATATTTAAACATAAGCTTCATGACAAAATGTACTAGTTTGCCAATGATTTTCCCAAATTTTTTGATAGGTCAGATTTTGCAGCCCAATTAATTATATTAATGTAACATTATCATCCAATAAGAAAAAGGCATCTTGTAAGAACATAAAAATAGTCTTGCTGGAACAATCCATCTTAACCTAGAACACTTTCTTGGATCAGCAATATGTTAGCAAACTACAAACATCCCAGATCAAAATTCATCCACATCTACAAACTGAATAATGCTATTTTGTTATTTAGTGACAACTTTGGCTTTTTTGAGTTTGCATAAATGGAAGGAAGCTTATCTTCCTGATGATAATTTATCTTTATCAGATTATCTATTTTTTAAATTAAATTCCCAAAATGAGTTGGAGCAATGTATTTCTATATGATTTAGATTTAATGATAACTGTAAGGTTGAATAAATCTATTATTGATATAAATTGTTACTGTATGGAGCTCTTCTTTTTTATATTTGTTTTTAATGTTGATTTTAATCACTGTATATATTAATTACTAGCGTATTTATTTATAACAGTACTTGTTCGTTATATCCCACATCAGTAGAAAATGCGATTAATATTAAAACGAGATAGCTTAAAATGAGATTAAAATGAGATAGATATTAAAATGAGGTGTTTTATCTGTCTGACTTAAATGTATTTCATTAGCAACCTGATATGAAAACAACTGCATTGCTTTAGAGTCAATAGCAAATGGTATTGCTTACCACATCTTTCTGTCTGAGCTACTTTTTAAACAGTGGGAGCAACAGATCTTATAGAGAAAGCTGGTGACAAGTAGGAAAGAAAGAGTGCAGATGGAAACTTGTGGCAATATTTGGCATCTTGGTGCCAAGAACAATTTATGTTATAGTATCAGCTGTAGAAATGCTACAACCAGGAGGTGGCACTACACAAATACAATATAGATATGAAAAAGGGACAATCAACTTACTTTCTTCATTGATTTTAGAATGGTGTCTAGATAGGTCAAACACACCCCCCCCAACAGGTTATAAACAATTGTATTGCCTTCCATAGCTAGTTTTTAGTAGGTATTTGGGCTGGGAATTATGGGAACTGTAGCTTAAGTACATCCAGAAATTGCAAACAAAACCTTTAATAGACAGTAGTTGGCAGAAAAAAAATTAAACCTGCATTGATATTTAAGGATAAGTAGCACCTTCCTTTATTCTGCATTATATTTTATTTTCCTTTCTTAGTTTGCTCTGAAAGAGAAAGGTAGTAAATAAATATACTCCTGGGGGAATTCAATGATGATGCCTTAGTACACTAGTAGTGGATTCACTGAGTGACCTAGAATAAAAGAGTCCTGTGGGCTATGGGTCTATGACAATTCGCCACGGCCAACTCACAGCAGGACAACACGCTGTGAGACAAGTTACACTAATATCAAAGAAATGCTGGAACAGAATCATTAAAGAAAGGATTCAAAAGGAGGGACAGAATGAAATGTGAATGACAAAAATTAAAATAAGGTTTTATTTAGTTTAAATAATCAAACTGAATTGTTAAATTGTCCCTCAGCGAGTTGGCCCATGGCAAGTTGGCCCATTGTGAGCTGACAGTGGTGAGTTGGTTGCAGCGAGTTGTCCCATTCTGCTACAAGATGCCCTTCCATAACCAAACAGCTCCATGATTGTCTATTACCAGATGGATGGATTCATAGAAAGATTCACATGCTTCCTTTCTATATCACTTGACGTTTGAATCAATTCTGTCAGGAAACGTGAATCTAGATTCTATGAAAAGGGACCAGAACCTCAAAAATATCAGGTGGAAGTTTTACAACTAGTTTTTACCTTTCACCCTTTCATCAAAGGGATTAAAGGGAGTGCAATAATGAATTCTATTAGAACTATAAATTGTCCATAAATATGGATGATTCATATAAACAACATGGAGCATTCAGTGTTGCTTACATAAATAGCAGGCCTGGATATGATTTTTATTACATGACACAATAAAAGCAAGGTTGAAATGCAATTATTCCTTAATTGATTGTTCACATAGTTCTTCCACTGAAACATTTTCTTCTAAAATAAAGACGCTAGCGGTACATTTATTTATAGCTAAAAATTAGAAACAGTGGCCCTGAAGCAAACAAAAAAATTCTTCTGAATAAAACTACAAAGGCACATTAGGAATAAAAACCTTGTGACAATGAATACTATTAAGGGTAGAATAGTCAATCTTTACTGAAACAAGGTCAAGCCTGGCTTTTAATTTTCCTAGTGGAAGCTTTTCTGAATAAATGGTTAGGGTCAGGATAAATAAGTGTGTAGAGCAATTTTGATGTGATTTAATTACAATTTAATGAAATACCCTTGCTATTATTATACCTCATATATTTAATAATTCTCCTCTGCTGCATGAATATTATGATTTTGCATCAGTATTGGGTTTTTTTTAACAAATAGCACCCCTGAATCAAACTTAGAATACTTTAACTCCACCTGGTTAGCTTTTGAGATGGGGGGGGATAAGAAAATTCCCCAGGCTCTGAGTTAGTCTGGGAGGCTGAAAAAATTTTTTTGGCAGAAGGCAATGGAAACTAATTCTGTATTCTGTCAAAACCAGATGGAGTCATTTAGACCAATGATTGAGATCTAAGAGAGGCTTTCCCTTTTGCGACTGTTGTTGCAGTCCCTCTGGGGACCATATTTATTTATTTTTTCTCTCTCTTTTATTTTTTTATAAATAACACAAGGTGGTTGAGAACATGTACAATATTTGTTTCTTATCCTATTTTCCCCACAACAACTTTGTGAGATGGATTGGGCTGAGAGAGAATGACTAGCCCAAAATCACTCAGCCAGCTTTCATGCCTTAAGTGGGACTAGAACTCATTTGTCTTGGTTTCTAAGACAGCACCTTAGCTGCTAAACCAATTAGGCCCTCTATTCAAGAGTTTGGAGAGCCACCTACAGTTTAGTTCCGAAGGAGCTGGCAGAAGTGATATTGGAACCACTGAACCATATATTTCATAGATCCTAGAGCTCCCCGGAACTACCAGAGGACTGGAAAGCAGTTGATTTGGTTCCCATCTTCAAAAGGGAAGAACATAGATCTAAGAAATTACAGACCAATCAGTCTGACATCAATATCTGGGATAATCTTGGAAAAGATAATCCAGCAATGGAACTGTGAACACTTAGAATTACTAGAAGCCAGCATGCGTTTGTTAAAATAGATCATGCCAGACAAATCTTACAGAATTCTTTGACAAAGTGACTAAAATGATCCACTATGGGCACAGCTGATTTAGACTTCAGTAAGACATTTGACAAAGTAGACCATAGCCTGCTTCTTGATAAGATAGTAAAATGTGGGATAGACAGCATCACCACCGGATGGATTCGTAACTGGCTGACCAACCACATTCAATACATAGTCCTTAATTCAACTAAATCTACATGGAGGAAAGCATGCAGTGGGGTACACCAAGGCTCTTTGGCCAACTACTTTTTAACATCTTCATAAATTATTTTGATGAGCAGATAGAAAGGGAACTCATTAAATTTGGAGATGACACCAAGCTGAGGGTGTCATAACCCCAGAATATAGGCTCAAGATTCAGAAGGATCTTGACAGACTTGAACATTGGGCCATAGCCAACAAAATGCAATTCATTGGTGAGAAAGGTAAGTATTACACTTAGGCAAGAAAAAAAAATCCAGAGATATAGAATAGGTGGTACCTGACTCAAAGTAGTAACTATGAGATGGATCTATGCGCCCTGGAGGACAACTAAAATATGAGCCAGCAGTGTGCTGCAGTGTCACAAAAGCCAATGAAGTTCTATGGTGCATCAACAAAGGCATAGTATCAAGATCACATGAAGAGGTGGTACCACTTTATATTGCAGCAGTAAAACCACTTGGAATATTGAGTCCAGTTTTGATCACCACAATACAAAAAAGATGTTGATACTATAGAAAGAGTGCAGAGAAGAGCAACAAAGGATGATAAGTAGTCTGGAGGGAACTGGATATGTCTAGTTTAACAAAGGACAAGGGCGACATGATAGTGGTCTTCCAACTTTGAGGGTTTGTCACAGAGAAGAGGGGGTTGACCTATTCTACAAAGCAGCTGAGGGTAGGACAAGTAACTGGTGGAAACGTATCAGAGAGACATCCAATCTAGAATTAAGAAGAAATTTCCTGTCAGTGAGAACAATTAATCAGTGGAATTGCTTGCCTCCAAAAGTTATGGGTGCTTACCACTGGAGGTTTTAAGAAGATATTGGACAGCATTTTGTCCAGAATGGTATATAGGGTTTCTTGCTTGAGCAGGGTTTGACTAGCAAGACTTCCAAGGTCTCTTCCAACTCTGTTATTCTGCACTCTGTAGCTCAAACTGAGCACCCTCATAATATAGGACCTTATCAGGACTTTCTAATGTCTAACTAAGACCCTCTCTGAAATTCTGCCTTTACCCTTCCTCCATTAGGAAAGTAGCAGCCTTGCATAATACATCGATATGTACTCCTAGACTCCAAAAACAGAATGAGAAAAGAGTTCACATCAATGAGTGAACCTAGAAGAGTAAGAGACACAACAACAGTCCTAACTACTGTTAGTTAAATATTCATTACATCTTTCATCATTCTCTTGGAAGAATAACTTGCTATATTACTGCTATAAATTCGTATCTCATTTTCTCTGGCAAAGAGCCTTGGTGGAGCAGTGGGCTAATGCCTCCTTAAGTAACACCAGCTGCCTGCAATTAGTGCAGGTTCGAGTCCTACCAGGCTCAAGGTTGACTCAGCCTTCCATCCTTCCGAGGTAGGTAAAATGAGGACCCAGATTGTTGGGGGCAATAAGCTGACTTTGTAATAATGCCGCTGGCGGGGGGGGCGAAAGCCCTAATAAGCAGGCATATACACAGAATGAAGGCTATTGCTAAGCACATTGATTTGTGCTTTAGATTGTAAGCTGCCCTGAGTCTTCGGAGAAGGGCGGGATATAAATGGGATTAAAAAAAAGAGAGAATGAAATAGTTAATCAATCTTAAATTACCTTAGGGATGAATACGTATGCAGTTGTGCCATGCTGCAAGTCATTTCCTGGAATTAGCAGCTTGGTTCAGACCAGGATTTGGGGCTGAAGATTAACTGTCCTGCATGCTAATGATGTTAAGCTGTCTATTAAGATTCTGTCTTATTATCTGATGTCTTCCCCCATTGAAGAGAGAGAATTACAGGACTTGTGTTATGATTCATTAGGCGAAATACATGTAATACCTAATATTTAGCAACACAGTTCCAATTACAATGTTGGAAAACCATCCTTGGAGTCAGATGGCTGCACTGGTCATGGGTAAGAATTTTATGGTATTGGTTTATTAAATGCCTGAAACTGTTACATTTTGGAAAGAAGTCAACTTCTTTGGCTATTTACAACTTTAAAATATAATCTAGAATACTATATTTCTTTTACATCCATGAAGCTACATTATGTGTGCAGACATGAGGTTTGATGAAACTGTACCTAACATATCTTGAGAGAGTGTTGTCTAATAGCAACATGCAAACATTTTAAAAAATCAATAAATAAATCATAAGGTATCAAATGCTAGACCAACACAATTTGTTGGAAGATTTTTACTGGGATCACAGCTAGGTAGAGAAAAATAAATATTAGGTTTCTTCACTGCATCTTTACATTTTTTTTAAAAAAAAATCTTGACTATATATTAAAAATGCTGATTAATAATCCTATAGTCTCAACTCTAATGAAGAACATAGGTTTGGGTAAGAATGTGATTTTTTTTTTACTATTTACTATGAATCTCTTCTTTGGGATTAGCATACAGTGATAATATACTTAACTATATAAACTACCCAACTACATGTTAGGCTAGTGAATAACATTATGAATGTATGATTACGTTGCACATAACCTCAAAACTGGACTAAATGAATCATGATTACATGACCATGGTTTGCCATGAGTAAATGTGTGCTATGAAGCATGTTTATATGAATTCACCTATGGAACTCAGCCAACAAAACAGAGTTAAGCTAGCTTTGTTGGAAGATATAATGTTGTATGAAAAGAAGGTAAATAACCATGCAAACAATGCTAGAATATGCATATACTGTGCCAGTACGAACTGACACTAAATATATGTAGAAATTGCCATAGGTGGGACAGTATGCCTTTTTAAAAAGAATATTAAAAATTGAACAGGACAAAAAAAGAAACTTATTATTATATACAGATACTGCACATTTATCAAACAATTGGCCTATTTTTGAAGAAACTGAAGCCATATTAAAAAATAACTTCAAGCTATTGAGTTATCTTTGTTTTCCATTACCAAAGTGTTTTCTGGCTGAGAATTCAGCCAGGTCCTAAATTATCTCTATTATTCAGGTGACTGGAAGATTCTGGCCCACACCTTGGACAATGTCACAGACCTTCCTTCAAAAATAACAATTGCATTGTTTTTCTAAAAAAATCAATTTTTAATAGAATGCTTGTTGAAATATCAGCGTTAATTGTTAACACGAACAGAACCCTTAGCTTGGTGTACTTTGCCTAAACAGAAGCCAAACTTTACTTATGTACACAAATAAGGAGAGGCATCTCACCCAAGGGAGGCGAAGAGCAGCTTAGAAAGGTAGAAAATCACTTTATATGTAGTTCAAACATATTGGGTTTGGAATCAGTCCTTTCATTGGTTAAATCATTTGACTCACTGCTGACATTGCTCATGTAACATTCCATAGCATCCCACAGTATTTTTATTTGGTACAGATCTGTGTCAGCAATATAAAACATTTAAAACCTTTTCTAATACCACCATAAGCATTGTTTAAATCAGTATCAAATGCTAGGTAAAGGTTCCCCCGCACATGCGTGCTAGTCGTTTCCGACTCTAGGGGCCGGTGCTCATCTCCGTTTCAAAGCCGAAGAGCCAGTGCTTGTCCGAGGACGTCTCCGTGGTCATGTGGCCGGCATGACTAGACGCCAAAGGCACATGGAACGCTGTTACCTTCCCACCGTAGTGGTCCCTATTTTTCTACTTGCATTTTTATGTGCTTTCGAACTGCTAGGTTGGCAGAAGCTGGGATGAGTAACAGGCGCTCACTCTGTTACGCAGCACTCGGGATTCAACCCGCCAAACTGCCAACCTTTTGATCGACAAGCTCAGAGTCCTAACCCACTGAGCCACCGCGTCCCTCATCAAATGCTACCACTGCAATAATACTCATAAGACATACTGACCCTGTCTTTTGGATAAGTGCATAGATTTGTGGAATCCATCACAATATCAAAATCTCTAGCATAGCTTCTTTTCTTCTACCCTAGTTTAAAAAACAAACAAACAAACAGAATTCTATAGCCAGAAAATTTCTAATAGGAACATTCAAAATACATTGAACCCTGCCATCTACTATATAACATCAGTTTTTATGATCCTTGTCAACTAACTGTTTGGTTATACTCTGCTTCTAGTGTTTTTGCCATGAAAGGATCTGTCTTCTGTCCCTTCTTTCTGTATGGCTAAAAAAAGCATTGATTTAAATCAAATGTTTATTCATGCAACTGACTTTTTGATAATGATTATCTAGAAATATGAACTGCAAGCAGAAACCAAGTAAGCAATAATAAATACAAAGAGATAATGAGAGGTGAATTCTGAAGAGCAAGCAATGGAAAACTGTAAATGAAATGGATATTGCAGTTGAGAGATCAAAACAGAAATTCAGCAGAAAAATATGAGCAGTTAGTTACAAATGGGAAAAAAAGTCTAAAATATCTTCCATCCTAGCATGGAAGAAGAAAGTTTAGATGAATTAGATGTAATGCATTAGGGTATTAAGTTCAGTGATTAATTCAGTTTCGAATCAACTCCAGAAGAATTTGAATTGATTAGCAGAGCTTTGACACCATATATACTTTTAGGACTACAGCTTAAGAAACACCTAAAAGAAATTCTGATTTGTATCTCATGTTCTGTGTTATGAACTTATTCCTTTTTTAAAAAGCAATTTTTATTTTTTGGCAGAAAATCACAGTGTGAAACCACTAAGCAACTTTCCCATTTGTTAATTCCTCAGTTCAGACTGAGCGAAATCCTGGAGAAAAGACTGTTGATAACATCAGGATTCACATATAGGAAGTTATAGTCCTTTGATTATAGAGATCTTATAGTGCTTCCAAAATACAAATTAGTCCTTTGAATCCAAAATGAAATAGGTTGAGAGGTATACCAAAGGCAGGACTCCAACTTTAACCTAATGAGAAAACTGATTTTCTATGTAGAAGTTCCCAGCTCAACACCTGACACCTCCAATTAAAAGAACTGCAAATAACAGTAATGCTTCAGGCCTTTATCCAACATTTGGGAATAAGCAATATAGCAAAATGAATCAATGGCCTAACTAATTGAGGAACCATTTCCTGTGACCCATGCCATTAGTGTATAAACTAGGGCAGGAACAGGGGTTGGGAGAGATTGTGGGAAGACTCCCTGCTTAAAACCTTGACCACAACATTTCTCCGAACTAAACTTCTCAGGATGTTCCCAGTTCAATAAGAGAACAAAGCACTTTGGCATAAATTCCCTTGACCCTGGCAGACTGGTTATGTGAAAGGGAAGACTGACAATTAAAGATAACTATTAAATGCAGGAAGACTTGGGCTTAAAATCTGCTATTAGAGTCTCTTAAAAAACCCTCCGTGTATGCAATTAACTGAGTCATGTTGACCTCTTACTTTATGATCCTGTTTATTTGAACAATCAGAGGGACGCCCAACAATTTCAGGTCATAGGGCTTTCAAATAACAATGACAAAGTAAAGAATGGATACCTACAGCCAAACCAAAATGTGATATTCAGTTATTTCTTCTTTAGGGCCACAATGTAATACCACCCAATAGCAATTACAGGATCAAAGTCCATCAGAATGCATAATTTTAGATGCCTAGCTTAGTATTCCATCTGTGGAAAAGTGAAGGAGACTAACAATGGTGTCAAAAAAAGCGGCGGCGGGGGGGGGGGAGATTGGAATTTCCCAGGTTTTTGCCACAGAGCTTTCTGGTTGATTGAGACAGTCAATATCTCAAAACATTTTAGCAGTCTACCTGATAAGCTGGTGAAAGTGAAAGATGACCTTCATAGAGGAAAAGTGAGAAGTAAAACTAAACAATAACAAAATCCCATCACCCACACTCTATTATTATTATTATTACATTTTTATCTTGCCTTTTTAATATATATTTCAAGGCAGCAAACATAAGCAATACACCTGCCTCCTGTTTCCCATGACAACAATCCTGCCGGGTGGTTGGGCTAAGAGAAATTGACAGTCTCAGAGTCACCCAGCCAACTCCCATGCCTAATGGAGGATTAGAACTCATAGCCTCCTGGCTTCTAGGCCAGTCCATTTACCAAACTGGCTCTCTCCAGGAAAAATGGAAGTAAAATAAAGTGTTTGCACAAATACTTAAGTACTTGTGTATTATTTCGAACTGCACGCTCATTTAACAGCATGGACAATTTTTTTAAAAAAAAATTAATCCCAGTAGTTCCTATGGCAAGGAATTGCAAAGTTGTCGAACCTTCTATCCCCTTGAAAGATGTGAGAACATTTAAAACTCAGTAGCTGAAGTTGGACATAAAGAGTTCTTACAAAAGGAAAACAGGCTGTCCACGTATTTCACAGGCAAATTTTCAAAAGAAATAACCCACTTAGTGTAATTTGGAATACAGTATATTAACTCAGCATGAGTTTAAGTAAGGAGCTCTTTTTGGAGTGATACAAAGATTGCTATATGCTGAAACTTACAAAAGGTTCATGATTTTGGAGTGTTCAGATTAATCAAAGCATCCAATTAACCAATGATTTAATGAGCAAGAAGAAACATGATGAACAATAGGGAATAAGGGATACTTTTGAGTTTTAAGCCTTTGTCTTAATGTGTGAACCAGTCAACAAACAAGCAGTTACTGTTGTTTTTTCTCTTTCCTTATAATTTGTTTAGCACCAAGAAAACAACGATCTATAACTAATGAAGTTAACGTACAAGCCTTCTCGACTTGGTGGCTCATGTAACTGTCCTCTCGATAGAAAGCAAATAAAGACCAAGAACAATGACAACACAAGAAAAATGCAGGCAAACAGAGCAACACCAAAGTAAAAAGCATTTCTGCTTATTATTATATCAAATCAAGATGTGCTTGGGATGTCTGCAAACTTCAGATACTATGTGAATTCAGCTCTTGAGTTACTGAAAATTGACTCATAACTCATTAGAGAGGAGGATATAAGATTGGATCACAATTTCTTTTGTCTCTTTTTCAGTATGCTATATTTATTACTTTCACTTAATCTGGATGAGTTTAAATCATATATTGGAGGACAGCAGACCAGTGAAGATGAAATTATAAATTTCCATTGGATAGAATTTAATCTTCTCTAATTGGTTCAGTGGATGCTGTCATAAATAAAGTAGCCTATCTCGGCAAAAGATTTGATGGCTCTAGTTATATTTTGTGCTTATTTGTGATACGTGATCACAAATGCTGCTTATTCCATCTATTTTAAATATTCTTTTGCAGTTAAATTGGTTCTCCAAATTACCTTTCAAGAATTTGTAGATGACACTAAGCTGGGAGGAATAGCCAATACTCCAGAAGATAGGCTTAAGATACAGGAGGATCTGGACAGACTTGAACACTGGGCACTATCTAATAAAATGAAATTCAATGGTGAAAAAAAGTAAGGTTCTACATTCAGGCAAGAAAAAACAAATGCACAGGTATAGTATAGGTGGTACCTTGCTCAATAGTAGCAACTGTGAAAGGGATCTTGGGAGTCCTAATGGACAATCACTTAAATATGAGCCAGCAGTGTGCTGCAGCTATCAAAAAAGCCAACACAGTGTTAGGCTGCATTAACAGAGGGATAGAATCAAAATCACTTGAAGTGTTAATACCACTTTACAATGCCCTGGTAAGGCCACACTTGGAATATTGCATCCAGTTTTGGTCACCATGATGTAAAAAAGATGTTGAGACTCTAGAAAGAGTACAGAGAAGAGGTAACAAAGATGATCAGGGGACTGGAGGCTAAAACATATAAGGAACGGTTGCTGCAATTGGGAATGTCCAGTCTAATGAAGAGAAGGAACAGGGGTGACATGATAGCAGTGTTCCAATATCTCAGGGGCTGCCACAAAGAAGAGGGAGTCAAGCTATTCTCCAAAGCACCTGAAGGCAGGACAAGAAGCAACGGATGGAAACTAATCAAGGAGAGAAGCAACCTAGAACTAAGGAGAAATTTTCTGACAGTTAGAACAATTAAACAGTGGAACAACCTGCCTCCAGAAGCTGTGAATGTTCCAACACTGGAAGTTTTTAAGAAGAGACTGGACAGCCATTTGTCTGAAATGGTATAGGGTTTCCTACCTGAGCAGGGGGTTGGACTAGATGACTTCCAAGGTCCCTTCCATTTATTATTATTATTATTATTATTATTATTATTATTATTATTATTATTATTATTATTATTATTATTATTATCATTATCATTATCAAGAAAGAAAGAAGTAAGGAATGCCAAATCTTTCTCCTTTCCATTTTGTTTGTCTAACAGAATTTGGAGTTTTGAAACCTGGTGCCCTTCAAACTATATTTCAGTCATCTGTTGAGAAACAAGCGGTGGTAAACTTCTAAATACTGAGCAACTGGCTTGTTGTAGAATTATTATTTTTTCTTAATAGGATTTTTTTGTGGGGGAGGGGGAGATGGGGGAGGTAGGAAAACAAAGGAATAAGAAGGCTTGGGAGGCTTAAAAATGAAATCAGATAACATCCAAACTGCTGTGATTCACAGAGTGACTGAATGACAAAAGATCATTTGGAAGCAGAGTTAAGAACCCATGCCACAAAACCATTCTCCATCATAAGTTGTACTTCACATGGCTTCTTCTGGATAATACATAAAGTCCAGCTAAATCTCAAGCAGGGGCAAATGGTTTTAATCACTGTTTAGAATCTTGCACTTTCTTTTAATGCCTGAACACGTAAGCTGTCTCCAGGTAGTTTGACATGCAAAAGGCAATTAGAGCCGGGAATCTCAAATAAACCAACTTTCACAATCATCTACTTCTCACTCGCAGTTTTCAAGTCACCGCACAAAGCTGATGTGGTATCAAAATAGTTAGTTTTTAAAATGCTAGAAGATCTTTGTTATTTCGCTGCAATCGGTTAACACAGCTGTGCCTCTGGAAACTGGAGGGGGTGCTGCCTAGCCATTTTGGTGTGGAAATCCATCTATCTCACAAAAATCTGCTGGAAAGGTTATGTTATACAGTAATTAAAATGGTTAAAGTACCCCAGTTCTGGGTTTTTGCTGCAACAGACTACAGACTAATACAACTAACTCTTTCAATGCCATTTTTTTTAAAAAAGTGCCCGATTCATAATAAATGCATAGTGATTTTGTTTTAATGTTAAATATAAATATATGGAATTGGATATCTTCAAACTGCTTTTTTAAAAGTGAGGCTACATAACTCCAGATATGATCCAAAGGATTTTTAAAATTCCTAGACTGTAATATTGAGAAGCAGTTCTTAAAGGCATTAAACTCCTGAATAATATACTGCCATAACAGATACACATTTTTGGAGTCAAAATGCTAAAGATTTATAAAATAATTTTTTTTCCAGATGGCCTCTCCTTTCTCCTGTTTGCTTTTAGTTCCCAATGTCTTGCTTCCAGCTAATAAAAGTGTTAACTGGTAAAGGCTTACTCAGGAGAGAGTTGGTGAGGTTTTTACTTTGCTTACTGCAAGGTCTGCCTCTGAAAAAGAGAATTATAAAAGCAATCTCTACAGGGGTCTATGGGTGGGGAACAAGTAGGGATGTCATGTAAAAACAGGGCAGAGCTTTGAGATTGCAACTGCAATGATCACTTGGACTTCTTGCACCAGTGTGTGGTGGTGAGTGCACTGCAACATCAAAATGCAAACTTCATCCTTTACATGTTTGCATCCAACACTGTAATGCAAGTCTCAGAGAGCAGTTTTCTGCTATGCCATTATGATGCACATTTCATCATTTCTGCATCCTTTTAGTTAAAAGGGTTCCTGTGTATATCACTGACATTGGGCAATGTGTTTACTCCTTAAAAGAGGGGTGTCAAACTCATCGTGTCACATGACATGTCGTGATGTATTGTGACTTTTTTTGCATTGACGGAGCAGGGGTGGGTGTGGCCTCCGCATGATACAACTGGCCCGTGGGCCGGCAGTTTGACACCCCTGCCTTAAAAGTTCCTAAATGTTGTAAATTAACTTTGGAGAGAAGAAAAGACAAACGCTACATTAAATGTTCTCGCAAAAAAGAAATCTAATTTAATCATCTTGTTCCCAAGTTATTGCAATGCACACTTAAAAGTCTTACACAACGTCTGAAAATACCAGCCTAATATGAAAGCTTTCTGCTAGGTCAGTAAAAATTCAAACAAGTGGAAAGTACTTAGAACTATCTTCAATATTCTAACTTTATATTTTGCATTTACTGATAAGAGAGATGAATTTAAAAAATAATCATGATTTTGTTGTTTACTTATTTTTGAATATGTAGCACTCAATAATAAAGTTTGGTCTACTGTAGTTCTTAAGGCATCAGGCTAGAAATCTGGAAGCCATGAGTTCAAGTCCTGCCTTAGCCATGAAAGCCAGCTGGGCCAGTTTGGGCCAAGTTACCCTCACCTAGTTTAACCCACCTCACAGGGTTGTTGGTCTGGGGAAAACAGGAGGAGGAAGGTGTGTGGGATATGTTCAACCCCTTGAGCTATTTGTAAAAATAAAGTCAGGATACAAATGAAAAACATATAACATAATGTAACAACAAAACATAACAACATAACATAATGCTGACTTACAGTCTTCACCTTTGAAATGTGCCAGATTTTTTTATTATCTTTTAGGCAACAGTTGAACTCCTTTTTTTCCATCAAGACCTTTCTTTGTACTTCAGTGTTTGTTCTGTATGTCTTCTCTACTGTCTTTCATACAATGTTTTCACTGTGTCATTGATATTTTGTAAGCTATTTGGGATGCTTCTACATAGAAACAATTCAAAAACATAACCACACAATTTCACTCCCGTTAACATACAAGAGCAATCAGAGGAGTTATGAAATATGGATGATTAAACCAAGATAGCCAAAAAAAACCAATCCATTTCAATAAAAATTAATAAAGTGATGTTTATTTTATAGCATTCAATTTGACTAAAATGGATATTTTGCTAACTGCTTTAAATAAATATCAGATTTAATTTGTCCAAATTATCAGAGGGAAAAGTAAGGATTGTTTCTCATTGTGTTTATTCATAGATGGAAGGCTTTGTTTTTTTCCCTTGCTGCATCTTGCCAGCCTGTTCCAAAATGGTTTGGGATCCCTGAAACAGATTTCAGTATATGAAAGGGAAAAAAGACGGCTGGTTATTCCCGGAGTGTGAATGTTTATCTACTCACAAAACATTGTATATAGCTCTAAGTAACAACATAAAAAAGCACTCCCAGGAATTAGCTGGCAAGCTGAAACTGATGGGTAAAATAAGTCTGCTACTTTTAAAAAATGGTATTACGGATGTCTTCCTGGCCAGTTTTCACACACATTTACTGAAGTTAACTTTCGCATGGTTATTCATTTGTTTGTTTATTTAATTCATTCGCTGCACATATCACTGTCATACTGTCAGTTATTTCTTTAAGGAATGCTAGAATGTCATTTTATTCAACCAAAAAACCCCAGCAATACCCTTGAATCCATAGCTGGAGAAAAGGCTCCAATCATAGGTATCCAGTAGAAATTACGAACTATAGATATCTGGTAAAACCTGAATAGCATCAAGGTAGTCCTCATTTCGTGATCACAACTGGGAGAGCCACTTGATCACTAAGTGACATGGTTGCTAAGTGGAAAATCACATGACTGCAACTATGCTTATGATTTTATTTCTGCTTTCCTTCCCTCCCTTCCTCCCCTGCTCTTTTGAATGCTCAGCCCAGCACTGGGGTAATTATTAAGAAGAGAATGAATGTCTGTATTTATATGCTTTGGATAGGAAGTGATTATAAGAGACTAATCAAGCACACACTGCATTCCTTTTTATGTGTGTTCTCCACTGTGTGTCTGCTGACTCTCTTGTAATCACTTCTTCTCCAGTCACTCTCCTCTGTGAGGAGGGAGAGAAAGAAAAAAATGGGTCAGGCATAGGACAATGTGTACTAACTGATTGTAATGGCAAACATATTACTGAGAGACATTGTAAAGTTCATAAATGTGCACCTTGGTCACAAAGGTTTTTGCTAAATGGGGCAGTTGATGAACAAGATCTCTATTTAGAACTTTGCCTTTAAATTTACCTGTACAGGTAGTCCTTGACCAAAATTTCTGTTGCTAAGCGAAACATTTGTTAAGTGAATTTTGCCCCATTTTACCTTTCTTGCCATAGTTGTTAAGTGAATCACTGCAGTTGTTATGTTAGTAACACGGCTGATAAGTGAATCTGTCTTCCCCATTGACTTTGCTTGTCAAAAAGTCGCAAAAGGTGATTAAATGACCACGGGACACCACAACCGTCATAAATATGAGTCAGTTACCAAGCATCTGAATTTTGATCATGTGATGCTGCAATGGTCATAAGTGTGAAAAATGGTCATAAATCACTTTTTTCATTATCGTTGTAAAATTGAACAGTCACTAAATGAATTGTTGTAAGTCGAGGACTACCTGCATTCAAGTCATGTTTCACAAATAACATCAATTTTGTAATTTGCAATGCTGTCGTCATAACATCATTTGAATGATCATCTCATGACAACATTCAACCCCTTGGGACCATCCATGAGTCCAAGCAGGCATATACATAGAATGAAGGCTACTGCTAAGCTTGTAAGCCGCCCTGAGTCTTCGGAGAAGGGCGGGATATAAATGGAATTAAAATAAATAAATAAATAAATAAACTTATTATAGTTTAATAAGCTTTCCATAATTTTATATCAATAGCTACATCCTACATTGAATTGGCATGGGAGATATTTAATGTTAAATGGACTGACCTCACTGTAGACTATTATAGGAACACATTAAACATCTTATAGAAGATGACATGAACTATGAAAAATCATTTTTCAGTAAGACAGTACTGAAATGTATGATAATGTATTTCATCAATTGCTATTTAGGCGCTTTCACATTATTTTTGTTTTAAGATAGAAAATTTGGAAAATTCAAACCAAACCAAATTTAATTTGTAACAGAATTTAAAATGTAGCTTAATTGGCAGATAAAAGCAAAATAAATAAATAAATCCAAAATTATTTAAACAGAGAAAAGTGCATTAGCCTAGCAGATGGAAAACAAACCTCTTGTACCTCACAATCAATTAAAAAATGTAAGCACTAAAGTGTCAAAAAAAATATGTATGGGGAGAGACAACCCAGAACACAGGTTGTGGTAAAGGATATTTTGTCTCTATGTTTGGAAAAATCTATATTAGAGTGAAGAAAATTGTGTTAATCAGCTATTCTCTGACTTGTTCTGACATGACGAATAGATACGCCAGGAAAATGGGAACTAGGACATACATTTATTTGCAAAATGCAAAGTAGCTTTTGAAATCTTTTGTGGCATTTATTATTGTAGAAGACGACAAGTACAGAATTTGATATTTAATCATCGATTTCTACTTTTTTCAACCGTTTTTGAGGCGTCTTCTTTTCAGCCCACTTGTATAATTAAAACTGCAAAGATAACCAATTTTACTTTGTGCTTTAATCCCTGCTCAGTTCCAAAGGATGGCCCCAGTTCAAAATTATTTGGAAAGCCTTATTAAGTTTTAGGTTACAGTTATTTTAAGCATGAACCCTGTACCACTGCTTCATACCCATGCTTTAAATACTACATAATTTACAGAAGTTACAAGTAACCCTCCTTTCCACACAGCAGGGAAAAAGTTACTGTAAACAGCAATACTGCACAATTTGAAAATTAGAAATAATCTGAAAAGGGACAATTTGATATTGATTTAAATAATGTTTCAGAATTATTTGCTACACCACCTTTGTAGCTTTGGGTCTGCTTTGACTTGTTTTAGGAAACTAAAAAAATAGGAATAGGGATATAAACTTAGTTGTCTCTATTCTTAATCTCCAGCCCTAAAAACTATACAATACAGGGTGCTCCATTGATGTACAAGTTGTAGAGATATCACACTTTCTGCAGGAGAAAAAAAATGCCCTTTCTTTGTTCTTTGCAGCATCCCGTCTGCCAAAAATGACCAATGCTATGTTAGTATCACCTTAGTCATTCTCCAACCTTGTATTCCAAGGAACCTCCATTAATAGGATCTGTGTTAGAGCCAAATGCCAATAGAACTACATGGAGATTCATCACTTTCCAATGCTGCCACATTTTAATTATTGCTTGTATTAAGTATTACTTGTACCAAGAAAAGTACTGTGTTTTCCTGTACAGAATTGTTCCAAAATGCATCCACAGCTTTTCCTACAACCTCTCCTACAATGCAATATTTGCCATTTTAAAGGTAATTTGTTACCTATGTTTTGTTACCTGAAACACTCAGTACTGCTAAAAATAGCCTCTATGTGCAAGACATCTGGCACAACTTAATGTGCAATCAATTCAATTGTTCACACAAAGGAGCATGTTCAATTCTGGAGAACATACAGTAGTTGAAATATGACTCCCCTCTCGATATGATATCCAGTTAATTAAAATTCTTAACCAATTTTATTTCTTATCAAAGGTAACATTTTGCGTTGACGTAAATAAAGAATGGCTCGATGCTGAAGTCTTTATTCATGCACACTGAATATACAACAAACAGTATCATACTGCAGGTGGAAACTCATTATCATAGTGAATTGTATAAAATACAAATATGCACAACTGTGCGTATCACTGAGGATTACAGTTTTTATCTCTGATGTTTAATTTTCTATACATCATTTTTCTTATTTGATTATTTCAGATTTAGAAATTTTCCACTATGAGTGCCTGCCTATGATAAATTCATAAATATATTCCCTTTATTATTCCTGAAATTCATATCCCATGGTTCTACCTTTTTTTTGGTTACATTTGTCATATTTAGCACTTTTGCACAAACATACCAAGGAAGCAATCAGATTGTATGCTTCCAAGACTACATATAGGATTGTCAAAATCTGCAAAATGGCCAGTGTGGTATCATCCCTACAAAATAGACCAGACAAAGAAACCAATCTCAAATAAGTCACGCCTACTTATATTTTAGTATCCATAGTAACAGAACCTTTCAAGTCCAAATGTGCTTTCTCCTCCTTCCCTTTATATTTCTGTCAACCAGGGAGGGGCTTGTTTGTCATGTTTTTTTCAGATTACTTTCTTGGCCTGAGCTAAAGCCCCTCTTATCTAATCATTGCCTTTGTAGTGGTTCTTTCTCCGTCCTTCAAAAACACTTCCTCTGCCTTCAACAGGTAGCATTGGAATCAATGCCCCAGTCCTTTTGGACAATACAAACATAGATCTTGCACGTTTTGATTCCCCCCTACCCTACCCCAAGTGATGCTGCTGTACGCTTCCATGAATGGATGCCATTTCTCTTGATGGAATGGACAAAAGAAAATGTCACACGCACCCCATTGCTTACTATGCATCCTCATTTCTCCTTTGGAGGGTTGTCCATTTTTCTGCAACAGATCTGAAGGTGCACAAGGTTTACCAGAAGGAAGATAGGATGAGACATTTATGTGTTCTGGATTATTGGTATGACATTGTATTGCCTTGTTAGAAATGCGAGGTTAAATGTCAACATTTGCAGAAGACAATTTTGAAAACATTTTTAGGATAAAACTTGCCTTTAGTTGATCATTCATTTACAATACTCCACGGACAATTCAAACTACTAATAATATTTACTGACTGTTAAGAATACACAGAAGAAAACAAGACAAATTTTACTGGCATGGAAATAATATTTAGCCCAACTCAATAATTCAGAGGGATAACTTTGTTACTAAGACAATTATTTGGTCCTAAGAAAACAATCTTTGTTTTTGTTATTCAATAGGATAAACGCCCCCTCTCTTTGTCACTTCACTTTTTTTGTAAGTATCTTTATTTTTTATTGCACCTGGCTAATAGACCAGAGATTTTAGTCACTGTTAGCAACACAAAAATCACACTGAACAGCTTGTAATTAAACTAAACATAAACAAAGCTGGCTGGCACTGCGAAGAGCAAGAAAGGATTAATATGCTGTTACCAGAGCAACAATTTTCCTTCAAGCGCAGAGTACTTTGGTTATGAATGAAAACAATCCTAAGTACCAATGCAAAAAATGGGAGAAAATTTACTTACAAAAAGTAAAGTACAGCTTCAAACACTGATTGAGAAGAAACCATCTGTAGAACGACAAAAGGACTGAGAAGTGGAATTCAATCGGAAAAATAATGACATAATGACCTAATATTTCTATGACATCTTTGCATCTGTATGGCATATAGAAAGTTGAGCTGAGCTCAGTTTCTACTAATCTACATTTGGCATAGTGGTTAAGGCAGCAGGTAGGAGACCGTGAGTTCTAGTTCTCCTTAGGTATGAAATCACCTGGGTCATCTTTAACCAGCCCCCCTTTTAGCTCCAGGAAGAAGGCAAGGAAGGGCTAACCATTTCTGAAATCTTGCCAAGAAATTGCAGGCACTTATCCAGTCAATCACTAGAAACTGACACTGACTTAAAGACAAATAAAATAATAAATGCAATAAAATTTTATTTTTCAT